>NC_067145.1:54133740-54458740 GCF_903995435.1 Acomys russatus
AAATCTTTTCAGCAGAAACATATTTGTCCGATTAGGCCACTACTGAGTGTGCATCTTACCTGCCTGTCCTCCCACTGCGCACTGTCACTGGGTCAGTTATCCCCACTCTGCCTACGCAGTTCTCCCTGTGTCTCTGTATTTCCAGTTGTGGTAAAGTGGCATCCACTAATACTTACTTAAAATCTCCTCCTCCGTGCAGCTCCCACTTCCTGGAACTCAGTCAGCCACAGGGCAGTTTATTAAGTTCTGTTTCGCACACTTCTCTGAGAGCAGCATCAGCTAACAGGGCCAGACTCCTGTGTTGCTCCTTATGAAGCTGACGGGTGATGAGCAGTGGCCAGGCCCTTCCCGGAAAGGCCAGTTCTTCAAGAGGAAACCCAAAGCCGTTAGTTGACACAGACTATTTCCTAGCTAGGTTGGTGCCCTTTTGATGATTTTTCAGGAACTCTAGATGTCTCAGCTTCTCACAGCATAGCACCCCACTCTCCTCCCCAGAGAAGACCACTCCTTACTAAGCTTTCTTTGCATTTTTCTGTTGTTTATTTCTGGCCTTTTGTTTTGAGGTCTTTCAAAATGATAGAACTTTTTGTTATTTTATTTATTACCTGGTAGAACTGTGAACAATTTCATTGTCATTATGCATTATTCTTGCTAATCTATAGATTACAGAAGGAGAAACCTTGGGTTCAAAGGTCAGTACTTTTCCTTGTAATCCAGCTGCAAAATGATGGGCATTTTCATCAGTTCCACAAGTGGTTCCAGAGCTGTGCTGTTTATTATTCAAATGCAGCTGCTACTGCTGCGATCAGAGATTTCCAGAGTAGAGAGGGAGGTGCTCTCTGACATTAATTTGCCTTTGTATACAAGCGTCTTCAACATTCACTTCTTGGACTTCATCCACTAATTGTCTCCAAATACATCTGACCTAAGCTGTTAATTTTCACACCGTGACTTAGGCATCATTGCCCTCTTAAAGCCTTCTTAGGATCCCAGAACCCTGGAATTTGATAGCCTGCATTTAGTGCCTGAGCCAAATGCTTCTGCATGCACCTGGCTTCTTGCTTTGGTGCTTGAGCACTCACTCTAGCAAGTGTCTTGGATGCAGCGACCACATCCTTGGTGCTGCTGGCATGCCTGGCAGGTAGCAGGCAGCCTTCTGAAGATCTAGTCCTTTTTGAGATAGTAGAATTTATGTACAAAAGGTTGGCTTAAAACAAACTTGAGGGTATTGAGCCATTCTGTATCATGTTTGTACATGTCAGCCAGTTTCATTGTGTGTTGAAAATGGTGTTGTTACGATCCAGAATTAGACGGAGGCTCACTGGGAGGGAGGAGCTCAGGAGCACTCTGGTTACATCCCTTAGTGGGTTCAAAGGCAGTTCACCTCCACCCTGTAGTTGAGTGTGGTGTCCACCAGGTGGTGACAAAGACCTGAGTAAGACCGGAAGTGGACAGGCCTGGGGAGACAGAAAAGGGACCTTTTTAGCGTCTTAGGGAGGTTAGACTACTCTGCATTTTGGAGCTTTTAAAGACAAAAATGCTAAACAAACAAAAGCAAAAAAATAAACCAATAAAATTTTTGGTTTTGTCCTAAATTGTATTGTTACATTTCTTATGGGTGGCAAGAGAAGATTGTTAGGGCTTGTGTGACATGTCACTAATGTGATGGCCTCACACAAAGCTCTCACGGGCCATGGTTGGAGCTCACCTTCTGTGTTTTCAGGAAGAAGGGAAAAGCAAATTCCTGGCACAAAGCATGGGCAATAAATACTGACAGTAACAATGGCCTGCACAGTGCATCTGTTGTTTTCATCAGTTGTGCTTGTGCCTTCTGATTGTAGTTGCTTGGGAGTAATGAGGAAGTAGGACATCAGTAAGCTAAGGAAACTGTGTGTGTGTGTGTGTGTGTGTGTGTGTGTGTGTGTGTGTTCACAGATTTACTTAAGTCTACTTTTGTGTTAGAGACTACTTATTAGCACATAAAAGCATAACTGCTAGTAACATTTATTACTCCTGTGGGGTCTATACAGTATGTCTTTGGCCCAGTAAAAGTCACATACCTAATATGCACTTTTTTAAAAATCAACTTTGTGTCGAAATTATGTAGGTTTTCCCTCTTAATTTCATCATAGTAGAGGTCGGGTTGCTTGACAAAGGAACTGTGGCCATTGGAGTGGAGAGGCCTCAGACGTCATGTAGAAGCTGCTTCTCTAAGGAGAGCCTTGTTCGCAGGTTCGAAAGTTCCCCGGGGCCACCTCCATCTCCGCCTTCACCCGCCTCTGCTTTCCCTCCTCTCTGGCCCTCTCTACTCTACCTGCCAACACTCCCTCCTTTCTTTTGCCTTGTCCTTTTTCTTCCTGCACCCTGCTCTCATATCTCTCTCTCTCTCTCTCTCTCTCTCTCTCTCTCTCTCTCTCTCTCTCTCTCTCTCTCTCTCTCTCCACTTTATTCCTCGTCTTCCACAGGCTCTTTTGCCCAGACCATCACTAAGACGTAAAGAGCGTGTGCACATTGATTGTGGTGGCACTGCTGAGATTCATGCAAGTAACATGATTGTAATGTCGCCCAACAGTCCGTCAGCAAGTGTTTCTGGAAGACGTGTGCTGATGCCACTGTCACGGGCTGTGGTCATCTGAATGAGAATGACCCCTGTAGGCTCATATATTTGGATGTGTGGTCCCCAGTTTGTGGAACTGTTTGGGAAGGATTAGGAGCGGCGGCCTTATTGGAGTAGATGTGGCCTTGTTGGAGGAAGTCTGCCATTTAGAGTGGGCTTTGAGGCTTCAAAAGCTCATGCCAGGCCTAGTCACTGTCTCTCTGTCTGCTGCCTGTGCCGTGCCAGTCTGGTTTCTACCATGATGATAATGGACTAACTCTCTGAAACCGTAAGCAGCCGCTAATGAAATGCTTTCCTTTGAAGAGTTGCTTTGATCGTGGTGTCTCTTAACAGCAATAGAATAGGAACTAAGGCACAGCCATGCCTTAAGTATCTCTTAGCCTGTTCCCCATGCACAGCAGATGTGGAAGTGAGTGGACACTGTTTGGAGCTAACATCATGAGGCCCCTCCCTCGCTGGGTTAGCTTGCTTCACTGCTTTTAACATTTAAAGGAATTGATTTTTAAGCACTTACATCTTAGGAGGCACTTTTCTTATATTCCTGTCTATGGCCTCCTTATTGAAAAGTTTTACAGGAGTAAAGAGACCATGTCCTCTAAAGGGTTTTGTGCATTTAGTGTGTTGGCCTTTTACATGCAGGCCCCTACTGAGGCTTGTCGTCTAAGAGCTAACTAGATGTTATATAGTTTTGTGTGTGGCTTTCCTCCCCAGACTCCGCTTTCTTAACTGTGTGAATTGGGGTGTCTTTAATCAGTGTCCCAGCCTGTCAGTACGGGCACTGGCCATTGCTCTGATTCACACTCTGAACTGCTGACAAAGGAGAAGCCGTAGGGTAGTGGAAGTGTACTCTGGGTTAGTGTGAGGAGCTTTTCTTGGATATCTTAGAACAGGCACGGACATTGTACCCCAGTGTGCATTCTGCTCTCTTATTAATTCAATAAATATGTTGTATTTTTCCTTTAATTCTTTTTTTAAAAAAGATTTTTTTTAGATTTTATTAATTTTTTATTTTATGTGTATAGTAGTTTTGTCTGCGTGTGTATCTGTGCACCACAAGCATGCAGTGTCCACAGAGGCCAGAGGAGGGCATTGGATTACCTTGAACTGCAGTTGCAAAGATTATAAACTGTCATATTGTTCTGGGAACCAAAGTCAGTCCTTTGGAAGAGCAGCCAGTGTTCTTAACTGCTGAGCCATCTCTTTAGCCCTGACCTTCAGTTCTTACATGAGGTGCAGGTGTATATATTGGGCAGGAAAGACAGCTCAGCTGTTAAAGGCTGGAGTCACAGCAGGTATCACATACATGTAATAGCAGTTGGTTTCCTGTGGACTCATCTCTCAACTTTCTTAAGTATAAATTGTGAGGTAAAACCTCCCTCATTCCTCACACTGGAGCTAAGCTTCCCTGAACCTGTGTAAAGTCCCCTGGAGTCTCCCTCTTACTTTAAAAAAAAAAAAAAAATCTCCTCTCCTGAGAAGTAGAGCTTTTACCAAATAACCCAATATTTTACAGTGCATCCTGGTTTTACTATTTGTACTTTATGCTAAGACTTTCAGAATAAACACCAATGGCTATTGCCAAATAAATGCAGATGCCTGTGGATAATGCATGTTTCCTGCTACATGTTTTCATCTTCCTCCTACTTTCCCTTGTGGGTTCTCAGAGTTCTTTGTCTTTGGGTCTCTCTTACACGCTCTTGTGCTCTCTTCACCTTTTCTTCCACATCTTACAATAGTTCCTGCAGCCAGGGATGCTGTTCTGAGTGGGAAGAGCCGAGGAGTCCAGGACACATAGTCTGATTGATGAGTAAGCATTGGTCCTTAGATATTGCTTCCATGTCTTCAGTAAATAAATAAAATAAAAAATTTGACATGAGAAAATTAATCAGTCAGCTTCTTGGATGGAGTAGACAGAGCAAGGGTTCTGGAACTCTGCATTTGATGAGGTAAAGTGTGGCTGTCAGTCACCTTTGTAAAATTCTGAAAGTCTGGGGATGAGAAAATTTCATTTCAACTTTCTGAAAGTAATAAAGCCAGATGACTTACATCCTGGACCAGTAAACATAGCATCTGTGTAAGGGAAGAAGCAGTGAGTGAGTGGGTCAGCTGGAAATGGATGCTGAGCATGTAGAAAGCCAGGGATATGATTGCTGAGAATGGCCCCACTGAGGACGCCTTCTGTGGTTAGTCTGATCTTGTTTTTCCTGAAGGTTGCTCATTTAGTGAGTCAGAACAATACTGTTAACCTAGTGTATAGAGTAAAGCATTTGACACGGTCTTTAGGACACTTAGTATTCTGCTGAAAATGCTGCCTACAAGTCTTATGCCAAAGTACGTGTCCTTATTGTCCAGTGGATTGGCCAGCGTTATTATGCAAGGACTCCATGTTCCTAGAAGATGTTTATGGCAGCTAAGGAGAAACAATAACTTCTGCTTGAGGGCACTTCTCTATGCTAGCCAGTGCTAGTGCTCATTCCTTACCATCATGCCTCAGATGCAGAGACTTAGACCTGTATAGACATTATAGTAAATGGGATATTCTCTGCATACTGTTGGTAACTCACTTCATTACTGATTCATGTTTTAAAAATATATACTAGCATGGCAGCAGACTTAGAAACTTATATCACATGCCTATTTCATTGTATTTCATTTCATAACGTTAGAAATCCTCTAATCAAGCTCTGTGTAATTTTTCTAACAGTGCAATAGTGAGCATTCTTGTAACAGCGGGTGCCATGGCTTTCCTTCTTTTCAACAGTTGGGTGAGCATCAGAGTCCCATTCAACCCCCCCTATAGAGAAGGTTCTAGTGATTGCTGGTGCATCCTCTGATAGGACATTAACCAGCACTGACCTGGCCTGCTCTTGTGGAGTTGCTGGAGCGGGGACTAGAGGGAGTTGTAGGCTGAGGCTTCGTGTTGTCTTGATAATCGGTGCGACTTCTCGGCACGGTTCCTAGTAGAGAAAATGACAGCCACATATTTTTCTGGCCTAACTGGTTTACTATTGTAGAACTGATTTCACCACTTTGTAGGTGCGCGAGGTGGATTTTGTTATCATTTGTTGGTCTTTTACCTAAGGAGCTGACTGCTTTGTCCTCATCCTGCATTTAGCCCAGTTCATGGTCACTTCCCATATTCAGAAGCAAGAGTGCTACCACTGGAAGTAACTTTGTAGCTGTGATGGAGTAGCTTGGGCATAGGGAAGCACGGGAACGCTGTTTCTGACACAGTGACTGAATGGGGATGCTCGGCTTCGAAGCAGCAGACACTCTTCCCTCTGCTGAGTGCCTCCTGGCTCACATCTCACCAGCTGAGCAAGCACATGGATTTCACATTAAAGTGTATCCAAAGCAACTGTCTCACTGTTTCAGTGCAGCAGAGTATAAAGTGAGAAGTGAAGATGCTGGAGTCAGCTTTGGGCTTGAACTCTGCATCTGCTATGTAACCATACTTTTTGGTTGCTGTATTTGGGTCCTTAGGCTTGGTAGCCTTTACCCCTGAGCCGTTCTCTGCACCCAGTGCAGTTCTGATGCTAGACGCTCATTTAAAGGATGGTGCTTACTCATTCTCCCCATCAAACAAAGCACTGAATGTTTCTTAAAATATCCTGTAGAAGTGTATCTATAACTGTTATGTACCAATTAAAACTTTCTATAAAGAAACATGTAGTGTGAGTATTCTAAGAGTAATGAGCATGGCATTCCACCACACCACCCCCTCAAAGAAATAGCAAGACTGTGGTGACTGGGGCCATGTGACAAATCACATCCCCGTGTTCACAGCAGCCCCATGGAGATCATAGTCAGTAAGCATCAGTTAGATGGATCATTAAGTACATATTAGAAGAAAGCAAAGCCTTATTTTCAAGTTACAAAATGCTGTTTTATAATAACGGGCAAAACATTTTTTCAGTTTTTGCAAATGAAGTTTAGGTAATCTGGTAATGTAATTGAACATTTAAAAATACTTTGTTATAACTGGCCATTTCATTTTACCTTTCTACAATTCCTCACAATTCTGTGCTGATTATCTAAAATATAAAATAGAATGGGCTGGAGAGCCAGCCCTGTGGTTAAGTACACTGGCTGCTTAAGATGACCCAGCATCAATTCCCAGTGTTCACTTTGCAGCTGACAACCGTCTGTAACTCCACTTCTAACAGATCCTGTATTCTCTTCAGGATTCCAGGCACCAGGCATGTATGTAGTGCACGTACATACATACATACATACATACATACAGGCAAAACACACACACTTTTTTTTTTTT
Organism: Acomys russatus; assembly: GCF_903995435.1. Classification (NCBI taxonomy): domain Eukaryota; kingdom Metazoa; phylum Chordata; class Mammalia; order Rodentia; family Muridae; genus Acomys; species Acomys russatus. Next base: position 54,140,631 of record NC_067145.1, read on the forward strand.
TTTTTTTGAGACAGGGTTTCTCTATGTCACTTTGGCTGTCCATGACTTGCTTTGTAGACTAGGCTGGCCTTGAACTCACAGAGGTCTGCCTGCTTCTGCCTCCCTGGGTGCTGAGATTAAAGTCAAGTGCCACTGCACCTGGTTTACAGTTTTTTTTTTTTTTTAATTAAATAAAGTATCTAATGTGGATTTCTGTCTTTTTAGATTTTTTCCCCTGTCTTTACATTTTTAAGGATATTTACATATTTTTAGGATATTTACTCTCAGTTGGAGAGTATTTTTCTTTTAAACAATAAGTTATACTGTGGAAATAAAAATCTGGGGAGAACTTGGGACCACAGTAAGTTCAAATGACTTTCAACTTCGGCAGATGTGCATAAAGCTGAAAATGAAGACTTTACTGATTTTATTTGAGATGAGTTAAAATGAAAGTAACAGAAGTCTAAACCCCGGTAACCAGTTCTGTTCAGTGAGAGCATCAGCTCTGCACAGAAAGTGTGTCACTGTGTGTAAGAAAACACAAGGTTAGGGGCTAGGCAGGTGCACCCTTCCATGCCTGTGAGGCTGCAGGCTATCCTCACCTGCACAGTGCCTACTTAGTGTTAGTCACTAACATGTTCCAGTGTGAAAGTATGTTATTTCATACACAAGTCAATATGCAGTTGTTAAGAATGTGTCTCTTAAACCAGATACTCACCATTCATATATTTGTTTTACTTATGAGCTTATCTTTCATTTTAGGTAAGGAGGATGAATATCCAAAGAAACCCTTGGGGCAGCTTCTGCCTGAGTCTAATTCTGCTTGTATTAATCATTTGAGCAATGGACAAAGAAGTGTTGGCAGGCCTAGCCCCCAAATAAGCAGCCGAAGAGAAAGCGGGTCACCTCACAAGAAGCATGAGCATTCCCCTGCCCACCACAGCAGAACTGGCACACCAGAAAGAGTCGGGCAACCAAGACGGAAGTCGGTGGATGAGGAGAGTAAAAATACGAAGCATGAGGCAGATTTTCAGAGAAAACCTTTGTCGGGTACGCAGGACAGTTCCAGGCACCGTAACCATGCAGCTGCTAACCAAAATAGCAATGCAATTTCAAACACCAGGAAGGAATTTGCACCCAAATGGAAGAAACCATCAGATGCCTCAGCCATTGAAAGAACTGCTAAATATGCCATTGAAGGCAAAAGTCACTCAGTGCATCCCACTCTGAGTTCTGCTGAGACCCGCATGTCAAACTCAAGGCAAAAGATGAAGGTTTTGGATGGCAGTGATGGGAAACGGGGTTCTAATGCTTCACAGTATGACAATGTGCCTGGGAACGAAAACGAAAACGGAGCTTCTGTGGAAGAGGCACTAGAGCGGACTTACCCTCACAGCTCCAGTCCACCCAAAGTACCCAACAAGTTTACTTTTAAAGTGCAGCCTCCCAGCCATGTGCGATCCCCATCCCAGCCAGGAGAGGGTCTCAGAGCTGCGCATCCGCCCTCCTACAGCAACCCCCCTGTCTACCATGGGAATTCTCCAAAACACATTCCTATTGGCCACAGTGGCTTTGTGTCCACACAGATCAGCCCTGGGTCTCAAATTAATGCTTCCAGGAGACCTTATGGCTCTTCTCTTTCTGTTGATATTTCTCCAGAGAAATCTTACAGCCGCCCAAGCCCTGTCGTTCTGCCATCTAGTCGGATTGAAGTCCTTCCTATTGACGCTGGTGCCAGGGTATATGCAGGCAGTTCAGGGTCACCAACGCGTGGGAAGTTCATCCTTCCTCCAGTGGATTATTTACCAGACAACAGAAAGTGGTCAGAAGTTAGTTATACATACAGACCTGAGACGCATGGACAGTCATGGACTCGAGATGCTAACCGTAGCCACTTAGGCAATTTACCAAAATATGCAGCCTTTCAACACGTACCTTTTCAGGACCATGGCCTTCCAGAAGTATCTGTAGACAGTCCAGTGAGGTATAAACCCTCACCAGCTGTGGAAGATGTCAGTCCTCCTAGGTATCAGTACGCAGGGCCCTTGCCTTCAGCACATCACTACAGAAATCGAGAGGGGCTTTCTGTTCAAGAGTCAGTATTGCTGTGAGAGTTTGGCTGTATTCACTGATGACAAAGAGAATAGAAACCATATGATACCCACATTGCTATGTTTATAATTGCCAAAGCAGTGTTTTATACTATTTTAAACAACTTGCGCAGTTCCAGCATGTGTCCATAGTGAGGGTGTGTGGGATGCTTCATCCCATGGAGATGCTGCTGAAGATGAGGGCTGCAGTTGCACCTCCCTGAGCCTTCCGTAGGAGGCTATCCCGGAAACATAGCAGTGGCGTGTAGAGACGCACACGCAGCGAAGTTCTTTATGCTATTTTATCCCTAACTCCTTAGACCTGAGTGCTTTCACTCTGCTGGCCCATTGTGTTCTGACTGCTGTTAGAAAGCACTGAGACATCACGGCCGAGATGGTCTGCAGGTTGTCTCTGCCTTTAACAGACATGGCAGGCACCTGTGCATATAGAATTTGATCATAGAACTCAGAAAAAAATTTTAAACTGCCTCTGATCAAGGTTGATGAAGGAGCACTGGTTTCCCCCCCTTATCTTTCTGCCCAACCTGCCCCTGTCGTATTTTAACCAAGGTCCTAAACTGAAACTGACTCAAGAGTTTGTTCTGACTTTATGACCCAGCATCTCACAGAATGTCATTCTCCTTCAGTTACTGCCATTTTATCTCCCCTTACCACTGAAGACTATGGAGAAAGGCTGACACTCAGAGGTGCCTAAAATGTGGGTCAGTTAGCCTGGTGTGTGTCTGGGGCGCAGTGTTCACTTTGTCCCCTTCTCTCTGGAGGGCTCATGCTTCTGTCCTGGGCACAGTGTGGCCAGGCTCAGGGGAATGGCTGCAGAGTGGGTTGGCGGTCAGAGGTCAGATCTTGCAGCACTCTGGCCAGTGGAAGCTTGGTTTTCAAGGAAAATTGAAAGCTTCTCCTCAGTCTTGCTTCTGGGTCTCAGAGGCCCCAGGGGGCCCAGTCCCATGGTCTTTTTCTAGCACTCAGTCTTCACAGCATAGTGGATGGATACTGCTACACTCGCTGGGCCATTACATCATTCTAGTCAAAATTGTGAAAAATACTCAAATTATTAATAAGTCTCTAGAATCTTAATCTTTGTAAAAAAAAAAAGTAGTATGTTTCATAAATTTAGAAAATTTTTCAGGGAAAATAATTGAGGTTCATGGATTTTTTTAAAAAGGTGATTTCTTTTATGCTATCACACACTACTGTCACCAAGACTGACAAAGTGCTAGGTTCTCCAAGGGAGGCTAGCCGTGTCTATGTAGTCACTCGTCTCACACTTACCTTCTTGTATCTGAAAATCAGAAAGTAGACAGTCCAACGGTGATGGTCCCCCCGCCCCACGCTGGGGAGGTAAGCTTTTGAGGTACAAGGATATGTCTTAATGAGAGGAGCACTTGCTTAGCTAGCAAGCGTGACAGTGTTTTGTGTGTATAATGATCCTAATGTGATTTAATCAACATAACGATGTCACTAAGAGTGGGAGCAAATGCAGTCTATTAAAGGTGGACACCACACTGAAACTCCCAACTCCTGACAAAATAACCAGGCTCTTGATTTACATCATGTGGAAGGTGAGAAATAAATGTACATAGAAATGTAGTTGAAGATATTAATTAGAGTTCTTAAAGTATGACTCTGTGACTTGTAAGGAAATAAGCTGTACAGTTTAGTTTATGATGGTAGCGTCTATGCCTCTCCTGAAAGTATATATCGTAGTGGTAAATAATGTAGATTATATACATATATATATATATGCAATATATATGCACACACTATTTTCTTATGTCACTTATGGCATTTTTTATCCGTATACTTTTTTGACGTGATTGTTTTTAACATGCTAAAAGTAATCCGTGTATTTTGTTTTGTGTCTTCTGTGTGCAGTTTTCATGTGGCAAGTGCTGCATCCTGGTGCTTGCAGGGCCAGGCAGATGTCTCATGTGCTCACCAGCAGCATTTTACATGTGTTGCTGTAGCTCTCTGCTCTCATTTCTACTGAGGCCATGTGCAGAGCCTCATCAGCTTTCCTTGGCTGAAGTATTGCTAATGGCAGTGAAGTCTTCCCCACTATAAGATGGATCTCGGCTAGTTTTTAAGCAGGAGATTTTAATTTAAAGTTATTTTGCCACTATACAATTTTATTATTTTAAATTTATTTTTAAATAAAAGAAATGATAAGAGAAATAATATTGGCAAAGTGATTGAATATATCTTCATAGAAAACATTTACTGAGGACCTTCCAGGCAGAGCAGCCAATTTTGTTCCATAATTGCATGCCCACACTGTGTTTGCCATGGTTAAGCCTTCCTTCATTATGGTGTGGTATTGTCAGTTTCTAAAGACTGAGTCTTGCTGATCTTTCACCAGGCACTGGCACACGCCTGTAATCCCAGCACTTGGGGAGGCAGAGGCAGGTGGATCTCTGTGAGTTCGAGGCCAGCCTGGTCTACAAAGTGAGTCCAGGACAACCAGGGTTACACAGAGAAATCCTGTCTTCAAAATCCTATTGATCTTTAAACTTAACTAGTGAACTTAAGGGCTTGTAGGGGGTGGGTGTTTGGGTTGGTGTTTTTCTTCTCCAGTCTCACCCCAGATCATTTAAATCATATCTTGAGTAGAGCACAGGTGTCAAATAACCACATTTCTCTATTTCTCTTATGTCTTAATGCCCTCATCTTGAAACTCTTTTTAAGAAAAATGCCCACTAAATTGTCTTATGTTTCTTTTGTGGGATGCTTAGAAATGGTTTGTTGTTCTCATTTTTGTTTTTGAAGACAGTCTTGCTGTGTGTCCTTGCCTGCCTATGTACACCAGACTGACCTTGCAATTGAAGTGATCCTCCTGCCTCAGCCTCTACGGTGCTGAGATTCCAGGCATGCACCTCCTGTCTTGCTCAGCACGGGGTTTTTGTGGTGTGGATAAGTGGTGAGGATTGAACACATGGTCTCAAATGCAAACACTACTGATAAACAAAAGTTCTTTGTAGGTCAGAACTTTTGGAGTTTAAAAAGTGGTGTCGGGAAAATTAGGAAACCCTCCAGTGGCAACAACACAGCTGTCCAAACTTTATGGACTTGTGCTAGTCACCGCTGAGTAGCCAAACTTTATGGACTTGTGCTAGTCACCGCTGAGTAGCCAAACTTTATGGACTTGTGCTAGTCACCGCTGAGTAGCCAAACTTTATGGACTTGTGCTAGTCACCGCTGAGTAGCCAAACTTTATGGACTTGTGCTAGTCACCGCTGAGTAGCCAAACTTTATGGACTTGTGCTAGTCACCGCTGAGTAGCCAAACTTTATGGACTTGTGCTAGTCACCGCCGAGTAGCTTGGGGGGCGGGACTTGTGCTAGTCACCGCTGAGTAGCTTGGGGGGCGGGACTTGTGCTAGTCACCGCTGAGTAGCTTGGGGGGCGGGGCGCTGTCTCGGTCCCTGAGTGCTCACACCACTCCCGCATCTAGCGCCTAAGACCGCGCGACACTTCAGTGGTCTCCTTCTCAGAGCCAATGAGAAAACCCCCGCTCCAGCTTCGCCTCACCAGTCAGCGCCTTGAACAGCTAGAACGCACAGGGACCGCTCTCACACCTGAGAGAATGAAAGGATCGTTTTTTGTCCACAGGTAAATTCTGAGCAGTTGCCATCTTCACGGTCTTCTTGAGTCTTCTAATGTGTGAGCATAGAATGTCTGTTTGGAGCTGTAGCTTCAGTGTTTTTTGTTTTGTTTATTAGAACTCCTTCCCTAGAACTGTTGCTGTCTTATTCTTTGTCATCAGGGCTGTTTCACTAGACCCTGTGCCCTGAAACCTGCTCTACCACTGAAGGTCAGGGACGGTCAGGGTCGGCTTATGTTTCTAGGGTGTTGGGGGAATTGGAGAATTGGGGCCAACAAGAGTCCATGAGTTGGTTTCAGTTTGGTGGCAAAGCAACTTCTGTCGCGACAAGAAATTTAAGGATTAGAGGTTGACAGGTGTCCTCATCTGACACACATTCCGCTATTCTACAGAGCATTGGGACTTTGCCAACATAAGGGACCTGAAGTCACCAGAGTCCATGCCCCAGAGAAGACAGTCGAGCAAAGCAGTCAGGCACATAGCAGAGTTGCCCGTGAGGAGGGGCAGCAGTGTTCTTTGCACCTGTCAGTCAGGCTGTGTGGGCTGCAGGGTAGGCTGGGTGTGCTCACCAGTGGGTGTGTGACCTGGCCTCACTGCCCTCAGCTGTAAGATACGGCAATGGAGAGGTAGGGCCAGATGAGAGGACAGTCGCAACCTGATCGTTTGACTGACTGGAGCTGATAGTGATGGCGGTTTGAGCTAGTCTTAAGTCCTGATAGAGAATGCGACTTTGGAAACCCTTGTCCCCGTGGAGCTCCCGTTCTGACCCACTTCCTCATCTGTCAACTGAAAGTGGGGGTTTTTGAGGCTTTTTGCTTTTGTTTTTCCTCTGTCCTAGGATTGAGTCGATTGGTCTAAAGTACTTGCTGTGGTGTTGTGTGCTAATACGGCATTGTTACCTGTGCTTACATGCCATCACAGCACTAGGCTTTAGTGGCCAGGAGGTACTTGACCTTGCTTCCATGGGGTTGAGAGTCTAGTGAGCAGCCCGGGGTAAAGGCAGTCAGCTTGCACGTGGCACAAGACAAGAAGGACAGAGTTGATATGACTTGAGGTGGTGCCAGCCTCTTGCCCATGGTGGTGCTGTAAAATGCCACACACGTGCCCTTTGAGGTGAGGAGGAAAAGTCTGTTGGGATTTGACCAGGAGTGCTCACTAGCCTGCTCTTACTAGAGCCAAAGTCAGATCATAGCATTTGCAGTCACAGATAGGAGGCAGCGAGCCCTTAAGGGTTTGAACAGGACAAGATGGACAGTCACTGTAGTAACGGACAAGGTAAGCCAGGGGAGACAGGGAGGAGGAGTAGGACAATGCTAAAGAGAGATTGCTTTGCCTGCTGTCTTCTCAAGGATCTCTCTCTGCAGGTTGCCCCTTGCTTCTGGAATAGTTTCTTTTTGTCTGCAGAAGTATTAAACACCAATTATTAAACCTTCTGCAATGCAGACTTGACTTTATTTGGAGGAAATATCAGAATACAAAGCAGGCAGCACAGAGCAGATTACATGTGAACATCACCTTAGTAGAGCAGCTGTTTAAATGCTGCCACCATGAGTGGTACATAAGGAGGATGTGACGAGGAAAGGGCACATGTGTAGGGTGAGGGGAGGGCACACACTTCCACACGCTAAATGTAAGGTGGCAGCAAGTGATGACTTGCAGAAAGCTGTGGCGGTCTGGAGGGAGTTAAAGAGCTCTGCCACTGATCTGCGGCTGCAGCCTTGGCAGATGACTGAACCCTTCTGGGATGTGATTTTTCAGATGTGCACAGTGGCAAACAGTGGAGTCTGAGTATAGTTCTTTCAGTGCCATAGTCTGAGGGGAGGATGTCTCCACTCTAGGCTGCTTGCCTCTGCAGAGACCTTAAGTACCAATTGGTAGGAAAGCAATAGTGAGTGGGGAGACCCTGTTCAGGGAGCAGATAGTAGGGGGGACGACCAACAATCATTGTTTACCTATGTCTGTGGCAAGGACCAGGAAGGAGTGGTACCCAGATCCACGAGTGCCATAAAGTAATTACCTTGGCCCAGAGATGGCTCTCAAGAGAAAAGATGGGACTTGGAGTGGCTGTGTGTCGGATGTAGCCATGAGAACAGGCAGAGCAGAGGCTGATAGCCATGAGAGGCCAGGCAGCTGTGGGGTACTGATGCAGGTGCAAGCAGCTGATGCTGAGACCATAGCAACATGAATAATGGTGCCCGTGAATAGCACCGTTAGCATCCTCGTTCCTGAGAAGGCGTCTCCATGGTCCTCTGCCTTTGTCAGTTTGGTACAGTGACTTAGAGGCTGTAAAGTGCACAGTAGCTTGAATTTGGCCCTTAGCATGGCTCTGGGCAAATTACATCTCCTCTGGGCCTCACTTTCCTCTGCTGCCAGATGTGTGATAGAGCAACTCAGGGAAGACCATGAGTCTCAGCCTGGCCTGGAAACAGCGTTCTTGAGAGCTTCTGCAGTCCAAGCCCAGCCCAGCCCAACCCAACAAAGTCACCACCCAGGAACAGTGCAGGAACTTGATTGCTTTTGTCTTTAAGTTAGTCATCTAGCCCACAGAACCTGAGCTGCTCTTGTAATACAGTTGCATGAGAATATTCTGCAGGAACTGGAGCCTTGGACCCTAAATCCTTGTTGAGAAACCACGAGTGAAAGATGCCCCTCCCTTATCCACGTTCTTCCAGCTCCTTATCTTCTTGCCTCTGTTAGTACCAGGAAGCCGCCCTATAATCTTATTAGAGGGTTTTTATGTGCGAGTTTGCAGTGATGCTGCTGAGGAGAATGGAAGCTGGAGACCTAACTTAGGAGTTTCTGTTTTCTCACAGCTTTTGAGTAGAACAGGGAAGTGAGACAGACCCGTGTCACAGATGTCCCTGACAGCACCAGAGCATGGGTACTCAGTGAAAAGGGTGGATGTTCCACTAGAGAAGGGGCTAATGTCACTGACAGTTAAAGAATGTTTTTCCCATTTAGATGAGCAAAATGCCCTAAGGAAATGGGTCAGTAGTAGCAAAAGAAACTGGACATACAAGGAAAACCACTTTTATCAAGCTTGCTCCAAACCCCCACTCAGCAGAGCACTGAAATCTAAGCGACTGGCAACAGTGGCATTCCAAAAACATGGGCATTTCTAGCATCAGAATTTACATGTTGCATTATTAGGTCTAGCAATACATATTTTTAAATTTTATTTTAATTTCATGTGTATTGGAGTTTTGCCTACATGTATGTCTGTGTGAGGATGTTGGGTCCTCTGGAACTGGAGGTAGAGGCCGTAAAACATAGCTTGTTCCATGTCTTAACTACCATCAGATTGTTGCACAGTTCTCTGCTGCATTTTATCAAATACATACTATAAAAAGCACAGATGCAGAAGCAAACAGTCCTTAAATTGAACAAGTAGAGTGGCCGAGCATGCGTGAAGCCCTGGGGTTGATCCTTTTTTTTTTTTCTTCTTTTGGAAATATATTTATTTATAATAACAGAAATTGTACCATCTACAGAGGTACAATAAAAGAAAGTCTCTTAGAAAAATGTAAACAAATTGTGACATCAAGATAGTATGGATTTTTAGATACAATTCCCAAGGGGCAAGAAACACAACAAAAAAGGAAAAATTGATCTTCATTGAATTAAAGAAAAGTTTTCCCCCCCACAGGGGCAATAGCAAACTAAAAAGAACACTCATATAATTTGAGAGAGTATGTATAAAACAGTTATCTTTTATAGTCTAAAGTCCAGAATAAACAAGGGAAGTGTAACAGTGACACATTTCTATGTTAATCAACATCTCTGTAATTGAACTCAAGACCCACCAAAAAGGAGGAAAATTATGTCTGATTCTAGAAGCTTAGCTTAATACCTGGAGTTAGTGAAATTATGGCTCTTGAGGAAAATGTACTAGTCTTACATTACTGGTCCATTAAAATATGTAAATGCATTCTAAAATGTATCTTTATACCAACACAAAAGCCTAACTCACATGTCATTTAAAGTAGCTTCTCTTTGCAACATACAGAAATTATTACAGAAAATAACCGGGCAAAGTTGAGCAATGAACTGATCATGAGATATTGAGCCTCAATGAATACATATACAACATAAATTCTGCACTCATGGCTCAGGGAACATCTCTAAAGACAGGGATGGAAGATTGTGAGAGTCAGAAGAGTTGCAAAAATACTATGAGATTGTATCTCATAGAAATGACAGGATACATTCTACTGATGACTCAATGATAATTCTGCCTAAATAAGTCCTGATCACTGAAATTAACCAATAGAAATTCTAATGTATAAAGAGGAAATATCATGGGACCCCATACTTAAATGAAGAAATATAGGCAATTAATGTCTGCTGAAAGAGGAAGAATTAATCTTCCTCAAGGAAGAATAAGCTAAGCATTTATACGAAACCAAATGGTCACCCTGGGGTTGATCTTTAGCGCTCCGTAAATGCCATGTGGTGATGCCTGTAACCAGTCCCAGCACTTTAAAGACGGAGGCAGGAGGATCAGAAGTTGAAGATGATCCTAGGCTACCTGAGTGTGTTCAACGCCAGAAACCAACAATAGCAAAAGCCATCTATGTTGATTCATTAACCTGCTTTACAAATCTGAAAAGAGCTGTGTGTGTAAGCGTCAGTCTCCACAGAGCACTTGGGAGTTCCTGAGTGTGTGTCTCCATACAGGACAATATGGTGGAAACATGGGAATAAGAAATTAAATCCTTTACAAACCAGATGCTAAAGCTTCTGCCCGGAATCAATGTCTGTCATGTGAAGCCCTGCAGCCTAATACATACCATTGCTACTAATTTATGGATAGGTTTTTGCAAGTGACTTCAGAAAAGGAATTCAGGCTGGAAGCCCCTTTAGAAGTGCCAGATGCATTGTGTGAGTTTAATCAGAGGCCTGGAAAGAGACGTGTAATGATCTACCATGATCTCTGAGTTACGTCTGAAATAAGCCAAGAGAAGTTCAGGCAATGAGAACACGATGAAAGCGGCCGGAAGAGATTTTGACCACAGCAAAGAAATCTGGAAATTCTTTTAGGATAAAGCTTGATGATGGACGGCAGGACAACATGCTTGCCCAGAGTTTAGTCCCCTGAATATTTCATGTGAGGACAAAGAAGCCATAAAGAGCCTGGCCTAACCCAGAAAATGTCCCATAGCTCAGAAACTGCCAGAGCTCCCTCACGACACTTCAAGTCACACCTAGTGCCACGAGGCTCATTTCTGTCTCAGTGGCCTCCAACTAAAGGTCCTTAAAAACATGATCAACACTGACTGCGTGCGCGCGTGTGTGTGTGTGTTCATGTGTGCCTCACACATTTGTGGGGGTGGGGGTTCAGGGATGCTTGTGAGGTCAGATGACAACTCTCCCTTCACTATGGAAGGCAGGCTAGTTGGCCCGTGTGCTCTGGAGATAGCCATGCCTCAGCCAGCCATCTCTGTAAGGGCCTGCTGGGTTTACAGATGCTTGAGCTAATGCATTCAGCTTGCACGTGGGTTCTGGGGATAGGGACACAGATTAGGTTTGTACAGCAAGTGCACTTTACCCACTTGGCTGTTTCCAGCCTAACTCCAGGATTGTCACGGGGTCACTGAAATCCCTGAACTAGGCAGGAGCTGGGTCTTGCCATCCTCAGCCATATCAGTTGCCTTTCTTTTCACTGAGTAAACACAAGCAACTTCTCAAGGAAGGATTTATTGGGGCTTACAGTTTGCGAGGGTGTGGCCATTGTGGTGGGAAAGGAATGGCAGAGTTCACTGAGTGGGAACATGCAGTTGGGACTCCTGACACCTTAGTGGACCAGGAAACAGGTCTCTGTGCTCGTGTGCCTGCCTTCCTGTGGTCCATTTCCTGAGGTTGCAGCCTGCCTCCTAAAGGTTCCACAACCTTCCATGACAGCACCACCAGCTGAGAACCAACTGTTCAAGCACACGAGCCTGTGGGGACATTTCACATTCACACCACAGTACCAACTCCTGCGTCATCTCTATGCAAATTTAAAACAGTGACTATATAGCATGCCTCCTGCCCCGAGCCTATGAGAGAGAGCAGAAGCCAGATACTGTAAAACTAGCCAACCAACACACCCAGTCAGGAATATTCTAGAAGTGGTATTTTGATCTAGTTATTAAGACTGAAAAGTGCTCAATAAAACTGAGGGCTTGCTAGCATGGCTGTAGATTGGCACTTGTGACCCAGCCATTTCCCAGGCTCGGGGCTTCCTGAAGAGGAAGCTTCTCTTCAGAAGGCAATTTAGAAAGTTCTTGAGGGAATAGGTAAATTGCTGCCTTTGGGGGATTCCTGGGGTGGCTAGAGGAAGATGGAGAGGTAGTATGTGTTGACATTTTCTCCTACCACCAGTCTTCCTTTCTAGCTCGCATGCAGATAACATTATTTAAGCCACAGTTCTGGGGCGGACAACATCCACTCTGTGTTTACTTCTCTGTGTATTTCCACAGGAAAGGGAGATAATGAAATTTTGCTTAACCAAGCTGTGGGTTGGAAGTTATAACCTACCTAATTCCTTAATTAAGCTATCAATTAAGCCTGTGTCTCTGCCACCTGCTATGCCTGGGCCTTGTGCCATATAGAAGTGCCAGCACTGACAAGCTTGTCCCCACAGAACCCAGGGCTCCAGTCAACCTTCAGTCTTTCTTCCTCCTGGCTTTCTCTTTAGGGATAGGTTAAAGTCCACTTTCAGACAGGTCACCCAATTCATTCATAATGCATGTGAGGTTACGGAATGTTCAACACATCAGCAGACTTGAAGGCTCCCAACTTCCCCAAAGGGAGCACTCTGTGTTGAGTGTACAGCGGCCAGCTTATTTTCTTTCTTTTTCTTTTCTTTTTTCCCCCCCAAATGTCCCAAGTTTCAGTTCCATAGAGCAGTATTAGGCCAAGAGCTTGAGAAAGAAACCGAGTCAAAGATGGGAGGGGGGGCATAGCAGATTGACTTCCGTAGCCTGGATGAGCGGCCAGTAGCATTTGCCAGTGAATGCATGAGTGAAAACAAACAAACAAAAGCTATTGTGGATTAAGCACAGGTGTCACTAAATGCTGTAGTTTTACAGGACTCATTTCAACATAGAGGAAGCCTGCCAACATATCTGCAGGGCTCCCTCCTAAGGTGGAGACAGAAACTCCTTTTGTGGGATCAGAGCTAGTCTCAGGCTGCAGATCTCATAGCTCTGGTTGGCTCCAGAGCCTGGGAGGAAGCCTCTAGCATGTGCATAGTTGGAAGCCGCACCCCTTCTAACCACCGGTGAATCCAGGACATGTGCTTACCCTTGTTCACTCCCCCAGGAGTGGTGGACATGAGTTAAGTAGATGCCTTGTCACTGGCTGAACCAAAAGGTTCCCTAAAGAGATGGCATTCTAGAAAGAAGACTTGGTCCCCAACTTTGCTCGACTCATCTTGGGCAGATGTTTTTATCTCAAGAGGGTGACTATATTTCACTTACCAGGGAGGGCAACGTCTAGGGTCATGGGAAGTATGGACTACAGGGTGTGGTGGCGCTGAGGAATACCATTACGTGAAAGATGAAGATGAAGCCAGTACGCTCCTGTCGTGCCAAGGTAGGACCAGTTTGACTGTTTCATTTAAAGGATCCATACATAATCAGCTGGGATGTTTTCCTAGGTAATTTGATGCAAAGAATCAGTGACCTGTGATTCTTCCTCCTCGCCACAGTGACCACATGTTGAATGGCAGTTTCCTTAAAAGTCCATTAGTGTAGAAATAGGTAAGAGCGCTCTCTCTCTCTCTCTCTCTCTCTCTCTCTCTCTCTCTCTCTCTCTCTCTCTCTCTCTCCTTCCCTCCCTCCCTCCCCCTCTCCCTCTCTCTCCTCTCTTCCCTCTCTCCTCTCTCCCCTCTCCTCTCTCCCCTCTCCTCTCTCCTCTTTCTCCTCTCTCTCTCCTCTCTCCTCTCTTCTGTCTCCTCTCCTCTCTCTCTCGGCACTTCTGTCCCAGGAAGCAAGCAAGCAAGGCTAATGTGTCAGACTCATGAGGACCAAAAACAGAAACAAAATGGATGATTGCTGCGACATAAGGTGGTGATGGAGAAGTTGGCTTTGGGAATGGATGGGAAGCAGTTGAGGAGCAGACATCTAGATGTTTGCAGAAGCACCTCTCCGAAGCAATGGCAGGGTCTCTCTTCTGAGGCAGGAGCCATTGAGTTCTGTTGCACCCGGGCATGTGTTGAGGAGACTACTACTGCAGGGAGCATGTGGCAGAAAGGAGGCAGACAAAAGAGAGCAGTGGGTAAGATACGTTTTCTCAAGGCATATGTACAATAGCCTATGTCCTCCAAGTCCTACCTTCCAACTATTTCCTAGTCTCCCAGTCACCATCAATTTAGGAATCCACCTGTGGATTAATCCATTCATGAATTACTGAGAATAAACCCTATGCTTCAGTCATTGTCCCAGGGCTCATTAGCTGGCAACCAAGCCGCCAACACAGAAGACACATTTCATAGTTAGACATTTCATAGCAAGGTCTAATGGATAGTGGAACAGCTTAAGGGAATGGAGACAAGGGGTGATGGGTAATCTTGGTTGTCAGCCAGACACACCTGAGGAGTTGCCTCCATCATCGACAGGTGTGCATGTCTACAGGGAATTTTCTTGATGGCTAATTTATGTGAAGGACTCATGAACGGTGCCATCCTTAGGCAGGTGCGCTTTGACTGTCTAAGAAAGGTAGCCAATCAAGCCCGCAAGCTGGGTTCCTCCGTGGTCTCTACTTCAATTCCTGCCTTGGCGTCCCTCCATTATGGCTTGTAACCTGTAAGCCAAATAAACCATTTCCTCCTCCAAGTTGATTTTGGTATTTTATCACCACAATAGAAAGCAAACTAGGACAAGAAGTTCAAGGTGGGGCCAGACTACTGGGCCACAAGGTCAGTAGGAGGACTTGGCCAAGGTGGGAGGACTTCAATAAAACATAGTGTGCTTTCTATCACAAATCTCCTGGCTACTAGTTAAGGAGATGCCACTGTAGCAGGTGACAGGATACAGGCAGGAGCAAATTTAAACAACAGAGTGGGTGGTAGTTAGGGAGAGATAGAACAGGGAGGGAGGGAGAAGAAGTCAAATCAGTATTTGAATACAGTTCTAAATACGGAACCAAAAAGTTTTGCCATGGGTTGGATGTAGAGTGACTCTAGATGGGGTCCAGGGTGCATTTGATTGCACAATTCTTAGGCTAACATGCCATTGCCTGGAATGGATCAGACAGGAAGTACAGAGGCTGTGACAGTGCTGGGCATGCTTTAGCAGGGAGCAAGAAGAGCCCGTGTAGGAAGATGTTCCTGGGCTGGTCCGGTGGGATAAACAACCCTGGCAGGCAGTGCTGATGCCTTCTCCATTTCAGAGATAAGCACATTGGCAGCCGCACTCATTTGTAACCTTAGCAGACCTTCTGTGACAACAAACATAGATCCTGCCTGTTTGATTTTTCTGTCCTAACCAGGCCATTTCCAGGTTGATATTAGGTCCTCACACTGTTAGTAGCTGTGAGTTTCCTCCTTTCTCATCTGGAGCAGTGGGAGACGATCGACTTAGCTCAATAGTCCGCTCTTGGAGCTTGCTGCTTCAGAAGCGCTTGGGGAGGTAGTGAACAATTGTAGGAGTCTGTGGCTACTCCCAGGACCCAGACCTCCACCTGTGGGAGAGTAGGAGCCAAGGAATTAGTGCCTGAGGCTGAGGGATGACCCATGAGCGCAGAGACTTAGCATCCACATGTCCCAAAGGTCTCTGTAAGGAAAGCGTCAGGAATAGGAAGACTGGAGTTGGTAACCAGGGTGTGGCCTGTGTAATGCCAGGCATGAGGCAGCAATGGGCTGCTCCAGGCTACACCAATACCCTGAGACCAGATTGGATCTTGTTCCATTCTAGGTAAACCTTGATGGCTTAGAAAGTATTGAGAGACCACTGTGCACTGAGAATAAGTAGAGAGGCACTCATGGACCACATCTTAAAAGTGTATTAATCAGTTAACTGCTGCTGCGTGACAAGTCACCTCAAAGCATGGTGCCTGCAGATAGGATCATCTCACCTGCAGCACCGCCTCAGTGTCTTCAGCACCTGAGCTGTGTGAGTCTGTTGTGGAGCCCTGTCCAGGCTTCCTTACAGTGTGCATCCGGCCTGGGCCCTGCTTGCTTCCCAAAACTGTGCTTGTGAGAATGTGTGTTCTGCTGTGCTCTTGCTAGTGTGGTGGTCTCCTTCGGGGGTCAAGGGAATCAGATGCCACCTTTCTTCTGGGAGTGTGCCCAAGACTGAAAGACTTGGCTGACACATTTTCTATGCCAAGACAGAGTCCAAGATCATCCTCTGTATGCCCCGTGTCTGCAGCAGGTCTCTTAAGGACCACTGTTGAGATGTGGAATGGTAGTATACACCATCATGCAAACAATGGTCCATCTGTTTAGTCACCTAGGAAACTCCCAGTTTTCAATGACATATATCAGAGTAGACTGTAAAGCAATAAACGCATAGATACAAAACCCCAAAAGAGCTGAGCAGTGAACAAGAAAGTGGTTTTGACCTTGGATTGGAATAATAGTCGCAGGGAATGTGTGTCTGTGAAAGGTGACAGCATTCTAGCCTGACTTGTCACCGTTTGCCTCTGTGAGGCTAAGATGGTGAGCAGAGCTCAGGGACATCCACACCAGCAGTTGCTGGTTCTAGCAACTTCAGTATGAACAGCTCATAGAGTTCCGTGTCAGCTACTGAACCATGTAAATATACCTATGCTTTTGGAGAGAATACTCAGTGAAGTCAGTTACACTTCAAAGCAGAATTCAAAGCCAGTAAGGAAACTGGCTGCATGTTAACATGGGTGACACCAGGGACTTAGGAAAACCCACTCTGGGGACTAGCTTAGAAGAGCTGGGGAAGGACAAATGGGCCTCGGGCCAATAGGTCAGAACTTCCTCTTGCAAGCTGGTATCACAGCATTGAGCTCACCCCAAGCAGGCTTTCACTGAGGCCCACGCTAGCCCAGGTGCTAGGCAACTTCCAGGATGCAAAGTACGAGCAATGGAAATGCCTAGGCATGAGGGGAAGTGAGCTGTGTGCTTCCTGGTCCACACACTGATCCTGGCACCAGCATCTCAGTACAGACCCAGGTAGGGGCATTTTTCACTTGGGTTCCAGTGTGGTGGGCGGAGTCCCGAGAGAGGCCAGGTTCTGGGCAGTTTCTTATTCTGATAGGCAGCATGCACTCTGGCAAATAGAGTAGAAGTGTGAAAGCCAGTGAGGACTGGGGATGTAGCTCACTTGTAGACCACTTGCCTCACAATTGTGAGCCCCAGAGTTTCATCTCCAGCACTGTAAAAACAAATTTTGTTTTGTTTTGTTTTTTCGAGACAGAGTTTCTCTGTGTAGCCTTGGCTGTCCTGGACTCACTTTGTAGATCAGGCTGGCCTCAAACTCACAATCTGCCTGCCCCTGCCTCTCCAAGTGCTGGGATTACAGGTGTGTGCCACCATGCCTGCCTCATAAAAAATTTTTTTTAAAAGAAAGAAAATAAAAGTAATAATGGAAAATTGATCTCAATAAAGGGTAAACAGGATGTTTTATTTTTCTTTTCATTTTTCTATTTTTTTTAAATCAGGATTTCTCATTATTTACTTTATATCACCATATAGTGCTCATTCTCCAACCCCAACATGTAGTGCTTTCCACACCGTATTTGATTGTCAAACCATTTCTGGTACTCCCCAGCCTGAGTCAGTACTGAGCAGGTGATGTTGGATCACACACGCGCGCGTGCACACACACACACACACACACACATGCTGATGCAGGATCAGTTGTGTAAGAACCACACAGGAAATGCAGCAACACATCTTGGGAGGCAAATATGAACATTATCACTTTGAGACATGCTGTCCTAACCCAGAGCTGCTGAAAACGTCGCCCTGTGAATAGACAATTCAGACATGAACTTGTTAATTATTGCTTACAAGGTGAGGCAGAAATTAGCAATAAAATTCTAGAAATACTTGTTGCAACTAGACAGCGTTGTTTCTGTGTCTTTCGAACCTAATAATACATAATAAGGTTTGCATTTGTTCTACTAATTTCATTGTCCTAGAACCTAACTTCAAGATGGCTTTTGGTTTTTGTTTTTAAATCTGTCCATAGGATCCTGAAATTTTAAAAAGTTGGGCTTTTACTTCATAAGAGTCTTAATTGTGTAATATCGAGATCGCCCAGATCACAAGACCCCAGAAATGACCAGCAGGACTCAGTACCGATGCAACGTACCCAGGGTCCTGTATACAGACTTGAGCTTTGGATCACAATCCTTCCTCATGCAGCAGGATAGGAGAATGACCCTGGGCTTCAAGGGCAATGGCCTTATAAGGGGAAAAACCGTAATTGGAGGTTGGGGTCACAGGGAAGTAAGGAAAAAACCATAAGCAGGGGTCTTGAGTCTCAGGAATGTCAACCGTCAGGCAGGTTGGGTCCAGGAGGCTGAATCTCCAGGGAAACTGTTTTATCTCAGAGCATCATTGGGAGTTAATTGTATCTAATCGCTCTGATGGGGTTTCTGGAGAGTGCTAGCGGGTCTAGTTCATGGCAGTGCGTGGTCATTTCCGGAACACAAAAAGAAGTGAAGTCATTTGGAGGACAAGTTATCATACAGAACATGGCATTAAATTTGCCCTTACAGTGTGGGCTGGAGAGGTGGCTGGCTCAGCAGTTAAGAGCACTTGCTGCTCCTGTAGAAGATCCAGGTTCCCTTCCCAGTATCTACACAGTGGCTCAGGGCATCTGAGGCCCTTTGCTGGCTCCTGCTGGCAGCAGGCACATGTGTGGTGCACATGCTGCCACCCTTCATGTGTGTGGCACTGGAAATTTAAACCCCAGGCTCTGGGCATGCCAGCAAATGCTTTTCCACTGAGCTATACCTTAGACCCTGTGAGTATAGCTTCTTATATGCATGCTCCTTGTAGAGGTCCTGTATTCCTTTCTCTCCTCAATCCCTGCTGAGCATCGAGAGCATGTATCCAAAGAGAGACTTTCATAAATAGGAGGTCATTTACCCACCTTGAGTTCATGGCCGACAGATCTTTGAAATTTTCAGAAATTATGACATCCCTTCAGGAACGGTGGTGGCCCTAAACCTAAATTAGTTCAGCAGGTGGGATTCCACAATGCTTGGCTTTTGTTCTGCTTAATTGTGTTGGTCATATGGCTTCTTCCCCCCACCCCCACCCCAAGTGTTCTCCAATAGAAGACTTCAGTCTTACAAACAGTAATTTCTATGACAATGGTAATTACTCTAATTGGCCTTCTTTAAAGGTAGATGCTTCCCGCCCACCACCTCTTGAGACTTGAATCAAGTTCTGATGGATTGCAGTCCTCTAAATCACTGAGGTATTATTTCTTCTTAAAGCTGTTAATGGGCAATGTAGGAGTAAGAAAATACTTCCTAATGTGGCTATTTTTTCCAGCTAGAATAATTGCAAGTAATTTGTCTTTGTTTCTGGGTAATAGTAGCTAATAAGTTTTATGTACAGAAAGAATGTAGGCTGTTCCAATTAAAGTCTCTCACACAGGATTAGAACTCACAAAGTCCCACAGAGCTCCATTTCATCATAAAAGCCTCTCCTGCCCTTTGGAAGAGGGGCACTCTGTTTGGCACTCACCATTCTAGGGGACGTGTGCTGTTATTATGGGACAGTAGTTGGCCCTATGTAAGCTCTTTTATCCCCCCCAAAGAGCCACATCTTTTAGGATATTATTTGCGCTCCTTGTCAAAATAAGGCAACTGGTCTAGCCACAGCAGAACCTCTTATTGGGTATGTCCTCCATTGTCCCATTCAGGACCCCAGCTGGCCTTCAGAGGCCACCCCTTCCCTCTGCATATGTCGCTGGCATGGGTCCGGCAGGCTTGTCTTAGGTCCATGATGTAGCCTTCCCAACCTGAGGCATCATCCCATTTCTTTTCCCAGAAGTACCCTCTTGGAGACCCTGATGTAGTACATGGGCGAAGCCGGGGCATGGGTACACCGGGTCAGCAGCGCCTCATACCGCCATTGCACGGCTCTTCCAGTCACCTGGCACTCAAGGCGGCGTTCCATTGCATTCCTCTAGAAGTCTTCACTGTAGGTGTACTGATGCAAAATGGAAAGGTCACGGAAGGTCTCTCAAGGTTTCAAGTTCATGGGCGGAGCCAAGATGTGAAAATAACTGTGCCACTGTTCCTGCCACACTGATGGTCAGGATGAAGGTGGCACCTTGGTGTTTGATGAGTGGATGAGCGACCATTCCGCATTAGCCCTTCCACGTTGCCAGGAGCGCTGGTAGACCACACGGGGATTCTGTCAGATGACAGCAAATGCATCTGCTGCCCTTTACGACCAACCGAGCCAGCTCTCCAGCCCTGTAATGCTGCTTTTTAAAGGGTTATGTTTTGCATGTTGACATTACCCCAGAGAGACTTTCAGCAGAGCGTGCTGAGGATGGCTGTATGGAGTGCCCGGGATGGCTGATGCTCTTCAATTTCCTTCCTCTGCTCCTGATTCATGTGTCTTCCTCACCCAGCACAGTCCTGGCATAGTCAGGAAACCTAGCATGACTCCTGCTTTCTGGTTCCGGGGTCAAACGAAGGCTTTGCGTGGATCAATCAAGTGCTTGACCCCCAAGCTACACCCCCTCCCTGTCTTACTAGGCTCATCCTCTACCCTGTTCTCTCTTTACTCTCTTTCTCACCTATCTCCTGCCACTGCCTGCTGCTGCAGTTGAGGCAGACTTCCCATTGGCCAGGCTCTGGCCCCTGTAAGCAGCTTCCATGGGTTCCTCTGTCTACTCCACCTCCTGACCCGCAACGTGCATCCATCCATCTTTTTCAAGCCAGGTAGACAGTTCTCGTTGTGCTATGCTGGTGATGGAATGGAAGCCTTGGCTTCTTCTTGCACGGATTGGGCAAGTGCATTGACACTGAGGGGGGGTCCCCAGCATAGCTCAGCTAGATTATATTGGGCACTTGGTTACAGAGAGGCGTACGTCCAAACGGAAGGAGGTTTAAACAAAGCAAATGGCCTTCCATGGTGATGCAAGCTCACTTCAGGGCCAGAAGTTAACCTTCTCTACTGTTCTTTGGGAGCTAGCTATCTGGTTTTGTTTTGCTTTGGTTTGGTTTGCTTTGTTAAGACAAGTCTCATGCATGCTGAGGTCTGGAGGTTCATTAATTCAGCTGCTATGACTGGCGAACTTGCGCTAGGGATCTTCCTGTCTCTATGTCCCCAGTGCTGGGATCACAAGTGCGTGCCATCATGCATGCTTTTTATGTGAGTGCTAGGGATCGAACTCAGGCCCTTACGGTTGTGTGAGGAGATGAGCCATCTCCCCAGCCCCTCAATTCTAATTCTTTGGCAAATTATCCTTGAAGCCTCCCAGGGCTTGCAGCCTGAACTTGAAGCCCTAGGAAAAATTGGGTGGAGACCAGCTGTGTTCCCATTAGCACACCTGGCAGGCAGCAGGGGAGTAAGGCATATCCATATTGCCTCCCACCAAGACTCTCACTTCAGTTCTTCACATAATCTCTCCCTGAAGTTCCACAGGGAAAAGATGTTGTTGTTTTTTTAAACTGAGGCTAGAACTTCACCCTGAGCAGACTGCATGACCTGTGGGCTCTTTGTAGGCATCTCTCAATAGAGAAGTCAGCCAAGGCTTTAGACACTTGCAGCGTGAAACATTGCTCACCAACACTACAGAACCCAGAGCCCCCTGGAGCGCTGCTCTCTGCACGAGCCAGTTTGTTCAGCCACTGAACATGGAGCGTGGGGAGTCCCAGAAACAGATGCACACTTTCAGCATCCTTAGAGGAGGGTCTGCACACCTGGGTGTCTTCAGCAAGGCTGCTCTTTACTGGGAAACAGCTTTGGCATCGACTTGCAGCCTTCCCATCTGTGTCCAGCAGGCCAGGGGCTGCTGACTCAGCTCAGGGCTTCTAGAAACCAATACCAGAGAAGCAGTCAGTTCCCCCCACCCCCGGGCTCCTGTGTAATGCTATTGGACCCAGTGGACTATTTCTTTCTTCTAAGAAGCTGTTGCTCTGTGTCCTTCAGGGCACAGTGATGTCTCGGCAGCAGCTTTTGGGTTTTATTTATTCATGTGTGTTCTCTGAGCTTGGTGTTGTTGCCAAAGGGTTTATGGCCTCTTAACGTTTCAGAGCCTCTGATTTTATGGCCACTGTTTGTGGAAGAGAAGTGCCGTTTGGGGAAATGGCAGCTTTTGTTCTGACGGGATGATGAATGAAGGATGAGGTTTTTCCATCTTCATTTAGAGCCTTCACACAACCTGGGCGTGTGCACCCCAGAGCTCCCTGCACTCCTGATGTGTGCATACACGTTTCTGCCCTCCATAGAGCCTTGCTCTGTTCTCCTAGTGCTGGCCTTACGCACGGGCCCCTGGAATTTACTGTGGCCAGTCCAGTGGTTGAAAGCTCCTCCGAGGACAGTGTGGCAGTGACACCATCAGGATGCAGACAAATATGGCCTGAATGTACAACACAAGCCCTTTCTGACCTACTCTTGTCAGGGGTCAGGCTGCCAACCAGT
This sequence comes from Acomys russatus, assembly GCF_903995435.1. NCBI lineage: Eukaryota > Metazoa > Chordata > Mammalia > Rodentia > Muridae > Acomys > Acomys russatus. The sequence goes on from NC_067145.1 coordinate 54,162,897, forward strand.
TAGAAGACCTATGGACGCCTCAGGTTAGGATTTCAATGTCTCAGTCAGTGTGAGCTGCTGTGACAAAGAGCTCTGACTGGTGGTTCACACATGCCATTTATTATTTCCCATGGTTCTTGAAGCTGGAAGTCTGAAATCAGAGGCCAGCGCAATAGGGCTCTAGGATAGTCTTTCTTACAGATGACTGTTTTCCCATTGTCTTCATTTGGTGGAAGGGAGTAGGGGTGGGAAATTGGGTTTTGGGGTTTTTGTTTTGTTTGTTTGTTTTTAGCCCATTCATGGGGCTTGCAAAAGGCCTCACCTTCCACTGCCACCATAGCCTTGAGGGCTAGGTTTCAACATGAAAATCTGGGTAGGACCATCAGCATCCAGTTCATGGTCAACAGAAGCACCGTTAGGTGAGGGGAGCTCAGGGATGTGTGCCCTGACTCTGGGTGTCTTGTCTGCCGAGCGCCCGGAGGACTAAAGCCACAGGAGCAAGAGTTAGCCAGGATGGAGTGTGACACCTCTATACAGGTCTGTGTCCTGAGGCAGGGTGAGCCTCTGCCCCTGCTACGGCCATGAATCTGAAAGCTGGGATCTCGGCATCCATCTTAGCAGTGCTCTATTAATGTGAAGAGACACTATGACCATGGCAAATCTGAGAAAGCAAAGCATTCAGTTGGGGGCTTGCCAACAGTTTAGAGGTTTAGTCCATTGTAAGCATGGCAGGGAGCATGGTGGCACACAGGCAGGCATGGTGCTAGAGAAGCTGAGAGTTCTACATCCGGATCCACTGAGTGATGTCTCGATGAGAAGAGCATACTGAGATGAAGGCAGCCATCTACACTGCACACCCACCACCCCACACCCCTCCCTCCTCCATAGATTTCTACTGGGAATCTGTTCACACGATGGTGGGGGCTAAGAGAGAGGGAGCCACTGGGCCCTGCTTGGGCCTTTGAAACCCCAAAGTCCTCTCTCAGTGACATACTCCTCCAGCAAGGCCACACCTCCTAATCCCTCAAGTAGTGTCACTTCCTGATGACCAAATATTCAAATATATGAACCTATGGGGACTGTCCTTATCCAAATCGCCATACCATCTGTGGTGACTAATAATGGTTTTCTGTTTGATTGGGTTCAGAATCAACTTTATTATTTAAAAAAAATTACTGCCATTACAATGGCATTTCTTGGAAAGATTGCTGGGGGAGGACCTTCCCTCAAAGTTGTTGGTGTCTGCTGACAGATCTAAGGAGGTCATTTGCTTGTGCCTGCTTGCCTTCACTCCGTCCTGGGAAGTGTATTTACTCCATTACTTCTGCCACGACCGTTGTTCAGTTCTATGAGAATCTTCCTTCTTCAGGCCACTGTGGACTGTGGCTTTCTAGAAACCTTTTAGGGCTTCACACCTAGGACCACTGAGACATCTGGCCTCAAGAACAAAGAAGCTAATGGGTTTGTTACTCTTTTCAGGGTGTTGATGGTCACTGTTGAACTGCCAACCTGCATCTGGGTAAGCCAATCGAATAAATCCCCCTTTGTAATTTACACGCATTCTGTTGGCCCTACCACACCTCCTTCTCAGCTGTTTCCCTCATGGATAACCCCATTATAGGGTAGCATCTAAGAACAGGACCCCATCATATAAGGTGACTGAGCCATTGACCCACCATTTACAAACTGTGGTCACTTGGGTCATTCATCATTTCTTTGTGTCATAGCCATTGTAGGTAATAGGATAATGGCTTGCATGTGTGTAACATACATAAAGTGCTTAGCACAGTATGGCAGCTAAGCATCCGACCTTCCTCTAAGACATCTGTTCCTAATCCCTGGAAGCTCAGAAGGTGTTATGCTTCACAGCAAGAAGAACTTAGAAAATATAATTAATATCATGCACCTTAACGTGGACTATTCTAAGTCCGTTATTATCATATGAACATTGTTATGCTGCCCCCAATTCATTGTTGAGGTCTCAGCCTCCAGTACTTCAGGGTGAAGCATATTTGAAGATAAGGCCTCCATGATAGTTAACATTCAAGGGTCTCTCCTAGGTGCATATTTCTGAGTATGTTTGTGGGGATACCTCCAAAGCGATCAGCTCGTAAGGGCTCTGACGCCATGAGTGGACTGACTCCTAGATGGATTCACACCATGACAGCATTACTGGAAGGTGAGACAGTAAGAGGCGGGACCTAGCTGGAGGAAGTAGGTCACTATGCTTTTAGGACTGTATCTTGCCCTGGCCTCTTCCTGTTTCCTTTCTCCGCTTCCTGGCTGCCATGGTTTGCACTGCTCTGGCTGCCGCGCCCTCCCCACCAGATGGACTGACACCTCTGAAATGGGAGCGAAGTAAGTCTTTCCCTTAAGTTGTGTCAGTTATTTTAGACTCCGTAATAAAAGTAACTAACATGTCTTTAAAGAGGAATTTTTTTAAGGGGACTTTAGGTGGGCTGTATTCCAACATGGCAGCTAACCTTCTAAGAAGAGAGAGTTAGAACACAAACATTCACAGGGTGAAGAGCATGCTGAGATGAGGGCATCCGTCTACACTGCACACCCACAACCCCACACCCCTCCCTCCTCCGTAGATTTCTATTAGGAATCTGTTCATACGGTGATGGAGGCTAAGAGGCATCATAACCTCTCTACATACCAGAGAGACACCAGCCAGTGTTGCTGTTTAGCTCAAACCTGATGTAAGTCTGAGTCTGAGAGCAGGGGAAATGAGATGAGATGTCCTGGCTTATGCAGAGAAATGGGAAGAAAAGGGGACAAATTCTTCCTTTCCCACCTCTTGTTCTACTCAGGCTTTGGTGGGTGAAGCGACAGTCACTCAGTTGCCCAAGTCTAAAGCTAATCGCACGCTAACACATCCTCACGGACACGCGGGAAGAATGCTTAGCCACATACTGGCCACTAAGCGGCCAGTCTAGTTGGCAAACAGAGTTAACCACCATGCCTGCCCCACTGTCAGCACACTCACCATCTTATGATGTCACACAGTTGAGACATGGGAGCGACTGGAGTGTTTAGGGTACCGTGTAAGGAGAGAAGAAAGGGGGCAGAGCTGCCCGGCTCCTGGGCACGCTGGGTGCATCTGGCCTCTGGAGCACTGTAGCAGACAAAGGAGTGTCACACTTCTAAAGCAGCAGTGCATCCCACTGGAATCTGGCCTGAACAGCATCTTTCGATATGCAGGTAGGCAGGGTCTGCTTGCTCCTGTATGAAAGGAAGCCCTAAGGAATCCCCTGGGGTAGAAGAGACCTGGGTACACACTGGGGCAACAGATGCCATTAGTCCTGATGAAAACTACATCACCTAGGTAGGCTTCACAATACCAGGTTACCCCACCTGAAGTGATCATAGAATCCCATGATACTGAGGTGTGATGGTACCATATAAATTCTAGGTCATATTTTCCAAGGTTTGAAGTTGGTGCTGAATAAACCACCAGGAACAGACAATACTATGCACACATAGTATGTTGGTGCCTCCCCCAAATTCATATGTCAAAACACCTCTAATTTGCTAGTGATAGGAAGCAGGACTTTTGAAAGGATGTTGGGTCATGGGATGCAGCCCTTATCAATGAGATTGGTGCGCTTCTGAAAAGGGCTACAGAGAGCTCCCTCTCCTCTCCCGCAGCTAAAATATAGCTGTCTATGAGCCGGAAGTAGGTCCTAGCCAGATACCAAGTCTGCCGACACCCTGATCTTCAAATTCCCCGTCCCTACAACTACAAGAAATAAATTCCTGTCATTTGTAGCCCACCAGTATGTGGTATTTACTTAGCATCCAAGTAGACTAAGGCTTGCCTAGGCTTCCTTTATCTCATGTTTCCAAAATAGCTGGCACAGCTCCATATAGTGTGTCTGTATTCTAGGCAGACAGGAAGCAGAGAGTACCAGGAACCAGTTCTATTATCCCTTTAATAAAAAAAAAGCAAAACTTTCACAGACACCTTCTTTAGGTCTCATTGGCTGGAAGTGAATCACACAGCCACCCCTGTTGTAATAATTCTTGGGAAAGTGAGAAGGGGGCTTGTCATGATGGTGCTGGGCATGAGAGCAGGGTGTAAAAAAAAAAAATGGAGTGCAAAACTGGAGGAGAAATGTCATGTAGGCGACAGGGAGGTGGCTTGTCTGGGATCGCCTCTCCATATGAAATTGTTGTGACTGAGACTTGTTTATGATGTCATCTTTGGAGTACACAGGAGTCTTTCGGTGGCTGTCATATGTAAACGGCTTCTACAACTGACATCATTAGCATCCCAGCTGAGCAGCCCTGCGGTCTGACCTTGCCTCACTACCTTGGAGGAGACCGCTGGGCGCTGCATGTTCTACCAGCTGTTCCGTTCCAAATGTACCTGGAAAGAAAAATGAAGCAGGTGGGCCCGAGATTTTTGGATAAAGTTGGAGGTCTGAGGAGGGGCATCCTCCCTTCCACAGAAAACATATTCTCAATAGCAGTGATGCTGTGTTCCCCAGAAGGGCTCCGAGAGAAAAGGGTCAACTGCTGGTTGCCCATGGTAACAAGGTGACCCTCATCCCTGGATGTTCTGCTCTAAGTAAGATCCTTTTTACTTTTTTTTTTTTTTTAATTACTCGAAAGAACTAAAAATGAGGGCTAATAGCCATGTATTTTTTTCCCCCCTGAACATTTTTACTTAAAAAGGCCTTTTCAGACTGGGCTAGTGAGGAGTAGGAACTAAATGGGGTGAAGCATTGTCTGGATGGTTCTGATCCTAAGCGGGGAGGGGGGGAAATCATTCTTCACCCCAAGGTAAGGCGAAATGATTTGTAAGGGCAGAGTGCTTAGTGGCGCGAGCCACGTGGTTCTGACGAGAAAGACATACAGTAGCTTGAAAACAAGGAACACGCTGTTAGGTATCTTCTCTGGCTGTGACCAGATCCCTGAGGAAGCATCTTAGCCAAGAAGAGGTTTGGTTCAGTTCACAAGTTTGTGATGGAGAAGGCATGGAGGCTGAGGCAGCTGGCTCCGTCATCGAGGCAGACACAGAACACTTCACAAGAACCCAGCTCAGCCTTGGGTCCTCGAGCCCTGCCATGGCCCCAAGTCAGCCAGCCAGACCCCCATGTCCCAAAGTTTCAACAGCCTCCCTGAACAGTACCACCAGCTGGAATCAAAGGCTCAGATACAGGAGCCTGTAGGAGACATTTCACAGCCAAATAGTAAGAAAGAAGGCATCTTTAGATTAAGCGGGAGATGAGGAAGAATTGCCTGGCTTGGGGTTTTTCCCTATCTCTCAGCATCTCTAGCTAGACAAGTGCCATCAGCTGGCCACTGCTCATAACAGTGCCCCAGGGCTTGAGTTTTCTTTCCTCTGGGGCATAGGTGGCAACCTTTTTGGAGTCAGAAAGGATGCACCAGCCTACTGGGGGCTCAGCCTGGCTCTCTCAATGGCAGTGCCTGTCTTTCTGGTTCTACCTCCTCTCTGGACACAGCCTTTGATTTTTTTCCGCCACACTTCGTGGGAAGAGCCTCTGCCTCACTTCCAGGCAGCTGAATGCATGCTGCATCTGTCAAGAGCTGGCCACCTGTAGCACCCTCAAGCACTACTCCTACTCCCACAAGAGCTCACGGGAAATGGAGCTGGAGAGGTAACACGAATTCCCCAGATGAGGAGTGGGGGCCTCTATCAGTGTTATCAGTGTGAAGGAGCCACTTTGAGCAGCCCGGGGTGACTGAGTCCTGTCCTCCTGACCGTTGGACACCCCTCCCTTTCCAGGGAAGGTCCAGGGCATAAACACTTTAGTTGCTGCAAAGGACCAAAACACAGTCCTTTAAAGGTTCTAGAATATGCTCTTTGCAACTCAGTTTAGGTCTGTTTCTCTTACATCAACTTTGCCTTATTATGGTCTATCTAGGAGACTAGGTAAACATAGTATGAAATACTGGGAATTGAATCCTGTTAGTTTCTTTCAAAAGAATCACCTCAAGTCAACAGAATTGCCCACATCTGCTTTCTCCATTGTTGGGTCTATTGTGGCTGCTGGCTTCATTTGACCCCTGTGTCTTCATGGGTTATGATATGTCCCACACATTCCCACCTCATTTCCTGTGACACAATCTGCCTCCCTGCCAGCACCAGCTGTAAGAGCACACTGTTCACACCTGCCGCTAGCACCACTGTCTCCTGTGGGATAGAGAGTCCACCTGGTCAAGGGATGTGGCCTGAACCCTTTCTTCCTAGACTCTATGCCAAATGGTTCCAAGCCCAGTCCTATGGCCCTTTCTCTTGAAGGGTCATGGCACCACAGGCGTGATCTATATACAAGTGCAAGGCTTCCTGTGATGAGAAAGGCGTGAGGATGGGAAGAAAGAGACACGCTGGTCTCAGGATGCCATAGTCCATTGTGGAACTCAAGAAACCAAGAAGTCAACATTGGAAATTGGTTTCAGTGTCAAAGTAAAGTGCAAATAGAAGGATGGGACGCATTCTATTTAAGAGTTTATTGTCTCAGTTACAGCCTTAATTGTTCATTGTCTGGTGGGGGGAGGTCATGGGGAGGCTGCACATTTTTGCATATGGAGACCAGAGGTCACCCTTGGGTGTCATTAGTTAGGGGACACCCTCCTTGTTCTTTTCAACTGGGTCTTACTATGTGCTTGGCCTGGATCTCACAGAGCTCCGCCTGCCTCTGCCTCTCAACTGGGACTAAAGGCGTGTGCCACCATTTCTGGCTTCCACTTTGTTTTTTGACACAGGGCCTCTCACTGGGACCTGGGGTTGGCAGATTGGGCGAGGCCTGCTGCTCATCCTCCTGTTTCTGAATCTCCAGTGTTGGAATTACAAGCACATGCCAGTGTGGCTGGATTTTTAGATGGGTGCTGAGTCCAAACATAGCCCCCATGCTTGCATGACAAGTGCTTTGCTATGAGATACTCTATTTAGAACTTTCAAATATACATAGAATTTAGGCCTCTGTCATCTTTCCATGACTTAACTTGTTTTGAGGTATGATAATGGATAATGGCTCTGCTGTGTTTTTAAAAAGAGTCTATCATTTAGAGTTACAGATGAAAACACAGAAGAAGTGAGGTAGGTATCAAAATGGGTGAGAAGTGAGAGAGGTGATTTAGACAAACAAGATTGTGTGTTAAAAATGATTTAAATCAGGCATGCATGTTTTTGTGGATTTAAATGTGTTTCAACTCTTCCGGTTTTCAGAAGGTGTACCTTTTAGGGACGGGGACATAGTTCAGTTGGTCATGTGCTGAGCCTAGATTCTCTTCATTGTAGAAAAGTCAGGTATGGCATTGTATGTTTGTAACCCTAGCTTGGGGTAGGGGTGGGAGTTGAGTTGGGCATGGGATGGGGGAGTAGAGATAGGTGGATTTTGTAGATGTTATGGGCCAGCTAAACTACCTGAATTACCAAGTTCCAGGTTTACTTAGAGAGCCTATCCCAGGAAAATAAAATAGAAAGCAATGGAGGAAACATGTGACATCACCTCTGTACCCCACATGCCACAAGTGCACACACACATCCATACGCACACCATGCACAGGACCACGTGAACATGTATATACACCACACCTCAATTTTTAATAACTTGAAAAATATTTTTGTTGTGGATGTGTGTGACATCCATGTATGAGAATATGCCATGTTTGTATGAATGTAGGCCTGTGCACCATGGCACACATATGGAGATGAGAGAGCAATTTGCCACAGTGCTCCCACCTTCTACCATGGGACCTGGGAGTCAGCTGTGGTTGAGTTCGTGTAGCAGGTGCCTTTCTCTGAAGCATCCCTGTGCTAGCCCATAAATAAAACATTCAAAAGGTCTACTCAAAAAAAAAAAAAAAAAAAATCATGGTAGTTTTGTCTCTGAGATCAAATACCTTAGAAAAGCAACTGTATCTGTTGCTTTCACTTTGTAGGTTGAAATGTCTGACAGGCAGGACTTAGGGGGGAAAGACCTGTTTGGGTTTATGGCTTCAGAGGGTCTTTACTCAGCCCACTGTGACAGGGCACACATGGAAGAGAAATGTGGTGGGATCGTGTGTGGTGGAGACTCTTCACTTCATGGTGAACAGGAAGCAGAGAGAGAAAAGATGGGACCCGGGACAAGATATTCCCAAGGATCTGTGCCCCACCCCCACCCCGCAGTGACTTACTCCCTCCAGCTAGGTCCACCTGAAGACATTTCCAGACCCTTCCAAAACAGTGCATACAAAATCAATAGGGCTCTCAGCATGCAAGCCCTTTGGTGGGCTAATTCATGTACAAGTCATAGTGACCCCTTTTAAAAAAGGAAAGTTTCTAGAATCATATTGGAAACTTTTAAGAAAAGTTTATGCAAAGCTGAGAGGAAAGCCCAGAGAATTCATCTCCATGTACCTCTGACCTCTGCATGCACCTCTGTCTCTGGTGTGAGCATTGCACCAGAGAGGTGTTCCTACCTTCCTTCTTCATAACAGGTTCCCTTCCTTACTTCAAAGTCAGAAATGTCTGAAAGCTATTGTTTGTGTTTAAAATTAGCATTAACAGCTTTAATCCCAGCACTTGGGAGGCAGAGGCAAGTGGATCTCTGTGAGTTCAAGGACAGCCTGGTCGGTCTACAGAGCAAGTTCCAGGACAGACAAACCTTGTCTTGAAAAACCCAAAAAAAACAAAAGCCAAAAACCAAAAAATAATATCAATATAGCAAATCCCATTAATTTATTTTTTTAACAATGTGTATTTTCATATTTAAATTGTTTTTTGTTTGTTGTTTGTTTTGCTTTTTTGGTTTTTGGAGACAGTGTTTCTCTGTGTAACAGCTCTAGCTGTGCTGGAATTTACTGTATAGAGCAGGATGGCCTTGAACTCACAAAGGTCTGCCCACCTATGTCTCCCAGGTGCTGGGATTAAAGGCATGTGCCACAACCCCGCCCCCGACTTCCCCTCCCCCCCCAGCTTTAAATTGGGTTTCTTTTAGACAATTTACAGCTGATCTTCTTTTTTTGACCCGTTCTGACACTCTTTGTTTACATGTTTTCTGTGTGGCCCTTTTGGTCTTGGCGCTCAGTTTTTCCTTTCCATTGCCCGTTTCTTATGATTTTAACTCCTCTGCTCTTCCCTTCCTGTCCCTTCCTTCCTGCCAGGATGCATCTTTACCCAAGAGCTGTACCGCTGAGCTCCAGCCTGTGCCCAACGCTGCCTGAACATTCTCTCCGATTCCCTTTTGTCTGCTTTTAACCTACTTTACCTTCGTACCCGTCTTGCTGTTCTTCTAAGTGCTCGCCCCAGACTTTGCACATTTATAACTAATCCACAGCTATAACACTTCGGTGCCTCGTGAGCTACTGTGGGTACAGTGAGTCATGGCTGGCATGACCGTCTTCCTCTTATATATTAAGTGTGTGTGTTGTACATAATTAAATATTTTGAACAAAATTTAAAAAATTTAATGTTAGATCAGTTCATTTAAAAATGAAGGCTATTATCCTCACCCTCTTTCTCCTGTGTTCTTCCTCCCTGTGTGGAGAGCTCACTTTCTGGTGTATGTACTTTTCTTTTCTCCAGGCAGCTTCTTCTTTTAGAGTTTCTTGCAAGGGCCTGTCTACAAATTCCTCTCCACCTCTGCTTATCTGAGGAAGCATTTCTCCTCAGGTTTGAAGACTAGTTTCACAGAGTCATTTCCAGAAGGTTCTCTTAGGCTTTCCCCTATCTGCTCAAGTGGCCTGTTGGTGCTTTGCGGCAGTCCACTCTACCCGCGAGAGCGCTTCACATCATGATCATAATTATTTTCACATTTCGTGCCTATAATTTCACCATTGATGTAATACCTGAGTTCTTTTTTTTTAAATTGTGTTCATGCCCCTGCGTGCATGTGTGTGTGTGTGTGCGCGCGCGCGTGCGTGTGTTTGGTTTTTGTGTTTTCCTGCTTTTCCTTATAGATGTATTATACTTGTGGTTATGTTATGGTAAGGAGTCGGGTTCATGGTGGGGGTGGGGGAGGCTCCACACTTTATACGGTGGGATGGGCTGGGACACGTGATTGGGCTGGCCCCGCCCCTGGGCCCAGGAGGCTCTGAAGTCCTGCAGGTGAGCATGGGCTCCCAGGTGTGCGTTTCCTACTCTGGGTCAGCAAGATGCGGGAGATCCGCAGGTGCAGGCAAGCTCTGACTCCCTGGCTCTCCTTGAACAGACCTTGCTCAGACTAGTTTCTTCCTCCTGGTGGAGACACGAGAACAAGAGATTGTTCTCTGACTCTCTGAGCACGCCTGGTTGAGCTCTGAAGGTAAGAAGTGTGGGGCTACCTTAAGCCTGTCTTCTCCTAAGGCCTTTCTTCCCCAGACTGGCCTACGGTGAGCCTTCAGCTGTGGGAGCCTGAGTTGAGTTCTGGTAGACACCGTGGTCACTGAGCAGTTTTCTGTGCCCTAAGTGTGATGTCTGCATCTACCACGCCTCAGGTGTTGGGGTGTTGTACAAGGGGCCTCACAGTGCGGAACCTAAGGTTCACTGAGGACCCACAATCTTCCCGGGACCCAGCAGGGCGGGGGAGGGAGGCTGGATCCAAAGCACCAACAGAGAATCTCGTGTGTGTGTGTGTGTGTGTGTGTGTGTGTGTGTGTGTGTGTGTGTGTGTTCGCGCGCGCGCGCACGCGCCTTGTGCCACCTCTAGGTGACCCTGTGACTTCCTAGGAAGCAATGACTTTATGAGGAGTAACTAGCACACCTTTATTCAGGCGTTCTGTAGTTCTCTGGCCTGTGGTGTTGGGCGGGGGGAGCGGAGGGGGACAGATGGAACAGTCCTCACAGCCCACCACATGCCTCAGCAGGCTTTCCCCTAAAATGAGCCTGAGTGATAGATAACAGGAAACTTGCCCACAGAGAGTTTTCTTGTTGTTTTGTTTGGCGTTGTTGTTTTCCCAGACCGTTTTTCATTGGCTCAAATTTTGGAACAAGTCACTTTAAGGCACAGAATTCTCAGAAATCTATCCGGTGATTGCTAAGTTAGTTTGCTGTCATAGAAGCTGTAGACTCTGCCCCACCTCCTCACCTTTCTCCCTGAGAGAGGCTCAAACTCGGAACCCTCAGACCTCAGCCTCTTGAGTGAGGGCATTACAAGCCCACGCTCACCACCTCACCTGCTTTAAACCTTGCCCTCTAAGCAGCTCTGAATTTTATGGCAAGCCTCGGGTTATCCGAGTCTCCCAAACACCAGTGAGTGCAGCAGTCACTGCTGCCCTCTTAAAGTAGAAAACAGGTCAAGGTGAGTTCAGGGCTCAGCCAGGCTTTACAGAGTTAGGGACAGAGACCAAGGTTCAGCGCTTGATTCTGGCAAATGCTGGTCCGCACTGCGCCCCCTAGTGGCAGGGTTTGCACACAGGCTCGGTTGCTCCTCGTGAGAGAGGTTGCAACACTGCGTTAACAATCTGCAGGTGGACAGGAGCACGGCGTCTTCTCTAGTGGCTCTGCTGTCCTCTAGGCTGTGACCACTGGTTAGCTAGAAACTGAACTGATCACTCATGCTGCCGTCCACAGGAAAGAAGAAAGGAGAGACAGGGCAAGCAACATCCATTGAAAATGTACGTCGTACATTAGGGTAGCAACATTGTCCCCTCTGCTGATACCCCTCAGGTCAGCGCTGGTTGTGCAAGGCATGCACAGGCAGAGAGCCTAGGATGAGCACAGGTGGAAGGCAGTTGAGAGGGAAACCTATTTAAAGGAGGAACAAATATCATGTGATGATGCAGCCTGTGGTCCAGTTGGCCCCAATGGTCACACAGGTGTCCCACCAGCCCCTTGTCACAGCCTGGCTCCTGCGTCATGGTTCCATCCAGTTTCTTCATCCAGACCAAACTCCAATGCTGCGTGATCTTCTCTGTCCAGCCCACATAGGCTCCTCTTGGTCTGGAATCCAAACACGGAGAGGCAAACTCTTCCTTTCTCGCCCAATTCTCAGGATAGTGCGGGCACGCAGAGGAATAATCCAAAGGAGGTTTAAGGAGAAGGTGTTCTGTCCTCACAGGGTCATCAGGGACCCCAGGTACCTGTACCGCCTCCCATCCCCAAGAGTGTCTTTTTCTGCCTGTGGTACTGAGTTTGAGTCCTTCTATGATGTCTGTATTCCAGTGTACATGAAGACAGAGTAAGCAGTAGTGTAGAGTGAGGGGCATTTCTTCTGGAAACAAATCACCTTTCACCATTTGTGGGCCAGAATCGAGCTGGCCTCATGTAGCTGCAGTGGGCTCTGGGCGTGCACTGTCTATTCCACAAGTCATGTACCCAGCTGTCCTTAATAAGGACTCTACTGACCAAAGGGAGAAGGGAAGACACAGTGAGGTACAGTTCACTGGCCGTGCGTGCCTCCTCTAGCATCTTCTGATAATGCTACCTCAGGTTACCTTCCCTGTACTCTTTACAGGCATTTTCTGTATCTTAGAATCCCAGCACCCAACTTGCACGATATGAGGGCTTTCCCTGGAATGCTATCCCTTCTAAACAGGTGTCCCAGCTGCCCTAGTCCAGAATTATTGTAGCTATAACAATAGACTGCCATTGCCTGTCTAGCTTCTGTGTTATGCTAGATGCTCCTTTAAGGGATTTCCGTTGGCTAAATCTTCACAAACCCCCACGGGGGCAGGCATTAAAACAGCTCTGCTCTATGTTAGGCGAGACCTCTAAAGGCGATAACTTAGGGACCTTTCTTGCCAATGTTGTAATTCCCCAGGTGCGCATCCAACACAGTCCCTTAAAAGAAGGTGAGCAGTTGGCCTTTTGTGAAGCGTTAAGGACACCCATGAGCATGTTAAGCAACTTAATTAACTCGGAGTTTGTCGTAGGATCAGTATGTCTTGGAAATTACAAGTCTCCAGACTTTTGCCTGTATTTACTTCCATCTCCTAACGAAACATTACTATTGGGCTTGTGCATTCTATCATTGGCACAGTAGTAAGTGTATTTAATTTAAGAACAATTATATGCATATAGAGTTACTTATTTGGCATTCTCACTTGCCACTTGCTTGCCACTGGGGCTGCCTGCCTTACCGCCACGCCCACGCCCATCACCGCAGAGAGGGAGTGCGATCACTCTGCAGCAGTAGCACTCTGCACGGGGCCAGGGTGTGTAATTCTGCAGCAGTTGGGAAGGTGCATTGGCTCGGTCCATCACAGGCAGCTGGAGTGTTCTGGCAGCCAATTACTAACCCACGAGGAGCTGTGAGAAGGTGCAAACACTTCTCCAGGCTCCCCCGGGATCTCTTTTCCAGTGTGCAAAATGTACCTCCCCAGGGCACTTTTTCTCTCTTCTCTCCTTCCCTCTCCCCGCTGCTGCCTCTGCTCTGGAGTCTTCTATGCCTTGTGAATAAACTGCCGAGTCCCCTTCCTTTAAATCCCAGTGATCCTCTTTTAATAAGAGTGCCAGCCAAGCCAGCAGCCCCCTTCCGTGCGACTCTAGGGCCTCCTCTGCTCTGGCTGCTGTACCAAGTGCTACAGTCTGAGGGGTTTATCCATCACACATTTATTTTTCATAGTTGTAGAGACTGGAGAATGGAGATTGAGGTGCTGACTGATCCAGTTCTGAGGGTCTCTCTCTTCTTACAAGGCCACCAGTCTATCTGATTAGTGGTCCTCCCACATGTCCCTGTTTACTGTGGAACCTAAAAGGCCTGTCTCCAAACACAATAACCTTAGGGCTGAGCGGGGGCCAGCAGCGTATGTGTCCCATAGCACCCTTATAACATTGTTTTCTGTGGTCAGTGACGACGGGGCTACTGCTGCCTCTCTATTTAATGTGTTGGCTTATGTACCCCAAACTCATTTTTTCAATAATTTATTTATTTTATTTGCATTGATGTTTTGCCTGAATGTATGTCTGTGAGAGGGTGTTGGATCCTCCAGAACCGGAGTTATAGACAGTTGTGAGCTGCCATGTTAGTGCCAGGCATCCAGCTCAGGACCTCTGGAAAAGCAGACAATGCTCTTAACTGCTGAGCCATCTCTCTAGCCCCAAAAGAGTTGAATACATCTCTCTCTTTTCTCTTCTTCCTTCCTTCCTTTCTCTCTCTCTCTCTCTCTCTCTCTCTCTCTCTCTCTCTCTCTCTCTCTCTCTCTCTTTCTCTCTTTTTCTTTCAAGACAGGGTTTCTCTGTGTAGCCTTGCTGTCCTGGACTTACTTTGTAGACCAGGCTGGCCTCAAACTCACAGAGCTACGCCTGACTCTGCCTCCCAAGTGCTGGGATTAAAGGTGTGCGCCATCATGGGGCTTACCTCAAACTCTTATGCTTGTGTCTTAAACATAGTACCTGGGCATATGACTTTTAGGAGAGAGACTTTTTTTTTTTCAGCTGTAATAAGTTAAAATGAAGCCAATAGCAGTGGAGGGAGGCTGTTATATAGTTGATGTCCTTTTAAAAAGAGGACTTTGGATGCTGTCACAGAGTGGGGAGCGTGTGAACATGAAGGAAGAGATGTGCGTGCCATGCAATTCCAGAGATAAGGGGAAAGTCACAAGACAGGTCCTTGCTCTTGTCATCAGAAAAACTAGGTCTGGACTGTACCCCACTTCCCCACTTCCCTCCCCACACACCCTGTTCTATGCTGGTCAGGGAACAATCACTTCTGTTATGTCCATGACTGGAGAACATTAGAAATCTCTAGCTTCTGCACAGGGCCTTGGAGACAGTGAAATGGCCTCAGATGATGGATCGGGTAGGCGGTGTCCTCTGGTCTCTGGCCCGTTACCATTCATTCTCCTGTGTAATTGCCAGCCTTTCTTTCTTTCTCTAGCTTTACACTCTAAACAAGAAGCCCCTGGTGGGAGGTCGCACGCAGTAAATGGAGGCCCCCTGCCCCGCCTGCCCAAGTCCAGACGCGACTTCGTTGTTCCTGATTTAGAAAGGTAAGACACAGAGTCACACAGAAGTGTGAGAGCTAGTCATGTTGGGTTCTTCGTGTTACAGCCAATATTGTGGAGTTGACTAATATAACGGATGTCTGTCCTTCACGAACATGGGCTGACCTGTCTATTTGCCTCTCTCCAGTGTTGTGAGAAGGGCCCTTTCTCTTAATAGAATCAACAAATGCGTCACAGAGAACATTCCAGATTTGATTTTCTGAGTTTGATTAACTGCTCATCGCAAGTTCCCTTTCTGAGTTCTGGGACCTTCATCTTCCGCTCTCTGAATCTCTGCTCTCCTCTCTTTGTTTCGGCGTGGGGTTTCAGCCATCTCCTGTGATGAGATGTCTCTGCCCCCATGCTTAGGGGGAACAGTGATATTTCTGTCCAACCCTAGTGAGGTGGCAGGGGACTTGCACAGCGCAGGTCTGACTTCCATCAAGAATGCTTGTCTACTGTCACCTTGTGCCCTCAGCTGCCCTCTTTCAACTCACTGTTCAGTCAGTCAGACAGGGACCACCGTGGTACCTGCCATGAGCTGCAAGTGCCGGGGGCTACATGATGCCTGAGCCCCTGGTTAGAGCTGCCTAGTACACAACTGCCATTTGAATAGGTACATGCTTCATCCTGGTGGTTCTTTTTTTTTTTTCCCTGTTCAATGTCAAATTCACTTTAAGGACAATGCTTGAAACACAGTTCTCACTGGAATGTTCATGTGTGTCCAATCAGGAGGCAGAAACCATAAAATGATTTGAACAAGAGAAAACGCATAGAGAGGGTTATTGACCAGCGAGAGAAGGTAACTGTAAGGGTGGAAAGAGGACCCTAGCAGGCACCCTAGGGTCAAGAGAGTGCGTAGGGAAGGGCGAACTTAGAGGGGAGGTGCGTTAAATAGATCTGCATCCATGCCACAAACTGCCAACATAAATAGTACAAGGGGAGAATTAGTTTCGCCATGGCTGTTGCCGTGTTAGTCCCCTGTGGTGGGGAGGGTGGTGAAACAACCCATGCTGCTGCCATGGAGGTCAGGAAAGCAGGGGAAAATGAGAACGTGACTGTGAGCCAGGTGTAACATTGCAAGCATGACCCAGGGCACCTACTTGCTCCAACTAGACCCCACCCCTAAGGTTTCCACCTTCTGTCAATGTAGCACCAAAGAGGAACAGCAAGCACTCAACAATGAATGTTCATGGAACTCACACTGTGCTCACATCACAAGGAGGGGGTCACTTCTCAACCAGGAAAGGAAGATGATGGGACACTAGATAACGCAAACCCTGCAGGGTGGCCCTGGCCAGAAGTGGCCCATGCCACTGGGTGGCAGCACCAGCCTTCAGGAGCAAGGTGCACAGAGAGGTCATGACGTTGCTACCAGCCTAAGGCTTGGAGCATCCTGGTATCTGTGTAGGAGGACCTACAGCAAGGTAGTCATTAGGGAGGCCCAAGGTCCTGAAGCCACCTGCGTGCTAGGGCAGAGTGCCACAAGATGTTTTCCACCGGACCCAGCCATGCATAGTTACTATCAACCAGCAGGGCAGCAGGAGCAGCACAGAACGCAGGCCTTACAGTAAAATGTGCAGTATCCCTCTCCTGCCCTCTACTGGTGGACCCGAGCATCGCGCTTATGGTAAAGGGGAGTGGTTCATGAGCAACCTTCCACAGAGCAGGTCTTGACTGGTGTATTTGGATCTGTTAGATGATAAAATGATAACAGAAACCCCAGGCTAAAAACTGTGGTATTTACCAATAAGGTAAAAAAAAAACCCAATGATATCATTAAGGATTATGTTTTAGAAAAACCATTTAATCAGCATTCCCTCAGGGTTTAGTGGTGCTGGACACTTGTCATTTGCATGTGTGTTACTCATGCGCCCTGTTAGTCAAGTCCTTCACTCACTTCTGAGTTGGATTATTTGGTTGTTTTATCAAATGTTTGTTGCCACTGTTTGCAGTCGTGTTGGAGTGTTTGTGTATTCCGGATAGTCACTCCTGACAGTCTATGTGGTCTGCAAATATTTTCTCACACTGTTGTCACTCCATGCTGTGTGGACCATTCGGTCTCACGTAGTCCCGCTGCCTTTTTTGGCCATGCTTAGGAATTGTTGCAAAGATGAAAAGCAATACGTTTCTCCCCTGTAATTTCTCTCAGGAAGTTTTATAGTTTAGGTATTTAATCCATTGTGTTTTTTGGGGGAAAGAATGGCATAACACTGGGGTTCAATTTCGCTATTCATTTGGCTGTCCAGTTTTCTCAAGAGCAGGAGAGAGAGAGAGAGAGAGAGAGAGAGAGAGAGAGAGAGAGAGAGAGAGAGAGAGAGAGAGAGAGAGAGAGAGAGAGACTGTTCTTTCCCCAGTGACTATTCTTGTATTCTTGTTACCCTGTCAGAGACCACTTAACTTGCCTTGTGGGTTTATTTTGTGGCTCACTATACTATTCCATTGTTTATTGTAAATGATTTTTTTGAAATTTGCATTTCTTTATTTGTATATTCACAGTGTACATGCATTTGTGTTTCTGTGCATATGTGGATGTCAGTGGGCAATGTGCAGGGGTCAGCTCTCTCCTCTCCCGTGTGCACTCAGGGATAAGGTTGGTGGTTTAGCCAGCTTGGTGGCAAGTGCCTTAACCACTGAGCCATCTCACTAGCTCCTGTATGTGTTTTTATTCCAGGTTCATACTGGCTGATGGTGGTTTGAACCAGAGCTTCACTATGTAGCCCAAGGTGGCCATCAGTTCAATCCTCCTGCCTTAGCTTTCTAGCTTAGATTCTGAGATCATTAACAGGTGCCACCCTACTGGCAACCAAAGCTGTTTTGTTTACTGTAGATTTTAATATATTTTGAAATCAAGAAGAGTGATGCCTCTAGCTTTGTTATTTTTTTCCCTCTAGATTTCCTTGGGTCTTTGGGGCCCCATATGAAATATAGAATTATTTATTCTGTTTCTGTGACCATTGGGTTTTTTGATGAAGGTTGTTGTGAGTCTGTAGATAGAGTTTGTAGATAAGAATTTAAAAATATTATCTTACATATTGTATTTTTTGATGCTGCTTACGCTGGGTTGTTTTTTGTCTTTTGTTTTTCATTTTCTTTTGGGATAGTTTGTTGGTGATGTATAAGGTACCATTTATTGTTGTATGTTGATAGTGTATTCTAAATTGTTTCTGAATGTATTTGTATTATTATTCATTGTAGCAATGTTTTCATGGAGTCTTTAGGATTTTCTGCATGTCAGACCACACTGTCTATTCACAGCTACTGCTTTACTTCTTCCGTTATAATGTGCGTGCATTTGATTTCTTTTTATTATGCAACTGCAGTATAATTCAAAATAGCTCAGAGATGAAACCAACCCACATGTCCACGAGCAACGTATAGGTAAAGGATGTGTAGAATACACATCCAATGGTGTGCTAGTTAGGAAGCCTGGCTGTTGTCAACTCGGAGGAACCTGGAAGTCATGATGCTAAGTGAAAGAAGCCAGCTACAAGGGGATGGATTCTTTGTGGGCGGAAGGGCAAGAGAGAATGGTGGTTGCATGGGGCTGAGGGCAGGAAGCAGGGTGACATCTCAGTTGGCATCAGATTCAGTTGTGTAGCTGAAGAGTAACTAGAGTTTTCTTGTGCAACAAAATGGTAATTAAGAGGAAGCTGGATATAGTGTCACATGGCTGTAACCTCAGGACTTCGGGGAGGCTAAGGCAAGAAGATTTGAACTTCCAGGTCAGCCTGAGCTATGTAGTGAGATCCCTTCTCAAGAGAAATAAAAATGAAGTGAGCAGATCTTACATTAAGAGTTGCTACCTCCATAAAAACAAAAATAACAATGGCAAACCAACAAAACTACAAACAAAACAGTAAACCCCAAAAGGATACCAGGAGAGCTTAGAGGTGACAGAAGTGTAGCGTCTGTTACCTTGGATTTGGTGGGAGTGTCACTGGCAAACACACGTGCCCACAGTCACCCAACTGTGTACATTAAACACTTGCTTTTGGAAAGCCACCAGTTAGCTGAAATTGGCTTTGTGTGGCTCTAACCCCAGCCCTGGGAATCCAAGACAGGTAAACATGCAGACCTTGCTTGGCCAGCTCGCCTTGCTGAGCTGCAGAGCCTCCCATCCAGGGAGACGCTGTGCTGACGTGAAAAGATACACGCTGCCGTGACCTGGCCTGCACCTGTGTGTGCATTTGTGATATGTGTGAAACATGTACATACGTGTGCATGTGCATTTATGGTGCATACACATGTATCACCTGCCGCAAATAAAGACCATGGCTCTACCTCAGTAAAGTTGTCTTTCTTCAGGAAAGCGGTCTGCTGAATGCCTTCAAGACGACCTTTGTGATCTATACTCCTATGCACCCAGCGTGTGAGGAGTCTCCTGGCACCGGGGATTCCTGAACTTGCCTTCCTGTGCGAGACAAATGTTTCTCCACTGACTCCCCTCCCAAGTCTTTCTTCAGGATGTAGTAATGGAAAGAGCAAACTACTCAGAGAGAGAGAGAGAGAGAGAGAGAGAGAGGGAACAGTGTAGTACTAATTTTATAAAATGAACAAACTCCCGTGTTTAAAACGAGTATGCCCGAGCGTATTTTCTTCTCCCCACTTCCTGTTACCCTCCCCCACCATCACCCTTTTCTTTATTTGACGGGAATGGAGGAATATAATGAAGAAACAAACTCCCTCAGCCACGCCCAAGAGGAGCGTGGGGAGAAAGTGTTTAATTGTCTAGAATCACAACCGACAAGCACTAACCTGCCCCCTTTCCTTTCCCTCTCCTGTCACAATCTCCCCGGTGACCTGGGATTAGCATCTCTCAGGCCCTGAGAGCAGGACAAGGCTAAGGAGAGGCCTCGAGGAGACCTGACTCCTTGAACCATACGGATCAGCGCCCATCGGTGTCACGCAAAGACACAATCCCTGTAGCCAGTGCTTTCTAGTCTGTGTTGCTGAACTCCATATTGTAAATCTCCGTGGGGTCTGCAGCATTTCTCAGCTTTTACAGCAAATTACACAGTCTGTTTTGTAGAACACGGGAAAATACGGCTGAAGATATGGAAACTGCCAGCACATCTTTAAACATGTGTAATCTCATAGCATCTCTGCTTATTCTGACAACTGACTTCTATTTTAAGTCAAAGTGTTTGCTCATCAAGACATCTTTGGAGACATGCACACATGCCTGAATATATCATACACACGTGCATAAGCATTGACACAGACCCGAGGGCTCTGCACCCTCACAGGAACAATTCTCATGGAGAAATTTATTTCATTCATGTGCTTGGCTGACGTTTGTAGTTTCCAGATTATTTGTTCCTTTTGTGTTAAGACAAAAGAAACTGAATTGCCTTTTATTATTTATTATAATTATTGCGGTATCTGCAAAGTACTGTTCAGCAGTAGGGTGGGCATATCACCAGCCTCTTTCCCTGTCAGAGGGGTGTCACCCATGTCAGATGTCCTGATGAGGCAGAAAGGACACAAATGCTAGCAGGGCAAGTGCCCTGACCTGCTAATGGACAGGCCCCGATTTCCTCTGAAGAGAGGCTCTTGGCTTTTCCCAGCTGGTGAAGCCCTGACCCTCTTCTGACAATGATTACCTTGTGTCAAAGGCTGCTGTGCTGTGCTGTGCTGTCCAAGTATGACAGCCAGAGATGGAGCAGCCGCCATCAAAATTTCAGACGATGAGGCTCCATTCAGGGGTTGACTGTTCTTGGCTTTTTTTTTTTTTTTTTTTTTTTGGTGGAAAGGTTTAGCAGCTAGATTCCTTCCTTCCTGTGTTTCCTCACAGCACTCCCAGTGGCTTGCAGTAGCTGCCAATGCCTCTGTGCTGCCACAGAGAGGGCATCTGGTACCAGGGCCATCTTGGGACCTGGCTTTTTGCCATGAACATGTGACAAGAAAGATAGGGAGCTGGGGGCTAGAGCATTGGCACAGTTAGAGAAGTGCCTCTCGGGGCGTGAGGATCCTAGTCTGATTCCCCAGAACTCCTGTGAAAAAGCTGGGTACAGAGGCCCGTGCTTGTAACCCCAGGGTTGGGAAAACAGGCAGGGGACTTACCTGTGCTCATTGCCTAGCCAAACCAGGTGACAAGCCCTGAGCCAGGGAACGACAGTCTCAAACAACAGAGGACAGCAACTCCTGAACTTGTCCTCTGGCCTCCACATGCAAGCACACACATGTGCAAAAATACACACACATACCACATACAGGAACATGAATACATACTTTCACATAGGCAAACAAAGAAGGAAGGGAGGGACGGGAGAAGAAGGGGTCGGGATTGAGAGAGCTGGCTACACACAAAATCTTAATCTTCTGTAACTTGTTCAAAGAGAAACCACAAGTGGGCCCTTGATCCTGAAGTGATGAATGGCCCATTTAAAGCCCTGGGCTCTCCGCGGGTGTCGAATAGGAATGGGAGTCAGGAGGGTCATGGGTCAGTGGCCCCTCCATTTTCTTCACTCCTGTTTATGCCACACTGGTGGATACCTCTGTGCTGCCTTTTGTCTTCTTAGTGATGACTTTTTAAAAATTCATTTATTTATTGTATATGAGTGCTTTATCTGCAGAAGAGGGCATCAAATCACACTATAGATGGTTGTGAGCCACCATGTGGTTACTGGGAATTGAACTCAGGACCTCTGGAAGAGCAGGCGGCACTCTTAACCACTGAGCCATCTCTCCAGCCCCTTAGTGGTGACTCTTGTTATGAGGAAAGCAGGAAATGCCCCAAGTAAGGCACAGGGTATCAAGACTAGCTAACAAGTCAGTTCCCACCACTGCTTGTCTCCAGAAAGTCACAGGTGGGGGGCCATCTGGCTCCTAGACATGGCTTCTCAGACAGCCTTCTGGTCAGCTAGGGGCAGAGCTTCTTACAGGTATAAGCTTGGAAGCAGGGGTGATGTTGAACCCTGGCTGGTGGTTATCTACTCAGTTCTGTATGTGTACATGAGGAAATGTGGCCCGTTTTCCTGGGACCCACAGTCTCATGGCCATGAGTGAATTTAGAATGAGGACAGCTAGTCATGGCTAGTATTTCTAAAAGGCTTTGTGTTGCCCGAAGGCGTGCATCAAGTAGATTGTTTCCATCTCTTTGGCATGAGGTGAGTGCCTCCTATGTGCCACCGTGGTTCTGGATGTTTCCATGCAGTGGTGGATAAGAGACAACCTCCTGTGATAAGCACAGAGTGATCTAGCCACACAACAGGCTGCTATTCAGCCTAGAAAAAAGCAAGAGACTCTAATACTTGGCGTGATGCAGATGAACCTTGAAGACATGATGTTAAGTGAAATAAACCCACTACAAAAAGACAGACACTGTGGGATTCCACTCACGGGCAGTCCCTGGAGTCTGTGGGGACAGAACATAGCAGAGTGGCAGCCAGAGTCTGGGGATGGAAGATATAGGAGGCCACTGGCTAATGGGCGGAGAGGTTTCCTTTGACTAGAGTCGCCTGGTGAGGGATGTTGATGATGGCTCTATAAATGCGTGAAAGTGTTTGCTGCCCTGTACCAAAAAGGTGGTGAGGATGGAACTGTGCGCGCGTGCGGGGGGGGGGGGTGTTTAGCATAATTTAAAAGAGAGACAGGGCCTGCCAGCATCCTGTCATGAAGGTGGGAGGGGCTCATGAAACCCCACCCCTTCCTGGGAATTTATAGGAAGTTAAATGTCCATGAGGAAGAAGGAGACACACGCTCCCACGCAGCCCTTACTTTAAGCCTTTATTTTGTTTTTGTAGTGCTAAGGACCCAAGATCTCAACCCTAAGTCATTTGTTTGTTTGTTTCTTTTGAAGATTTTATTCATTTTTTAACTTCATGTATGTTTGCCTGAATATGCAACTCTGCATCGTGTGTATATACAGTGCCCACAGAGGCCAGAACAGGGTGTCTGATCCCCTGGGACTAGAGTTACAGATGATTGTAAGCCACCGTGTGGGGGCTGGGAATTGAGCCTGGGTCTTCTAGAAGCAAGACCAGAGTGTTTAGCGGCTGAGCTACTTCTCCAGCCCTAAAATGATTTTTATTTTGTGTGTATAAAGCTTCTCAGGCAATGGGACAGCTGAGAGTGAGAACCACAGATTCTGAGCTTTGGTCACACCCTCCAACCAACTGGGCAGCTATAGACTATTACCATGTAGGTCATGTCCCTTGAGATTCTATGGCCAAAGTGGGGGCGTCACCTGGAGACAGCGTTCCTAAAAGCTGGAAGAACAGCCAGGGCTGAGCTCACGACAGCAGCTCTGAGACAGATTGTCAGCTCACTGAGGCCAGCCACTGTCTTCCAGGGCCACAGTCCAAAATGGGACAGCGCCATGACACTGCAAGAGCTCTTGGAACTGTTTTGATGTTCACTTCTTTTGAAATGAAAAACAGCAACAAAAGCCCTCAGAGCTTTGGCTTGAAGAGAGTGTGATGGTGTGTACTATGTGTTTGCCTTTGTACACACGAGTCATGCAATGTAACTGTATATATTTTGGGAGCAAGAAGGGTACATGGAGGTCTCTGGGTAGCCACTAGCTGGTTTACTGTCAGCTCTGCCTGGTTCCCGGTCCAGGCCTTTGCAGCCTGTCATCACAGAATGAATGCAAGCATGAGAGAAGCACTCACAGGTTTAAGTAGGTCACGGGAAAGTAAGAATCCTGAGCGCAGAGTGGAGGTGCTTGTGAGTAGAGGTGAGCTGGAGCCGTGAAGCGAGCTTGAGTGATTTTTGGAGAGGTCAGGCTGAGGAGGGAAAAGAAAAATGAGGTAGAGGGGAAACTGAATACTCTCCAGGGATTCGGCCAGCCTGTAAGCAGCTTCCTGTTTACCGTACAGTCTCTGTGCAGGCCTTCCTGCTCACTGTCATGTGCTAGTCTCTGTTCTCTTATGTTCTGTCTACTGACCCTCACCCTGGCCCCAGGCTTTCTTTTCTCCTTCCCCCACCTTCACAAGAGGGTGTGTGTGTGTGTGTGTGTCTGTCTGTCTGTCTATATTGTGCCATGTGTATGCAAGTGCCTGTGGAGGTCTCTTGCAATGGGAGTTTCAAGTGATTATTCGCTGTCCTGTGTGTGGTGAAAATGAACCCAGGTCCCCTGGAAGAGCAGCAAGTGCTCTTAACTGTAAGCCATCCTTCCATCCTTCCAGCCCTCCATAGAGCTGTTAGCATTATTAGCTTTCAGAATTTAGTGCGGATACGAAGGAAACTTCTAGAACTAACAAGTTATCCAACACAAGAAAGAATTAGTCCTGACAATAGCTAGATTTGAAGGAGCCAAGTGAGGGGTTAGAGTGTGGAACAAGAGGCCACACTGGCTGTATCTAGAGCAAGCAGCCGAGATGCCCCAGTGGCCTGGCCCGAATCACTGCCATGGCTCGGCAACTCTCTGTGGCTTTCCTTGTCCCGCGGTATTGGAGATGGCAGATGGCCATGTTTCTGGGATTTTCCCAGCCTTCCCTGGTATGGAAGCAGAGAACAATGTGCTAACTTGGTGATATCCCTTCTCGTGGACAGGGCACTTTTCCTGAGAAAGCAGAGAGGATCCTGGCCTTCGTCTCATCTAAAAATAGTCGAAACACAGAGCAAGCTGGCTATAGTCTCTGGGGATCCCAGAGGGTGTGACCTCCAACGGAAGGGGATGTGCTGAGATTCCATGGTCAGCGCTTTCCAGGAGGCCTGGCCCAGGTGGCACCTGCCTCTTTTCAGTGACCTAGTTAAGAAATGTATATAGGGTGATTTGTGGGGAGATGGCCTGTGTATGTAACTTGTCCCCTAAAGTGCAGAGGCATTCCTTTGCATGTCCAGAACATCTTCGTTTAAGGCATGGGGACCAGCTTGTATGATAGGCAATCCTGCTCCGAGGAGGGCTGGATAAGACCCTAACCACAGCTCACTGCAGGCTGGGTCGCTGTGAGTGGCAAGGCTGGCAGCTGGGAAGGCTGACACTATCACAGTCCTACATCTTCTTCCTGTGGCAAGCCTGTGGAGGAGCTGGGGGCTCATTTTCAAGCCACTGTTAGAGTGCAGCCCGGGGCTTTGTACTCAGTTATTAACAGCTGTTATGTGACCACATGGAGCACTCGGTGCTGGAAACCTCTTCTCAGCTCCAACCATCCTCTCTAAGTGGTTCAGGATTTGAGATCATGAAAGGCCACAGCACTTGTACCCTAGTGACACAGGTAAACACCCGTGGAAGCACTGTCCTCCCAGGCATGCCCACCAGCGCTCAACTCCCTTTGGGAACTGGGCAATACTATTCCGTTAACAAGGCATATAGCAACCCGAGACCCTGTTTGTCTCCACAGTAGGGTGTGTATCCATCCTGCTCCTAGAATAATCATGAGTGCCTTCAGTGCTATGTGTGTGACAAGGCATATTACAGCCTGTCTTCTGAGGCTCCTGGGTGTGGACCTGCCCGTGGTTCTAGGGCCTGGGATGTGGCACATTTACTTCCTCCATCCCCTGGAACTTGTAGCCCAGGCTACTCCCTGGTAGTGTACCAGAGGAAGGTCAGTCACTTAAAATCTGGCAGTTCTGTCCTGCTAAAGCCCCACTCTCTGGCCTTCAGCACCGTGTATCTTTCTGGGGTGCTATAAGCACCTTCATTTCCAAGATTTTCCTCCAAACCCATTAATCTTCTGTGGGGGAAATCAAGGTTTTGTTTCTACTTGAATTGCTGCCCCCACCTTTGGTATGTATGTGTGCAGTATCCATGCATGTGTGCATACATGTCTGCACATGTACAGGTGCACACACTGCTTTGCTTACAGTAGCAGTTCCCTCTCCCTCCTGCAAAGCAGCCATCAAGTCCTGGCTGTGGACTTGACCCTGAGAAAGCCCCTGGCTTTGGAAAAAGGCTGCAGGTGGCTGTCTAGCACAGTGGTTGCCATCCTGGGGTGGGGGTGTGTCTGTGACCCTGCAAGGGAGGTTTAAGTTTCTGAATAAGGCTGTCCTCTCTTGGGGACCAGCGGGCATTGCTTTGGGGTCCCGTTCTAGAGTCCTTCCCAGGAGCACATCTTTGTTTTCATATCTGCCACCATATTCAGATGGGGCATGGAGTAAGATTGGGGGGGGGTGGTCACATCAGAGAATTAAGGCCTCAGAGGATTATTACTGGATGTCTGTAAAGATCAAGATCTAATTCTCCCTCCTCTAGGTGAATCTCAGAGAGGGGCAGGCCTCGAGGCCTCCACGTGATTCTGAGTCAGAGGACATAGGCTTTGAGGCTGGCTTCCTGCAGGGAACTGGTCACTTATACGCATGCACATAGATACATGTGTGATAATATATGCGCAACGACACATGCATGTTCACACATATGGGAAAATATACGTATACCCCACCCATATGTACAGTGATAGCAGTGGACATGTTAATCTCTGGCGTCCACCTGCATGCATGTATACCTATGGGCACATACACACAAACATGCACACAGATACCTCACACTCAGAGTGGTATTTCTAAAATAATACGAGTGGAGATGGACTCTGCTTTGCTCTATGAAGCTCCTCATTTGGGAAGTGCTCCAGCAGCCAAATAAAGAATTAGAGAGTAAGGTCATCACCGGTTACAGCCTCTAATGAGCAAATGGATCTGAATAACCCTAGAGGGGTCTTCAAACATCATTCAAAGAGCCAGCCAGGCCTGGTGTTCAGGAATACAGTGAGGTAGTGAGCATGGCTCAGCGACACTGCACACTTCAGGGTCTGTGGTAGGGCCCAGCGTAGGAATCACAAATAACCCGAGCCTACTGATGGAAGAAACATCACTGTACTAGGTGTTTCTTCCCCCAGAGAGCCACACTGAAATCAGAACTTTTAACTGTACACCTCAATTTTCAGGAAATCCAAAGAGTGGGAACATATCTAAGTGACATCTTGGGGATCCAATCAGCAAGTCTAGACTGCAGGATCATTGACCGGGTGTATGAGAATATCTGGAAGTTGGTCATTATGGAAGGAACGATGCTGGTAGCAGGGATATAGTCTAAAAACCTTGTCTTTTGGTGACTATAATAGGACCCTTTATATATGAAATGATATGATGTTTGCAGCACAGGCTGGGGAAACAGGGAGGGGATATATATAAAATAAGAGTAGCCATGAGTTCAATATTGTGAAATTTAAGTAGCAGAGGTTTAATAATAATAATAATAATAATAATAATAATAATAATAATAATAATAACAACAACAACAACAACAACAACATAATATTGACATCAACATTTATCATTATTATCATCAATAGCTATTATTATTATTATTATTATTATTATTATTTATTTATTTTTTTGACTCTGGGTTTTGTTGCACATTCCAGGCTGGCCTCAAAATGGCACTCCTCCTCCCTCAACCTCCCATCCCCTAGGGGATGCTCTTAATGTATATTCAGTTGAGTCTGGTTAGTGCAGGCCTGTAATCTCAGCTACTCAGGAGCCTGAGGCAGGAGAATGGCAAGTTTATGGCTTGCCTGGGCTACAATGTGAATTCAAGGGCAGCCTAAGCAATGTAGTGAGACTGGGTATGTCCCTCGGGGAAGGTGTTTGCTGACATACATGAAGGCCTAGGTTCCATCTCCAGGAATGAAGAACCAAACCAAGCAAAAATCAGACGAAAAGCCAATGTATGCACCAAGTCCCCTGCAGTGGAGCTAGAGAGGCAGTGTGTGCAGGAGGCATTTTCAGAAGGCAAAGACTAATGAGTCAGAGCTTCAGCCAGGGCAGGAAGTGGAAGGAAGAAGACCGTTGAATCTGAGCTATTCACTCCTCCTCAGGGAGCTACCAAGCAAGTGGCCTGGCATGACCCATGTTCCCACAGAGTCAGGTCCTGACCGCAGGGGAACTGCCCTGGGGAGCTGAGAGATGTTCTCAGCCCATCTGGGAAGGTTGTCAGCCAGTTCTTAATGATCTGCTCAGTGTTCCAATGTCACCTACCCTGCGAATCTTTCTGGATCCCCCCAGGCAGAAGCAGTCACTTCTCCTCTCGGCTCTCCAGGGCCAGCACTGGCCTCCTTCCCTGAGTGGATTGGTATGCACGGGCTGTACTTTCCCCCACTGTCTCAGGTGTCCCTGGGGCAAGGTCCACATTGGAGCTCCACTCTCTCTCATGGCAGAGACTTAGTCATTGGTTAACTCATTTCCCAGACAAGCCTCAGCTGTAGGTAAAGCACAGTGTGGACGGATGGATGTGTTGTTGGATGGCCTTGGCCATCATGGGGTGTGATGCATGCTTCACCCATGACCAGCTAAGACCCCTTCAGAATAGAGACCAGTGCCCAATGGTCACCTGAGCTTCCGGGGAGCAGGAGGCCAGAAGGGCCATGTCCCTTTTGGAATCCCGCTCTGCTCAGGCTGGGGGAGGGGGACACTGCTTCCTGTGCCATCATGATATTACTGAGACCAAGTGGACACCCTGGGAGCGGCACTGCCTTGGACACATCCCAGCCTGTCCAATTACAACCCACTTGCTCAGCTCTCCCTGTGGCCTCACCTGCATATTGTCTTTATTGCATTTGCGTTGGAAATCAGCTTCTACTGGGACAGGTGCCGACAGCCTGCTGCTGGAGCTGGCTCCTGACAGAGAGACACACAGCCAGGATGGGTTTGGCAGACATGGCCTTCAGGAGGACCTGGTCACATCTGCTTTGCAGGGGACAGGGGCCATCAAAGACTGCTTTGGGCAGATGGGATAAGAAGATGCTGGGGGGCATCTCTGTGCATTTGTCCGCCTGCTTAGGGCAGAGCGACTAATGAAAGCATCGGAGCAAGAACGCTGTTCTGAGCCAGGGCCCATCTACCTTTGCTCTATCCAAAATAGAGTCCACTGCAGTCACTTCTAACTGTGGTGTGCATAGGGTGAGTATGTGTGTGTGAGGGTGTGTATGTGTACATGTGTACATGTGCCTATATGTGTGAGCATGTACTCTGTGTATACATGTATATGTGTATGTGAGTGTGTGCATGTGAGTGTGGTGTGTTTGTGTGTGTGTGTGTGTGTGTGTGTGTGTGTGTGAGAGAGAGAGAGAGAGAGAGAGAGAGAGAGAGAGAGAGAGAGAGAGAGAGAGAGAGAGACTGTGCATGCCTGTGCCTGTGGAGGCCAGAGGTTGAGACTGGGTGTCTTCTTTAATTACTCTCCACCTTAGTTTTTGATGCAAGTGTCTCAATGAACCACAAACGCACCTATTTGGCTAGGCTGGCTAGCCCATAAACCCCAGGACTCTCTTGTCTGTACCTCCCTAAGGGAGGGATTATGGGTCTATATCACTGTGCCCTTCATATGTGGGCACCCCCAATCTGAACTCAGGTTCTCATCGCTCTGCTTGGAATTTAACAAGGTGCTTTTTCTCATCTTGAGATTGTCTAGAGATCATGAACTCAATCTCTTACCTCTAGCCAGACACCGCCCAAACTACCTGGCTCCATGACAACCTAGTGGAAACAGGATTAGCTCAGAGGTGGTCAAACCAACCAGAGCTGCACACCTTCCTGGGACTCTGCACCAGGGAGAAAAGTGGAGTTGCTTGACAGAGCCCTGTCCTTTTCAACCTCACATGGCACTGAGTCACAGACCCTGTAAAGTATCACCTGTGGATATTTGGGAAACTTTGGGCACCTAGGATTCATCTTAGGGACTCCTAAGAGTACAGCTTGATTCCACTTAGCGCTATCCCCGTATATCTCCAAGACGGAGACAGATGTGCAAGGTCATGTAACTCATTGGGGAATAGTGCAGGACCACAGCTCAGATCTTGACTGCCTGTTCCAAGTTGTAAGCACTGTACAGCTGGCCTGTCTGTGTTCTCCAACAATTTGGAACTCCGGGGAGGGGACATTGAGAGACCTCCTATCTTCAATGCTTGGGGTCACAGGTGCCCATGTAGAGTTTCTGAGAAAACAGAAGCTGACTGTGGCTATGAAGTCATGGACACATGGGAGAGTGACCTGCTGGAGGCCCGGATAGTACGAGGAAATCAGGTGTCCCATCCATGTCATGAAGTTGCATGCCCACGGAGGACAAAATGGTATCTGAATCCAGGTACGTTGGTCAATAAAACAAGGAAACTGAATTATCCAGGCTTCTGAATGGGCCCAATCTGTAGGCAGCTGAGGACAGCGGCTGCTGCTGAGCTAGCTGAGGAAGTGGGCCTGTGCAGCTGTGGCTTTAGAAGGCCGCCTGATTCAGTTCATGGCCTGTATGTATGTGTGACTCTGGGTGTCTGCTTCTTTTCTCTTTAAAATCATAAAGGCAGGTGGTTCAAAGGGCTTTTTTTGTGTGTGTGTGAGGTACTCAAATGTGTCTGCAGGGAGTGGGGTGCCATATATAAAATCATTCTTGGTTAAGAAGTACCCACTCCTTAAAAAGTTATTACTTTGTGCGCATGGGTATTTTGTCTACATGTATGTCTGTGTATTACCTGAATGCAATGCCCATGCAGGCCAGAAGAGGGTATTGTGCCCTGCTCCAGAACTGGAATTACAGATGCTTGTGAGCTGCCATGTGGACACTGGGAACTGAACTCAGGTCCTCTGGAAGAGCAGTGCCCTTAACTGTCGAGCCATTGCTTTAACCCCAGCACCTACCTCTTAAGTGCTCAGTTTAACTCTCAAGTGCTCTTGCAGTTGTAATGAAAACAGAGTGTGAGAAGCGATGAGGTCAGGGTGCCTGTTTTCAATCCTGGCTCCACCCCAGACTGCCAGTGGTCTCCAGCAAGCCAGCGGTCTCCCCTGCTCCTCTCTTTCCTTTAAAGTGGGAGTCATAGCAGTGCTGAGGTCACTGGGCTTCCCTGTGTGGGATGAAGTCTTCCACAGAGGACGGCACAGTGCCTCACACAGAGGTGGTGGCCCGTCGTTGGAACCCTTTTCTATAGTCTTAAGTACTCTGTGTGAACAAGGGACTTCCCTCTAAAATGAGCATGGCCATACAGGCCCTTAGTGGTCAGGAGAGGTGGCAGCGGAGAGGGGCATGACAGATGGGGCACAGGAGTGGACAGCCGACGGGAGCCGGGGAATCGTGGTCACGTTTCTCCTTGGTGACCGTATTGCTTCCTTTCCTCATCACTGGCAATATATAAGAAAAGCAACTCAAGGGAGGGGATGCCAGTTTCAGGGATGTCATCCCTTCGTGGTGGAAAGGCGCAGTAGCTGGAGTGGTTGTGTCAAGAGCAATAAGGTAGCAGAGAGTCCAGGCTGGGTAGATGGCAACTTTAAGGGCCACATCCCTAGCAACCCACCCGTTAGCTGGACCACAATTATAAAGGCCCTGAAAACAGTACCATCTGTTGGAGGCCAAGTGTTCAGACATTTCACATTCGAACTGTAACAGCTACTAACTTTGTAGGCTCTACCTGGTAGAGCCTAGGACATCTTTAGGGGAGATACTCCAGGAGAGGTTTCTGAGTCCCAGGGCCTCTTGTGTCTCATTTGGTTGCCATAGTGATGGCTTCCTCCTGGTCCCCTATACACACAATATAACCCAAGACAACTAAGGCCATAGATTGTGAAGTGTTGTGTCTCCATTGTTACTCCCATGGCCTCAGCACCCTTTTTGGGCCTGTTTTCTGGATGTGTGCCATCTCTTTGCAGGTTCTGTGATGGGGGACATTCATAAAGGTCACTGTGTTGCTCATAGTACATGGCAGGTACCAGAGAGGTGTTCCCCACAAAGAACAGCAGAAGCAACCATGAGCAGTAGTTGGGGACTGGAGTGCAGTCTATCCTGAGTGGTGCACTGGCCCAGTCAGGAACAGTTTACCTCTGTGCCCTGGGTGTTTGGCACTCTCTCTGAGCTGTGACGATGCCCACTCTGCTACTAATATCCCTCCAGGAAAGGCTTTCTAGTCCATCCACACTTGGGAGCTCTTGCTTTCCTGATTATGCTTATAACCCTCAGATCTGGTCTCTTCCCTTGACTGGATCTCACCTTTTCAAGGTGATCAGAATTCTAAGCAAGTAAGCTTGGATGATGGGTAAGAAGGGACCTGCTTTCTAGCCTTGGAAGAAACATCGACTGAGTTCAATTTTCAAAAGGTTTCAGTACCCAGAAGTGTAGACATACTTTTAAAATCTCTTTTTATTTTGGTCTCTTATCTCTTTCTTCTTCTCCACCCCAACCTGTTCTAACACCCCAACACCAGGTAGGAGAGAAAGAAGGTTAGTGGGGAGAAGGGGTGTAGTGTTCTCTGGCTACTTGCTGCTGTTTAGGGTCAGCATCAGGTTCTTTGGGACAATACCAATCTCTGTTGTCAGGATATTCAGCAACAGCAAATGCGGCAGCAGTCTTCTCTTCCTCCTCCGACTGTCTTCTCCAAGTGTTCTTCTTGCAGCCCTCATCCCTCCCTCCTTCCCTCCCTCCTTCTCTCTCTCCTTCTCTCTCTCTCTGTCTCTCTGTCTCCCCCCTCCTCTCCCCCCATCCCATATTTTTTCCACCTGGCAAAGGCCACCACCGCCCCCATGAGGCAGTTCCTGGCTGACAAAAATCACGTGCCCCCTCCCATGAGGCTGTTATCAGCTGTGGACAAACTGGAGCAGCCCCCATATCCCATACCTGGTATTGAAACAAAACATGTTTATATAACATAACTGAGTTTTTAAAGAAACCGAAACTTCCACAGTACAGAACATTTTTTAGTTGCTAGCAGCTGCCAATGTGACCCTAGAACTGAATCCCAGAAGCATCTTCTTAAGCCTCTCCATTTCTGGCAAACCTTGCTATTTCTAGTGGTCTAGTCACTGTCAACTCACAACTCCTGGAGGGAGGACACTCAAGTCTTTTGACACCTGTGGTCTGTGTGGTCCAAGTCAACCCAAACATGGCTGCCTCAGGGCACTCCATTTTTCAAGGGCAAGCAGCCTCCACAGCCTTTGGAAGGTTCTCCTGACTCAAAAGATCTCATATGCTCTTGTCTATGGGTGGATTACCAGTGGGATCTTTTGGGGTGATAGATTTCAGAAGCCTGGATTTATGTCTCTGGGGTACACGGATGCGTATCTGTTGTGTTTATAAACACATCCTGGTGAGTCCATTTTTTATGCTCCAGATCTTCCCTAGTCAAAGGAAAGTTGTTCCCAAACACTAAAAACTTTGGTGGTTTCCTCAGTGACCTTCTCCTCCTGTCTCTCTGTAGTGGAGCCATAGAAGGGCATTTTCCTTCCTTCACTTGCTCA
The DNA here is from genome assembly GCF_903995435.1 of Acomys russatus. NCBI lineage: Eukaryota > Metazoa > Chordata > Mammalia > Rodentia > Muridae > Acomys > Acomys russatus. Next base: position 54,195,891 of record NC_067145.1, read on the forward strand.
CAGCCCATTAGTGGCGAGAGCTGTTCCATTATCTGAGCCCTGATGAGCTCACTAGCTGGAAAGAGAAAGGCCTGTGGGGGCGATTTAATTTCACATTCAATGGCCCAGTTATTCTAGTGGGCTTTAGTCTAGACCCCAGAGTCCACAGAGGTGGGCGTATGGCAGCCATCAGAGGCACCTGTGCTGGTGTGGAGGCAGCCAGAGGCAGGGAGGATGGAGAAGCCTCACTGCAAAGCAGAACTGGCGCTTCCACTCCGACCGACCCCAGCCCAGCCGCAGTTGCTGCGTGCTCTGTGGTCTGCAGCGTCACACTTAATTCACTCCTCCAGCTTTTAGACCTAATTCAAAGTGTTCTGCAGGGAAAGTTTGGTTTGCCCGTGGGTAGCGCAGTGGCCTACTTGCACATGGTAATAGGTGCTTCTGTCCGCCGCTGCAGGTACTGGATAGCCGAGAGGCATGGGTGACTGACTATCTTAGGACAACCTTTATACGAAACAACGGGCCTGCCAGTGTGCCTTGTCAAATGCATAGCTGATTACTCACTTGTCCATCTCTGTACTAATTTACCCCTCCAACCTATACACATGCCCCTTCCATAGGCTTCCATTATAGGCTCTGAATTTGTGACCGTGGAATTGACCCTTTCCTCTCCCAAGGTCAAAATCCTCGCTCACCTGAGGCGCTCGTTGCTGCTCTGCTCATTATTTCCCAGCTTCACCGAGGTGTTTTCAGCCATCTTCTGGTCACAGTCTGGCTGCAAGGCTCTGCTTGACCCGTCCTGCTCTCATCCTGTATCACTTTCCCCTTCAACCATGGTCTTTACCCACACTGACCTCCTCTGCTTCTCTGAGCATTCTTAACCCTTTCCTGCCTCAGGGCTTTTGCACTTGTTTCTTCTACTGGGGACAACATTTGGGTTTTTCTTGCCCCTTTCATAGCTGGTCTGGCATAAATTCCTCCATTTCAGAAAAGCCTGCTGTGTCAGTTAGGATCCACAGAGAACACAGTCAGTCAGGTACACATCTGTTTATAGCTATATTATCTGCCACCTATGATATGTACCTATGGTATGGTGACATCAGGTAAGGGGATAACGTGTGCTGGAGCATGTTCCTCCCAATGCGACCAGCCTCTTCTCACCCCTCCTCCCTCCTGGTGGCCCCTCTTATTCCCATAGACAATTTCTGCTTGATACTTCTGTGTACCTGTACACTCATAACCCTGTGTTTCAGTATAAAATTTAGGATATTTGTCTTTCTGAGACTGATTTAATTCACTTGTATGATGGCCTACAGTTGTACTCAATTCCCTGCAAATGACATATTTTTTTCCTTATAGCTAAACAATTCCAGTGTGTGTGTATACATTTAAAAAAAAAAAAAAAAACAACCTATTCCTCTGCTGTTGGACACGTACGCTGGTTCTGGGACTTAGCTGTTGGGAGCAGTGCTGCAGTAAACACTGATGTGCAAATATCGTCGTGGTGCACTGACTCAGAGGCTTATGGGTAAATACTGCAGGTTGATTTACATTTGTTCAGAATTGCCTGGTAAATAATGCGCTAGATGAAGGAGGAAGAATGAATGGAAAGTGTGGTAGGAATGGACCTGGGCTCCCCGCCCGCCACCACCCCTGCTATAGGTGTCTGGCGCCTTCCCAGGCTTCCATGTTACTGAAACTATCACCTTCCCCGAAGACACATCATCCATGGAGGTCATGCTCCTGAGGCCAATTTTTTTGCTTTCTCAGCTTAGTAATCATTTGTATTAATTTTAAAACCTCCCTTCTTTGTGGTGGTTATTGATGATCAATGTGACAGCATATCAACTCACTGAGGTGTAGACCCAACCCTGGGTATGTTTGGGGGATGTTCCTGTGTGTGTGTGTGTGTGTGTGTGTGTGTGTGTGTAGTGTCTTCCTCCATAACTTTCCACTTCACCATTTGAGCCAGTGTCTCTCACTGAACTTGAAGCAGTCTGTTGCCTGGACTGGCTGTCATTAGCCTCCAGTCTTCTCTGAAGCACTGGGTGACAACGCATGCTGCCGCGCTCAGGTGCTGGGGATTTGAACTCAGGTCCTCGTGCTTGCCTGCCAAGCACTTTACTGACTAAGCTTTCTCCCCAGGCCCGTGAGAGTATTTCCAGAGATTCATCAATGGGGAAAGACCCATCCTGAAGTGGGTGGCATTACCTCATGGGCTGGTAGTCCAGACACAATAATAAAAGAACGAAAGGAGAAGAAAGCTGAAAACCAACACCCTCTCTTTGTGTTTCCTGGCCCCTGGTTAAACATGAGGTGAACTATTCTCACATCTTTCCTGCTCTGAAGGGCTGAGCCTTCTAAAACTATCAGCCCTGTATGCCTCCTTTCCCTTAAGACGTTTATGTCAGGTATTTTATCACAGCCACATAAAAATAATACACTCTGGGGTTCCTGTGCTCCCTGGCTGGGTGACTTCTCTTTCCTCTGACTCCTTGCTTTCTTTCCATAGCTTTTCTTCTAACCAAGAGTTAGGTTAGTACCTAGGAGAGTTTTATGGACCTTTCCAAAATTCATACATGGAAGTCCTAATCCCACATAACTTAGATATAGCTGCATTTGAACATAGACCCACAAAGGTGTAGTTGAGTTAATGTGAATAAGCTATAAAAACAGTTAAAAAAAAATAAATCATTAGGTTGGAACCTAATTCCCGACTGTGTCCTTACAGGAAGAGTAGAACATAGACACCCATCCTGAGGGGAGCGTGCGAGGACAGAAGATGATGTTCTATAGGCCAAGGAGAGAGTCTTCAGCTTGCCTGGAGATCCCCAGCCTCCAGAAGTCAGAGGCAACACAGTACATTGTTTAAACAACCCTAATACATGTGTTTTCACATCTGTTTAAATTCTGCCCAGGCGAGGGAGCCTTCTGTGACATGCTTCCCATGCTCTTGGTTCACCTGTTAGCAGTTTCCCAGTGTGTCCTCACAAGTCTGAGGTTCTTGCGAAAGAGAACCTTGGGTTCTCTTGGGTTTGTGGTGTTAAAGGCTGTATCAGTGGTGCCTTGTGCCTGGCCTGGTATCTGGAAGAGTTTGTTGTCTGTCCAGTAGAATAAGCAAGGGAACACCTCTGAAAATTCCACAGGAGGGTCCCCTGAGCTAGAAGCCTGCTCACCTCATGCAGACTGCGTCCACTAAAGAGGCGGAGTATGAGCTGTAGGGCATGGGGCAGGCAGCAGGACCTCACTCCTCGCCTTCCATCCTTTGCACTAGGAATTGTCTAGGAAGGCAGAGTCTTAAAGAATATTGATGGGGATAGTGGTGTGGCTTCTGTCATTTGGTGCAGTGTATCTTCAGGGAGGTGACTATCTGGGAAAGGAGAGAGAAAGTGTTAGTGGAGGTGCAGTCTGGAGAGAGACTGGCAGGAAGTTAGGTCATGCCAAGGACAATCGTCTTCACCCACAGCTCTTTTTGGGGAACCCATAGTTCCCCAAGGGCTTTATGGGTACTGACAGGCCGGTGCTTTTTGGCAGGTACTGAATATGGGACAGATGAAGGGGGTCTCCAGAGGATGCCACAGCCCGCCAGAGGAGGCCTGCTAATGCCAGCTTTTCCTGTCATGTTCTATCTTTTCAGAGGCTGAGGGGAACACACACTTCTTCAGAGTGTGATGAAAAAAACACATTCTTCTTCCATGGCCTCCTCCCATGCTTTTCTCTTCCTTTCTCACTGGTTTTATCTTTCATACTTCTTCTCCAGCCTCGAAATCCCTTGGTGTCTGGTACAGATGCCCGCCAGCCTCACAGATGTGTACATGCGACTGCCTCAGTTCCTATTCTTGGGAAGCTGGTTGGGGATTCAGAAGCGGTCGGGGTTTTCTGCATGTGGCTGTATGTGGGCTGTGAGCTCATTGTACAAATACGTGTGGACTGAGAGAAGACCGTGGCTGAAGAGAGAGTAATGAAACGGGGTAGGGTAAGGAGGGTGGGTGGTGAGGATGGGGGTGGTGAAGGGACAGAGAGGGGATTGGGCTTTGGGATACTTTGGTAGTACCTGTCCTAGAAATTTCCTTAGGCCTTTGGTATGGAGTTACTTAGATCTTCACCTACCCTTCATTTTCTATGTATGTTTCTTCTCCTTCTCCTCTTCCTCTTCCTTGTTCTCCTTCTTCTTCCTCATTCTCATTCTCCTTCTTCTTCTTCTTCTTCTTCTTCTTCTTCTTCTTCTTCTTCTTCTTCATTCTTCTCCTTCGCCTTTCTCCCTTCTCCTCTCCTCTCCTCTCCTTCCTTTTCCTTCTCCTGCTCCTTCTCCTCTCCTTCCCTTCTCTTCTTCCTTCTCCTTCTTTCTTCTTCTTCTCTCTTCTTCTTCGCTTCTTCTTCTTCTTCTTTTCCTTCTTCTTCTTCTTCAACCATGGGTTTTGATGTTGGAGCCATAATGAGCTTTTTGCCCACAGATCACTAGGGAAACCAGGAATGTTAAACAAGCAGGGGTCTCTCCTCGGTGGAGGAGATAAAGTACCTGATTTCCTGCCCAGAAAGCTGAGCATGTATATTGTTAAGGACCTGTTGACATTTTTGCTATATGCGGGGCAGACCTCACCCAAATTCCCCTGGATGTTTATCCCAGACTCTCCTCCCTAGACATTTATTATCTTTAGTGCCCAGTTGGTAGGACCCATTCTTAGGGGGATGCCACATGTGTTTTATGGCCTGCTGACCTCTATGCTATCTCAGCCAGAGACCACATTGGATTTGAGACCCTTCAGCCACGGGACCCACCCTGGTGGTCACATGTACTTTGCAAAGGAGTTTCTATGGAACCACACCTTAAGCTTTATTGTGCACGTGGGATAGGAATGGCTGCTGTCCGGAAACAGTCCCCCAGATTCTAGTGTGTTCTAAATATGCTGACAATGAGCCTCCGGGCATCAGGCTCCCCAAGTCTGACTGGGGTTGGCGAGGTCAGTCCGCGCAGTCTTCATTCTCATCTGTTCTTGGTTTGCTTCCCCGCGGGACTCCTGCAGGGCCCCCTCCACTCATTATGAGTTGTCTTGTATCATTGTCTATACATGGATGACGCTGTATGTTTCGTTGTGCATATGAGCTAACTCCTACTCATATGTACCCCGTTGCCTCACTCGAGGCTCATCTCTCCTTTCTCTTGGCCCCTTCCTCCCCAGCCAGTCTCCTTTCTACTCTTATGTCACATATAGATAATGCGATGCCCTCTTTCAGCTGGTCTGAGCTGATCTCTCCTGAATGAGACCAAACTCACTTCCAACCCTCCCCTCCCTTCCTTTTCCTAGCAATCCTCTCTATACTGAAGAGCCCTGTGCTCTGGCAGAGAGCCCCAGGCTGCAGAGCTGGGCCCTGGCATTGGCTTGCAGGAAAGCCTCCTCCACACGTCTGTCCTGGTCCTCCTGGTTTCTTAGAAGGCCTGCTTCCTGACCCAGCTCAGCTTCCTTGAGCGTATCAACACACTGTTCCCGTGTTCCCAGATTCAATGCCATTGCCCTCACAATGGCCCCAAACACGTGCTTTATACACAGAGCCACTCACTGTCACCTACAGTTTTATTTGTAAGGCTTTCCCCCAACAGATCCTGAAAGAGATGCTCCAGCCCACGTAAGGTTTCACTGTCTTCGGCAGGTACAAGTGACACAGCATGCATGTGCATATCCACATTACCCATCGAATTGAATCACAGTAGTGCAGTGTTAATGAAAGAGGGAGAGAAGAAAGCCCTTTAAAACATTTTGTTTGATCAGAATTTCTCAGCCCTGTACTTCGTGTTTGCTAATCCTTCTGGAAGGGAAATGCTACAGTAATGACTAAGGCATGCTGAGTTTAGCCTCGCTTTATTGAAAATGCTTTTTTTTTTCTTCAAGGAGTTTAATTTGAACAGCAGCGGCAGCCGGCCTCACTTTAATTACAGCCTTCCATTTCTATTGCTGGTTCCATCAAGCTCAGGAGAGTCATGGGGGTGCAGGGAGGGAGGGGAGCAAGCAGGGGAAGTCTGTCTCAGATGATTCCATTGCTTTTATAGATATGGGCGTGTTTTCCCTTTCTTTCTTTCTTCCTTCCTTCCTTTCTATCTAAAAATGAGCCTACATTTAACCTAAAGGGTGAGATTCTGGGTTTCCAGAGTAGATGTTGGAGTGAAAATCCATTTTGTGTGTGTGTGTGTGTGTGTGTGTGTGTGTGTGTGTGTGTGTGTGTGTCTCCCATGACAAACTTCCCAGTTTCTATTGTTTGTTCTCCTGATCTCCCTGTGGGCGGTGCTGGCCTGCTGAGTTAGGAGAACATTCCCCTTTGCCACACAAATGGGATAATCAGGGCTGCAGGCAGCTGATGGCTTCAGCTGCTCACAGAGCGATGTGCTTTTGGAATCCACCAGTTTCTGCAGTGTGCTTTGTCCCACTGGTCACCTGCCTCTCTGTATAGCCCTATGTTTGGGATGCGGTTGGCCAGCGCAGTGACAGTAGGATCCATCCCCTGGCTGGCCACCACCCCTTACCCTCTGTCCCGAGCACTGGGAATAGCCTCTATTTTTACCCTGCACCAACTTGGAAACAATTTCCAATAGTCCCTTTACACATAATGCTGGTAAACAGAGAACCCACAGACTTTGTGGGGGAGTCAGACACAGAGGATGACATCACAGCAAGCTACTTGGAGATGTAATTATGTTGTACCTCTGTCATTCCTCCCAGGAGTTTTTCTGTATTTCCCTGTCCCCAGGAAGTGCCCAACCCAGGTGACTTGTCCTCTCCTCTCTCAGGGAGAGCAAAATGCTCTTCCAGTGTCTCCTCTCAAAAACCCTCAGCAAACATCCACAGAGGGCACAGGAAAACAAAGGTTGTTGGGTTCACTAGGCCGGCCAACTTCATGGCTTTCTTTCCTATATTGCTATGATTATGCCACTCACCAGAGCTGCTCTTATGTCTGGTATCGTGGTGCATGCTTGTCATTCTAGACCCTGGGAGGCCGGGAGAGAAGGATCAGCCTGGGCTACATAGTAAGACCTTATCTTATAAAACCAGGGCCCAGGGATGTGTCTCAGGAAGAGTTTTGCCTGCCTAGCCTGTGCAAGTCCTGGACCCAGTGTGAACACAGACGTACATTTCCTCAAAAAGAGGTTTCTCTGCTGAAGAGAAATAACTGAAAAGCGTTTTGTTCTCCATTATTGAGTTTTTAATTGGTGGTTGTAAATGTCATGTCACATTTAACGTCTATTTAATATCTTTTCCCTTTGGGTTTCTATACCGTATTGGCCATTAATTATTTCAGCAAATTCCTCTCGCCCCTCTCTGGATGTTGAGCCTTTGGTGGGGCAAGCTGCTTGAGCAAAAAGGTCCCTGGTAGGAAATAAGATGTGTTGCTGGCTCATACTCAGGCTCTCATCTACCTGCCTCCTATGTAGATTCAAAGTCTGCCCAGTGCTCTCTGGGAATGGTCTTTATTGCTTAGCCTGGTGCACAGGATCTTCCAATATGGCATCTCTTGAAATGTGATGCATTTACTTTTCCTATTTCTCTGCCTCTTAGCCGAGCCAGGCATTAACTCATCCTGAAGCTGCCATTATCATGTCACAGGGGTATGGTCTTTGATATAAATCCTTAAACTGTTGGCCTCTAGAGGTCTCTTGGGTCTTGTAAGGTAGTAATAGCTGGACAAAGGTCCTTACACCCTGCAGCACCTGTGGAGGGACAGTTTCTTGGTCCCTTTCTGATGTTTATAGTACAACACTGCAGACTGGGTAAGTGACAAAGACGTTTACTTTGGCTCACTGTTCTGGTTCAAGGTAGGTGCTAACTCTCTTGTTGGCCAAGCCCTGAAATCTCTCAGAGCACCCAATGGGGAAAAGGAGAGTTCCTGTGTGTGCACACGTCTGTGTTCCCACACCTCACAATGGGGCTTTAGTTACAACATGCGTTTCAGAGGGGACAAAGTGTATTTAAATCAGGGCAGAGAGCAAATTTGGCTTTGAGACTGTTGGAGACTGGTCACCAATGCTCTGTTTCCTGTTCGGTTGCGTTAGAAGCTAGCTCTGCTTCCCTGCTTGTTTGGGGCTGGGTGAGGTAGCCAGAGCAGAAAGCCGAAACCACTGATTAGGGTTCCACCCTGTTGCCAGAAATGATGTCTTTGATGCTCACCCTTAATTGTCAGCTTGGTCAGATGTGTTCTCACCTGGGGGATGAGCAGCTGGGCGGGCCTATGGGGATTATTTTGGTTAGGGTGGGACTGTTATCTGGATGGGAGGGAGCCCTGGACTGTATAAAATGGAGAAAGTGATTGAGCATGGCGTTCATCGTTCCCTGTTCCTTACTGTGGGTGTGATGTGACCAGCTCTGTCACCCACCACCATGGACTCTACCCTTGAATAGAGCCAAAATAAAGCCTCCTTTTTCCTTAAGTTGCTATTGTCAGGCTGTTTTTTGTTTTTGTTTTTTGTTTTGTTTTGTTTTGGTTTGGTTTTGGTTTTCTGAGACAGGGTTTCTCTGTGTAGCCTTGGCTGTCCTGGAGTCGCTTTGTAGACCAGGCTGGCCTCGAACTCACAGTGATCCTTGTCAGGCTGTTCTGTCACAGCCACAGAAAAGTAACAACGGCAGTTGAGTTGATACAGAGTGGAGTGTGCAGGAGTTACAGCTGAATGCGCTGGGTAGTATGCTAGGCCCTGAGCTTGGGGGACATCTTCTTTCAGACACATGTGTCTGGAATCCCCGGCTTGTCACAGTAACCACCCCCCCACCCCCCACCCCGCAAAGGCTCTGTCTTTACTGTGCACAGAGCACAGAGCCTTCCTCTTGAGTCCTGTTGTGGGGCATGGGTAATATGCTGCAGAGACCTGATGTCTGGCACAGCTGCGGAGTTCACCTCATCTCACATTCACCCATCTCATCTCTGGTCTCACCAGCAGGAGGGATGGGCTCAAAAGTCACCCCCGGGGTCGTGGGGGTAGTGTTGGGTTTCAAAGCTTTGGGTCAGCTCTTCAGCCCTGTGGCCTTGATATGTTTTCTGATAGATCTGTGTCTTCCTGAGCACCAGAGAGTGATTCTAAGCATACATGCAGCTCAGCTCTAATACCGTCTTATTTCAGTGTTGACAGCAGTAACCTAAACTGATAAGCAAGGTAAACTGGGCCCCATGGTCTGGGGTGGAAGGACTGTGAAAGCTCCTTCCATGTCCACTACAATTGGGGGTAGGTCCTAACTTTTCTTGTCTCTAAGATCTGATTTTGTAATAGGATTCTCTTCGTTATAAGTTTCTCTGGCCTCCTCCTCCTCCTCCTCTTCCTCCTCCTGTTCCTTCTCCTCCTAATCACCAGGGATCCAGAAGGTCCTCAGGCACCTCATGGAGCCTCAGGGTGTTTGTTAACAGTGCCAGTTTTTGGTTTGGGTTTTTTTTTCCCCCAAACAAAGCCTTGCTGGGTTGAGCCTGGAGCCTGCATCTGCCTCTGCCTGACCACACAGCTCCCCAACTTCGTAGGACTTCTCACCTTTTCTTTCAGGCAGTAAGAGATTTGTTATTATTTCATATTTTGAATTTTTATTATTTTATGTGTTTGAGTGGGTAGTTTTCTTGAATGTGTGCATGTCTGTGCACCATGTATATGCAAGGCCTGTGGTGGCCGGAAGGCATCAGGTCCCATGAAACTGGATGGCTGTGAGTGGCCATGTGTGTTGTAAGAACGGTACTCTGGAAGAGCAGACAGTGCTCTTAATCACTGAGCTGTGATTTCTCCAGCCCCAGCAGCAAGCAATTTAACTTGGATTTTCTTAAGTTTTCACCAGATTTGCCCTTGCCCACTAAGGCTATGGTTGTAACCCTGAGCCACCCAAACCCATATGATAAAACCTTAACTCCTAGCTTGATGCTATTTGAACATGGTACCATGGAACAGTAATTGGGTCATGCCGGTACCCTCATGGATGGAATTAGTACCCTTATAACAAGAGATGTAGCAGAGATGACCTCTCTGTCACCACATGAAGCTGAAGTCAAAGGGTAGCATTTGTATACCTGGCAGTGGCCCTCACTAGAAGTCAGTTCAGCTCAAAACTTCATTGTGAACATCTAGACCCCAAGACCATGATGTACTATGGTTGGAATGGGAAATGTCCCTTGCCCAGGCTCACTGTCCCTGGTTGGAGGTGTTGTTTCGGGCAGTTGTGTAATCTTTAGGGGTGTGCAATGTATGTGACTGGGTTGCATGGGAGGGAGTGAGCTTGGGGCTTGGTTGTGCAGTCTTCAGGAGGTGGAGCTTAGCTGGGTGAAGTGGGCTGCTGGGGGTGGCGGATCAGAAGGGCTAGGGCAGGGGTGCTCAGCCTTCCTAATGTTCTGACCCCTTAATACAATTCCTCAGGTAGTGACCCCCCCAGCCACAAAACTACTTTCATTGGCACTTTATAACTGTAATTTTGCTACTGCTATGAATCGTAATGCAAATATCTGTGTTTGCTGGTGGTCTTAGGTGACTCCTGTAAAAGGTTTGCTTAACCCCCAGAGGGGTCACAACGCATGGGTTGAGAACCACTGGATGAGAGGCTTGCTTTGCTCCTGCTAGGCTGATTCCTGCTGAGCTGCTAGGCTTTCCTCACCATATGTCAAAGGGTAAGGCAAACTAAATCCTCCTTTAATTTGCCTTAGCTAGAACTCACTGTGACAGAAGGGTAGCTGATAAGGATGAAGGCATCACTTAAGTCACCCGGTTCTTGTCATTCTGTTATGTTAACCCCTCCTTTGCCAGCTGTTCATCACTGTGACCACAGCCCCCAAGAGAACCCCTCCAGGGAAGGGACTACTTCTCTGGCTCCAAGGTTTCTGTCCACAAGCCTTGGCTTTGTTGCTTCTGTGCCCATGGCGAGGGAGAACATTGCAGGGCGGGATGGGAGCATGTGGCAGAGGTGCCTCGCCTCGTCTCATGGCAGTTAGGAAGCAAGGAGAGGACAGAGGGAGCTGGGACAAGACAAAGCCTGACAGGGAGCTCCTCCAGTGACCTGCTGTGTCCATCTTGCCCTGGCCTCCCAGTCCTTACAGAGCCTCCCTAAGTAGCTACCCTTCAATAGACGTCGGCCATTCCATACCTAAACCAGAGTGAACCCCAGCTGCCTAGGACATTGTCATTGCCTGAAGCTTTTTAGTGCCAGAAGAGGAGAATTCGTGATGACACCACCCCCCCTCCAAGTAAGATACCAGAATCAAGGTTCCAACTCTCTAGATCTGGCTGCTCTGTCTCTGAGCAGCAATTCCAGTTCTTGGAACCTTGTCCTGGCCACTGCAACAACCCCTGTAGCAGAGGCCACCTCTGACTCTGTGGGAACCTCTGTTTGCTTCAGGCATATCTCACACCTCACAGCTTCAGGTTATGAACTTCAGGTTGAAACTGGCTCCTTGTGTTCTTACCTAAGAATGGGAACGGAGGGCTGGAGAGATGGCTCAGAGGTTAAGAACACTGTCTGCTCTTCCAGAGGTCCTGAGTTCAATTCCCAGCAACCACATGGTGGCTCACAACCATCTATAATGAGATCTGGTGCCCTCTTCTGGTGATCAGGCACATATGCAGGCAAAATGTATATATAATCAATCAATAAATACATCTTTAAAAAAAGAAAAAGAATGGGAAGGGAGAGGCCAGTTGGCTTTACCTTTCTACTTTGTTGGCTACCTCATTTCTTCCCACCTAACTTCGGCCTGACTCCATCCTACCATAAAACTGTTGCTTTATGATACTATAATACAATCCCTGATGCTGGATAATTTATGAGGAGAAATATCTTAGGTTTTGCAAGTCTAAAGTCTGGGAGGCTTATGGTGGAAAAGCTGCATCCCAAAAGTTTTTTTTTGTTGTTGTTTTGTTTTTTTGTTTTTTACTTTCGGAAGAAGGCCAAGGGGCAATAGACCTCACATGAGGTGGGCAGAGATGGCTGCAGCTATCTTCCTGTGAGGAATGTGTTCCCCACCCCCTGGAGAATACCATCTCTTCATGAACTTCTTTCCCTTCCTGTTAAAGACCTCACCTCCCAGCACTGTTGTGCTGAAGACGAAGTTTCCAATATGTCACCCAAGGAGGACACGTGCAAACCCTAGCACTTCTTTTTCTATCAGGTCCCCTCTCCTGCTCCACCGACAACCCCAGGTGCCACTAAAGTTGAGAATTTTCAAGCGCCCTCAGTCACTGTGTGAGCTTTGGGCACTGTGGGTGTGGTCTTAAGCCCCAGAGAAGGAAGGGGTGGGGCTGAGGGCTGTCTGATACATTCCAGAGTGTCAGGGCTCTGCCATCTGCTGGAGCGCCTCACTGGTGAGGCAGATGGAACATTGTTCTGCTGTGTGAGCGGTGGGCAGTCTTCTCTGTTAGCGAGATTGGACTTGGAATTGCCTGGTAGCCATACCTCTTGGTGTGTCTCTGAGGGCTTTTTCAGGGAGCTTTAACAGAGGAGGAGAGGCCCACCCTGCATGTGGGTGGTGCTGTCCCCTGGACCATGGACTACAGCCAAGGCTAGATAAAAAGGAGGAGCTGTGTGATGGAAGCTGGGCAGAGACTCAGTGTAGCGTTTTCTTCATGCCTCACCTTCCCTTTCCATCTGTGGGGCAAGGAGGCAGGTATGTGCTGGGCCTCCATATAAAGCAACACAGCATCTTGGGCAGGCCTCTGCATCACACTCCCCTGTCAGACCACCCAAGTGTGCCTGAGCAGGAACAAAGGCCATGGGGCTTGACCCCAGAGCTGTCACCACTGGCCACCATGACTTCCTGAGCTGTTCTCCCTAGGCAAGGGCCAAGTGTAGAGTGGCCTGGCATGGGAGAAGAGAAAGGGCTGTGATGACACCGGGGACCACAGCTCTGTCAATGAGATTCCAGGGAGCAGCAAGGAGAGCTGTAGGTAGCTCTGAGGCCAGCAGAGGTGGTAAGTGAGGGGACACTATTCGAAGGCAGTTAAGCCTTAGAGATGGCCAAGCAGCTGCCTATATTGTGTGGTTAGGACTCTCTGTCACCATGGATGGCGCTTCAGAGGTGGCCCCAGAATGGATCTCAGGAAGCAGTGGGTACTGTTAGCAGAAGAGCCAGGCTTTGAAGGACAATCTCTTGGCTCTGATTAGTAAGAAGCAGCACCCTCTCTCCAGCATCCTCCCCACTCCCCAGGCCAGGGACACACTGTCCAGTACCCTCCCCACTCCCTAGGCCAGGGACATACTGTCCAGTACCCTCCCCACTCCCTGGGCCCAGTGCACAAGTCCACAACATATCTATCCTGAAGTCTTTTAAACTGTGCTTGGAGGAGAAAAGAGCCTGGGAGGTAGGCTCCAGGATTTCAAATTTAATGAGAATGCACAGGCTGGGTAGAGGGGCTCCCAGGGGCTGCTGCCCCAACTCTTGCCTGGAGGCTGCACCAATCCCTTACTCTCGCTCCCTGCTGCCTGTGCCCACAGTCATTCTTAAACTGGCTGGATCTCTTCTCCCTGTGCCCAGAAACCTCAAAGGCTCCCTGGATCCCAGTGGGATAGGATCTTAGTGCCCCAGGCTGGCATCTCAAACCGGATATAGCTGGTTCCCCCAAATCCCTGTTACTAAAGGAACATCCCAGAGCCATGGCTGGCTTTCCCTCAGTCACCTGGGAGCTAAGTAGGAAATGTGGGTTTTCTAAGCTGTCAGTATCTGGAAGCCCAGGGCACAGTGCAAGCAGCTGCTAGCCCTACCTGGGACTGCTATCTGCCCTGCCTGGGTGAGCCTTGCTCTCTGTTTTCCATGGCATTCAGAAAGTTGGAGCTTGGCTCACCCTGTAGGGAAGATGAGCTGTTTTCCCAACCTGCCTCTCCGCTTGTCTCCCCTGTCCCCTCACCCTACCCACACTTACCTCTAGTATTCACTGTCCTTTCTTCCAAAAAATGTGCTTCTTGCCCCCTGTTCTTTTCCTCATACTCTGGGCACGACACGGCCATCCAGTCATGGAGTCACAGTAGCAGGCACCAGGCCTGGAATAGACTGGACCTGTCCACACCACCAACCGTGGTTAGAGAAAGGGCTCATGGGACCTCGCCCCTCCCTCCTGAACTGATGGATTCGGCAGGAGGAGGAGCTCATATTTTGTGATGAGGATTCATTGGCAGACTCTCCAGGCTCCAGTGGGTGTCTCTATGACCATGGCTACATACAGAGTTCTGGTTAGAACCAATTGTGGGGGCAGGGTGCAGGGGCCAATGATGGGTCATAACACAAAACAGAAAGATGCGGACGTGGAAAAAGACTCTAGAGCAAGGAATGGGGACTGCCAGAGGTGGGAAGGCAATAAGAGAGTGGAGGCATGCGAGAGCAGTTAAAATGCGTTGCATACGTGCATGTACGAAACTGTAAAAGAAATTCATTAGCCTTCGGAGAGAAAGAGATAACCAAGACCCAGAGAGGGTAAGGGGTACGGACTGGACCACACAGCATTTGTGGCTGAATATGGTCATGCCTAGTTTTCTGCTTTTGGGCATGATCTCTTGCCACTCCACAGGGTACCTCTGTGCTGTTGGGGGTACCTCTGTGCTGTTGGGGGTGATTGACTTCATCCAGTCCTCCTTCAACCAGGTCTTCCATGGAGCCGTGACCCTAGTATGAGCCAACACCACGAGAAGAAGGACTCCTGCAGGCCGGGCCACTCCTTCCTTCTACCTGCCTGGGGCCTCTGTCTGGAGTTTCTTGCTGATTTGAGGCATCCCCCTATGGCCTGTCCAAAACCATTTCCCGCAGCGCCTCTGTCTGCTGCTCTGGGCGATCCTAAGCAATTATCTCTCCCATAAATGTGATGGATGGTCCCTCCTCGGACACTAAATCCACAGCTAAGCGGTTCGTGCTCATTTGCAAATCAGCTCTTCTCTCCCTCTCCTTGTCCCTCTCTACCCATCCCACCCCCACCCACCCCCCACAGCTGTTGATGCCTGATTCATGGTTTTCATTAGTCTCCTTCCAGGGGCTTAGCTGACGGTGGAGGCTGCGGGGACCGAAGCTTCCTCCCTTCTGTGTGCTCCCCACAGGAGTTCTAACAAGGAGTTGATTTTCCAGGCTCATTAAAAACAACACAATGAGGCAGCCAGGCCTGAGAGATGCCATGGCTATAGGTGTTCTGGCCTCTATGGAAAACCCAAGGGCTAAGTGAGAGTCTCGGGTCTGTGGTCCAGTTCCAGACTTGCCCCCACTGTGTTGGGTGACCTTGAGCAAGCACTTTGACTTCTCTGAATGTCCATTTTCTCCTGTGACCCCGGTCCCAGCTGCTGGAGTGACTGGGCGGACTCCGTCAAACTAGGTTCCAGCTGCCAAGTGTCTTCAATGCTTTGGGGACAAATGTGCATTGGACAGGGCTCAAATGTACAGTTAGTGCTGCTATTGTCACCATTTAGTGTGGGAAGTGTACACATCTCACAGAGGTTGAATAATTTGTCACAGAACACACACAGAGTCATGACTGAATGAATCCCAGGCCTATCTGAGGTCACAAACAGGATTTTGTACCTTGAAGTGTGATGGTTATTTCCATGGTCAGGCTGCTGGGGTTAGGAAGTGTTGGGGGCACTAGTGCAGCACACTTTTGGGTCTGTTTGAGGGGGTGTTTCTAGAGAGGAGTAACTGAGGAAGCTGGGACTTTACCTGGATGCGGGTGGCATGTCCCACAGTCTGGGTGTAGGCTGATTAAAACGGAAACGAGCCCCGTCATCTGGAGGCCAGCGTCCTTCCACTCTGCCTGCTCATTTGCCCGGAAGTGAGCAAGCAGCCTCCGCTGCCACTGCCATGGCTGCCCTGGTCCCTGCAGGACTCCAGATAGAGAGAAATCCTCCCAAAACCCCACATTTGGGCTCCTCATCTTTGAAATGAGGCGGTTGGACCAGTCTCTTGGCCATCCCCCACAAACACTTGGTGAGTAGCTTTGAAAACACACCGATGTCCAGCTCCGCCTCAGAATGGCTGTCCTAAAGAGAGGCTGTCCTTGGTCTTGAGGAAGCCCTATTCCCATTTTTCTGAGATAGCACCAGATAGATTTCCAAAGTGGCTGTACTAGTTTGCATTCCCACCAGCAATGAAGGCGTATTCCTCTCTCCCCACATCCTCGCCAGCATGTGGTGTCGCTTGAATTTTTGATCTTAGCTATTCAGATGGGTGTAAGATGGAATCTCAGAGTTGTTTTGATTTGCATTTCCTGATGACTAAGGAGGTTGAGCATTTCTTTAAGTGTTTCTCAGCCATTTGATACTCCTCTGTTGAGAATTCTCTGTTTAGTTCCAAGCCCCATTTCTCAATTGGGTTATTTGGTTTGGTGGTGTTTAATTTCTTGAGTTCTTTATATATTTTGGATATTAGACCTTTGTCAGATGTAGGGTTGGTGAAGATCTTTTCCCTTGGAATATACCCAGAAGATGCTCCAGCACACAACAAGAAAATTTGCTCAACCATGTTCATAGCAGCCTTATTCATAATAGCCAGAACATGGAAACAGCCTAAGTGTCCATCAATAGAAGAATGGATAAAGAAACTGTGGTACATATACACTATGGAATACTACTCAGCTATTAAAAACAAGGAATTCCAGAAATTTGTGGATAAATGGATTGAGCTAGAAATGATCATAATGAGTGAGTTAACCCAGAAGCAGAAAGAATCAAATATTTATATACTCACTTATATCTGCATACTAGCCCAAGGAGCATGTCCCACGAAAGCCTTCACTTACCAGGAAACTGGGACAGAGGGGAGAATATCCTATTGGGACTCTAAATGAGAGAAGCATGGGAGAATAGCAAAGTAGAAGGATCCAGAGGGTCCTAGAAACCTACAAGTAGAACATTATGATAGGCAGATTTGGGCCCAGGGGTCCCGCTCAAACTAAGGCACCAGCCAAGGACAATACAGGCAGTAAACTTTAAACCCCTACCCAGATCTAGCCAATGATCAGAACAGTCTCCACACTTGAGTGGAGAGTGGGATATGACTTTCTCACGTACTCTGGTGCCTCACATTTGACCATGTCCCCTGGAGGGGGAGACCTGGTGGCACTCAGAGGAAGGACAGCAGGTTACCAAGAAGAGACTTGATACCCTATGAGCATATACAGGGGGAGGTAATCCCCCTCAGGAACAGTTAGAGGGGAGGGGAATAATGGGAAAATGGGAGGGAGAGAAGAATGGGAGGATACAAGGGATGGGATAACCATAGAGATGTAACAAGAATAAATTAATTAAAAAAAAAAAAGAGAGAGAGAGAGAGAGGCTGTCCTTGCACTTTCAGAGCTCTTGGGTGATTCTAATGTACACATGGCTGACGGTCACCAGCCCAGGTGACCTCTAAGGTCCTTTTCTACTCTACTATCTTTGCTGTCATGGTTTTTAATCATCCCAGAATCAGATTCATTCAATGAATGATGCAGCCTCAGACTGAGTTAACACCAGCTACAGGTGAGCGAGGAGGGTAGAGGGCAGACTCGGAGCTGAGAGGGGCTTGTTTCCAGCCTGGCCTGGTGCCAGCTTGCTGTCTGTGTAAACAGAGGAGCCTGGCTGGGTGTCCCTTTCTTACTCCATTTTCTCATCTGTCACATCAAGCATTGTCACCTCTGCAGAGATTGCCACGCCATGTGACCAGCTTTGAGCTCCCAAATCAGGGAGCTTGGAGATGGCATCTCTCTTCACAAATGGTTCATTCCCAACTTTTTTTTTAACTTGTTATAGCCCCCTTCATTACTTTGATTGGTATGAATTTACATTTAAAATTCTGCTTGAGTTTTTTTTCTTCAAATGTAATCTGTGATATCCCATGGAAAAATTGTACTCTCCCCTGAGGTATTTTTTCCCTTGTTTCCAACCAAGAAGGCTGATCTTTGTAGAGTCGAGTATTTTGTGTTGACAGAAACAGCACAAACAAGCGCACTGGAGTCCAGAAGGCTGACTGAGGTTCCATGTTGACTCCTGAGCAGTCTTGGGGATTTGGGGAACGTCCTAGATCATCTGAAACCTGCTTGATCTCTATAAAATGGGCCTCAGTATGTCCTAACTCATGGTGATTCTGTGAGAAGACCGAGAGGGGTGTTCTGTGAGCGTGGTCTGGAAGCCAGGCCCAGGGAGGCAGTGGTTCTATACATGACAGCTGTTGTCCCTGGAATGCTGGGAAAGCTTGGTTATTCATTTCTCCATCACTTCGAGATGCCCAATCCCTGACAGGAACACCGTGAGAGAAGAGGGACTCGTTTTGGCTCATTTCAGAGGGTTTGAGTCCATTGTGTTAGGGAAGGCATGCAGAGTGAATGGCCGAGGGAGTTTGTGGTAGAGGCTGCTCCCATCATGGTAGACCAGGAAGCAGAGAGAGCTAAGATGGAATTAGAGGTGAGGAGAGCCGTCAAAGAGCTTCCCCCAGCGACCTGCTTCCACCAACTAAGCTCTGCCACTTAGGGGTTCTACAGCCTCCAAGAACAGTGTCTCCAAGTGTGTGTGTGTGTGTGTGTGTGTGTGTGTGTGTGTGTGTGTGTGTGTGTGTGTGTGTGTATACAAACACTTAAAATGTGTGCCTGCAGGGAACATTTCAGATGCAAAGCATAGCACCCACTAAGTTCGTGTAAGATTGTAACAGAAAAGATGGCAGTATTTGGAGATAGAACCGTTGGGGGACGATTAGTCATGAGGGCAGGGCCTTTATGTTGGATTAGTACCTTTGAAAAAAGATTCAGAGTCCCCCTTTTATTTTTTATTTATATTTTTTAGATGGTTTTTTCTATGTAACAGAGCCCTGACTGTCTTGGACTCACTTTGTAGACCAGGCTGGCCTTGAACTCATAGAGATCCGCCTTCCTCTGCCTCCTGAGTGCTGGGATTAAAGGGGTGTGTGTTACCACGCCCTGCTCGGAGTGTCTCTTCCATAGACTGAGTCTGTTAGCATCGTGATTTTTCTGTCAGAACACCACTCATTTTTGGAGATAGAAAATGCTGGCTTTTAATTTCTAAAGGGCTGGTTATGTTGGACTTTCTGGAGAAAGTGGCATCTGAACAGACTCAGGGGTGGGGAGTGAGCCTTGTGTGGTACCTGAGGCAAGAGCCAGCCCACAGGTATGCGACAGTCAGCAGAGTGCATCAAAGGATGGCTGGAATGGAGAAGGACTTCCAGGCATGGGCTCGGGACACGCCAGTGGATGGAGATTGAAAATGTGACAGAGCCAATAAGGATGAGCACTCAAGGACAGATGACAAGGGCCCCATGCAAGGAGTGGTTGGCGGAGTGTGAGAAATCATGATTCAAAGTCCACCTCACATGGTACTTTCGGGGTCTCCTCTGTCGCCAAACCACCACCACTCTGTTTCCCCACCTTTCCCTCTCAGGAGCAGCCCCATTAGCTGCCACACAGACCACTCACTCGTCACTAGTTGTCTTGGGTTTACGGTCTATCCCAAGAGGAACGTCCATCCAGGCAGTAATCACACTGTGCGTCCTCTGCGTCCCCATGTGGCCTGGTCAGCAGCCTTCTGCACAGAAGAGAATGCACAAGGGCTGAGGTGAAAGACAGCAACCAGGCTGTGGCTTCTTCAGCAACATTTGCTGAGTACCTGAAGCAGGCAAACCAAAGTGCAGGAGTGACTTACCATGGTGACAGGAGAAGCAAGTCATTTGGAAGAACCTACCAGAGGGGCCTTGGAGATGGCTCACCTGGATTAACCGCTTGTCATGTTCCATCCTCAGTGTTCACATAAAAATCCGGGCAGGGCAGTGTGTACCTGTGACCCTAGTGCTGGGGATGTTGATACAGGCGGATCCCTGGGGCTCGCTGGCCACTCTCGCTGGCTCAATCTGTGAGCTCTAGGTTCTGAGAGCGACCCCATGATAAAAAACAAACAAACAAACAGTCAAACAAACTAGGGAATTTATTGAGGAAGACACCCAACATTGACCTCTGCACTCTACACATATGGGCACACGTGTATGTGTATACATACACATCTGTTAGAAAATCAGGTTGTAGAAATGTTCTAGGAAGGAAAAACAATGAGATGAGAAAGAAGAAAAGCCTCAGGAAGGATCCAACACCACCTACCATGAGTCACCTCAGAGGGGAGGTCTGTGGGCCGTGAACTTGATGGCAAACTCTGCCCATTCCTTGCTCTGCCTGTATGCCTTGGTGAGTGCAGGAGGTGGTGTCTTGGTCTTCAGTGAAGCCTGTGGGAAATTAGCATTGCTACGCTAAGGAGCTAAGGAAAGTGCCCTCTGTGGCCTGCTCTCTGCTGGGCCCTTCCTGTTGCTGTTCCTTTGAGCTGCTCAGGCTCGCCCCATACTCTCTCAACATTCCCACAGCCCCTGGCCTCAGTGTTTGGCTCCAAACCCCAATCTTTTTCAGACACACCCTATAAGCTGGAGTCCTGAGGGCTGCCTTTTGGTCTTCCATCAGAGATCATGGGGCAGGCTCCCATGATTTCCCAAAACACAGGTGAGGGATGGAGACCTTCCCCGGCCACCTGAAACTTAGCAAGCCAAAGATGTCATTTCCCTCTATCCCCAGGTGTTCCTCCCCATGGAAAGTTCGGGACTGATTCCATTTTTCTCTTGCACCACCCCTCTGGCCAGAACCACCCTTTTGTCATTTTGTATTATTCTGAGAACGTCATCCCTTCCTCCATGTCTGGCCCCCTCCCTCTCTGTGTGTCGGTGTGGTGTCTCAGAGCCCAGGATCTAAGTGAGTCCTCGGCTTCTCCATCCGTCTGGGACCTGCATGGCCACCAGGTGAGTGCCTGCTTTAAAGTTCAAAGTGCCCCTTGCTTTTCTGGAATCAGTGCCCTGTATAGGGTTGAGTTGAAATGAAGGGAAACCTTTGAAGTTGCCCTTCCTTCACCCCTTGCCTCAACAAAAAGACATAGACCTTTCTGAGCACGGCTTTCCAGTAAGTTGCATCCCACAGAGCCAGCATGGGGGAGGCTGGCCTTTGAGCAGTCTCTATTTCCTATGATCTGGGTTTATGCAATGTTCAGTCATCCAGGCCATTACCCTCCTGTTGCTCCACATAACTGAGACCTGGGCCAGAGCCACAGTTGAAGAGCTGGGCAGAACATTGGGCTTTCTCCCCAGCTGGTGACAGACACTGTGCTGGGAGGGACCACAAGGCAGTGACAACGCAAAAGAGCTGAATTATCCGGGATGCTGGTGGCTCCAGGGTGCGTATGGTCTTGCATGAGCATTCCAGCTCTCCATGCCTCAGTTTCCCTGTTGAGCATTAAGGATCGTAGCACCGTGTCCTCCTCCTTCTCGGAATCTGTGTTGACCTAGAACATCACCATGTAACCTGACTTGGAGATAGGCTCCCTGCTGATTTGACCAAGGTCAGGATCAAGATGAGGGTAGATGTGTCTTGAGTCCCTATAAGGGAGTGGCCCTGTGTGAAACGGCAGAGGGCACAGAGACCTCACGGGGGAGAAGCCATGTGAAAGACAGAGGCAAAGAGGACAGAGAGGTCCCCAAACTGCCCAACTGGGCAGGGGTCACTGTTTGAGCATCACCTCAGTTCACGTGATGAGCCTTAGTGCAGACCCTGAGGGCTCACAGTGCACAGAGGAGACAGACAGGATGCATGGGCAGCTGTTAGGGTCTGGACATAAACCCTCTCCCTCCCAAAGACTTGGGTATTGAAGGCTTCATACTTGGCTGCACTGTTTTTGCAAGTCCTGGCTCCCAACAGTGCATTATAACAGAGCAGTCACATGATCACACCATTCCAGTGTCCTTGTCACATGTCCGGGGTTAGTGTCTCTCTGATCAACCCTGGATTTCCTTTCCTCCAGCATCCCCATGCCCTGAGAGAAGGCCATGAGCTTCCTGAGAAATGGCGCCTGGGAGCACAGCTGGGCAGGACCCTGGTGAAGAACTGTGTGGGTGAGGGTGTGCAGTTGGGACCAGGGCGGGGTTGGGGTGGGGTCTATGCAGGGATGGGGTGCTCAGCTGAGGGCACAGGTACTGACAAGGAAGTGCTTGATAGGGTACCATGCCCTTGGTTTGGTTTTGAGGATCTGGCTGTCAGGCCTCTAGGTGGCCAGGGTAGGCCCTGAACTTCATTTTAGTGAAAGGACCCATCTGGTCTCTCTCGTTGTTCATGGGGACACAGTTCACTGGCTGCAGAGTCAGGGGGTCTCTGGGCTCCTCACTCTGACTCGGTTGAGGGAGAAGAAGCGCAAAGCCAGTCCTGAGAGGCTGCTGCTGTCCTTGCTGTAGGTCTGAGTTGTGGGGTGCCACATTTCACCTCCACCCAGCCCTTGCTGTTCCTGTCAACTTCAAGAATGGGGTTCTGAAAACGCCACACCCTCCTGCCAGGGAGCCAGCAGGGCTCCAGGTGACCTGCTGCAGTTCCTTTGCATGCCAGGGAGAAGCAAGCGTACTGGGCATCTGGCCCAGTGATGGAGGCTCGGTCTGGGCCTCATCTCTACTCCCACCCTGGAAAGGAGCCCATGGCAGAAGGAGCGAGGTATGCGCTGAGAGTGGAGCAACGCACTCAGACTTTCTTACCATCCAGTGATGCCGGAAGCCTTACCTTCTCCTGTAGACAGTGGTAAGCTCTCTCAGTTCAGCCCCATTCTTTCGCTGTTACGAAATACCTGAGGCTGGGTCCTCTGTAAAAATGTGCACACACACACAGTGCTAATATAGTTTACATTTCTGAAGACTCAAGAGCAAGAGGCCAGGGTCTGCTTGGCTCAGGTGAGGGCCCCGTGGTACATGGCCTCATAATGATGGGAGAATGCAAGGATGTCAAGAGGAGGAACTCAGGAAAAGACGTCGGCTCCTTTACAACAACTGATGTTCTTGCAGGGATGAAAACAGTTCTGTCAGACCTTCATTAATCCTTTCTAATAACTCCCCACGATGCCCTGTGTGTGTCCTAAAGATTTTTCTTTCTTAACACCACCACAGAGAGGACCCAGCTGTCACCACACGAACCTCTCAGGCATGCTCAGATTATATCCAAATGATGGCAGAGGCTTGTGAAGACAACTGGGCGCAGAGCGAGATAATCAGTAAAGGGTCAGAGGCCACATGGAACATAGACAGCCATAGAGGGCTGAGGCGAAGGTCTGGGGCAGAGGAGAGTGGCCTCAGTGACAAAAGAAGTGGGAGGAGTTTGCAAACCATTTTCAGAGGTGAGCAAGGAAGGAGAGGTGTCTGTGGTGGATTTGCACTGATCATGGGGTGAAGGGTTTTACACGCAAGCACTGTAAACCCAGGCTTTCTGATTTCCTTTCTTTTTTCCCCCATTGGGAAAATCCTGCAGATGTCACTGACAGGCCACACAAGCTCCGCCACCCTGTAACTCAGACATAATGTGTAATTATGGCAACACAGGCACAAACCTACCCAGGACAAGGAACTGCAGGGTTAATTACACGATTCTTTGTTATTTGGCTTTTCTTCTCCTCCTCTTAAAGCTGCTTCCGTTGCCCACTCCCATTTGGTGGGTGGGTGGGGAGAGCAAGAGCAGGTGGCAGATGGGAAAAGCCGAGTGGCTCTGAGAAGTGAGTTCCACATTGCGAGGGCTCTGAGTGGGGGAGGTGGCTGAAGTTGAGGCAAATGCAATCTTTCTGAGTGAAATCTGTGTATCCCTTCAGTCCAAAGTATTTCTGTCCCCCCAGCCCCACCCTTGCCCTTAGCAAACAGCTTCACTGCAGTTCTCCACCCCCACCCCTGTGGATCTGGGATGCTTAGCTCTGAGTGACCCTGGAATCACTGTGAAGGAGAGCAGTGAGGTGGGCTGTGCACCAGAGTATGCTGTCACAACTGAATACCACACGTGCCATGGTCACAGCTCAACTCTGATGCCGTGTACACTGCTGTCACGCCTCATCTCTGACAGCACACATACCACTGTCATGGCAAGTACACAGACTTCCCTCTTCCAAGTCCCGTTGTGTGGGCTGCCACGGGAAGAAGGGGTTGCCCAGATTTAGCGGGGGTGGGTCTTCTACCCACCTCAGATGATCTGACCAGGAAAATCCTTGAGCTCCAGGCCCAGGTGCTTGAGTGTTAACGAAGTCCATATGTAGTAGTCAAGCTGACAACCAAGACTGCCATCACACTGGGTTCCATCCCCAGCACTGTATAAACCAGGCCGTGCGGCTCAGACCTGCAACCCCAGCACTTGGGAGGTAAAGGCAGGAGGATCAGAAGTTCAAGATCATCATTGGCAACATAGCAAGTTTGAGGCTGGCCTGGCCTACGTGAGGCTCCTGTTTCACTTCATTTTCTTCAGTTAATATGGTCTGAATCTGTCTCTCATGTCTTGCCCAAATACTTTTGTAGAAACCTGATTCCCCTGAGTAACAGTGTTGAGAGGTGGGGCGGTCGCAGGCAGCTTGGGAGAGAACAAGGACCTTGCTCCTTATCAAGAGCATGGTAGAGAGAGAGAGATGTTCATTCTGTGAGGCCCCAGGACATTGTACCCTCCACTATCCAGTCACAGGTTTCGCCCCCGAGGGATGCTCTTCTGTATGCCCTCCCATCAGACTATCTTCATGTGGTCTGGGTTTAGTTATATGGCATGAACTTTCGGCTTAGGCTATTTTCTTTTTCTTTATTTTATTGTTTTGTTTTGTTTCTTGAGACAGGGTTTCTCTGTGTAGCCTTGCTATCCTGGACTTACTTTGTAGACCAGGCTGGCCTTGAACTCACAGAGATCCACCTGCCTCTGCCTCCTGAGTGCTGGGATTAAAGGCTTAGGCTATTCTCAATTTACGAAACTCTCAATTTAGGATGGCTTCATGGGAGAGGGAGCCCTGTGATGGCTGGGGTTGGAAATGGCCCTCACAGGTTCTCGTGTTTGAATATTGGTTCCCTGGGGGCAGAGTTTTGCAGCTGTCAAGCCTTAGGAGGCAGGGTGGTGCTGGAGAAGTGATGTAGGAGACTCTTGAGTTACAGGCTAGTCAGCTCGTGGCCCCAGCTCTCTCTGCGTCCTGGGCCTCTGAGATGCAAGCAAGCACCCACACACTTCTGCTACTGTTGCTTCAGGCTGTTCTAACCACCATGCCTTCCCATCCATAAGGGACTGCACCCTCAAGCTATGAACCCCAATAAAACCTTCCTCCCTCATACTGCCATGAATTTGGTCACAGCAGCAAGAAACATTACAGATGCAACTGGCAACTCGTGAGGCTTTTTGCTCAGGCTTCTGTTTGGGGCACATCTTTCTGGTTGTCAAGTGAGTCATTGGGAAGAGCGGGGATGTTCAAAAAGAGGCAACACCTTGAGGCTGAGCATCTAGCTGGTTGAGATTCCTCAGCTCAACGTTTCTCTCAGATCGTGCTATCTTCCCGTCTCTGCCTTCCTCCCTTGCACATTTCCGACAGAGAGGACTGGTCTGCTTCTCAAGTGTTGCCAATCAAACAGCAGACTGAATGGGAGGCAAAACTGGCATTCTTTGCAGAAAATTATTATTTAGTTTTTATTTCACAAAACTCAAGGCTGAGCGGATGCTCCACGGTGCCCTTCAGTGGCGAGAGTGGTTTCTTTCCCCCTAGCTCTGGCTCAGGTCCGGCTGCTTATTATGCGAACGTTGTATTGTAAATGTGGAACAAATGGAGCTGAGATATCAAATTAATACTGTGATCTGCTTTCCTGTTCTGTTGCCATAACAGTGTGTGGCTCTTGAAGCAGAGAGAGAATTAGAATCGTATTAAAGGTGTTTACACCGTGTGTACTCCATCCTGCGTTGTTAGTCACTGCTATAATAGGTGTGTTTAACATTCGCTTATGGAGGCTTGGCTGCCACTGCAGTTTTATACTGAAGGTTTTCCGCTCAGACTTCTGCCCTGCCCTTGCTTTTGACCTGGGCTTTTATTATCTGCACAAAGAGGAAAGATAGTAGGACTTCATGACTCCTTATCCCAGTCCCTGTCCTTCTCAGTCCATGGGTCTGTCTGTCTACCTTACCTACCCCCTTGTGTATATGTGTGTGTGTGTGTGTGTGTGTGTGTGTGTGTGTGTGAGTATGTGTGTGTGTGTGCACGCGCGTGCGTGCATACACATGGAGGCCAAAGGCTGATGTTGAGGATCTCCTGCTATTGTTTCCCACTTTATTCTCACTGAGTCTGGAGCTCACAGATTCAGCAAGACTATCTGACCAGTAAGTCCCGGCAGCCCTCTTGTCTCTGTTGTCCAGGGTCAACCAGCGTACTCGAGTATTTTTGTTTTTTCTTTTTTGTTTTTGTTTTTTTAATGTGGGGTGCTGGGGGATCAGGCTCATGTGGCAAGGACTTTACCAAATGAGCCATCCCTTTAGAGCCCCTGCCCCTTTTGAGGTTGGTCCCATGCAGCTTAGGCTGAGTACATCGGGTTATAGCTAAGATGGCCTTGAATGACCCTCCTACCCATGTCCCATCCCAGTGATGGGATTGTATCTGTACCATCATGCTCAATTTTATGAGATGCTGAGGACTGAGCCAGGGATTCGTGTCTGCTAGGAGAGAGCCCTACTGACTGAGCCATGGTGCTATCTATCTATCTATCTATCTATCTATCTATCTATCTATCTATCTATCTATTGAGACAGGGTTTCTCTGTGTAGCCCTGGCTGGCCTGGAACTCACTCTGTAGGCCAGGCTGGCCATGAACTCAAAGATCCACGTGCCTCTGCCTCCCGAGTGCTGGGCTAAAAGGCGTGTTCCACCATCACCCAGGTGCCATGGTGCTTTTTAAAGTTAAGTCTTTGCTGGGTACAAAGTAGGAGCTGGATTAAGTTCTAATTTTTCCCTGTTTCTGACCATTAAACCTGCTGAGGAGGGAAAATTAGAAGTGAGGAAAAAGATAAACAATAGTGTATGGCCTCAGGAAGGGAGGGACTGGTGGCCTGGC
Organism: Acomys russatus; assembly: GCF_903995435.1. Taxonomy (NCBI): domain Eukaryota; kingdom Metazoa; phylum Chordata; class Mammalia; order Rodentia; family Muridae; genus Acomys; species Acomys russatus. Next base: position 54,222,702 of record NC_067145.1, read on the forward strand.
CCTCCTAACGACTCCCTCTTCTTACTCCATTCATAGTGGGCAGTGTTTGGCTGCTCAGAGCCATCTTTGAGTCTTTCTGTCCCAGTCATCCATTGCTGGTGGCAGACTCACCAGTGGGCAGATTTAGAACCTATGTCCCATGATGGTAGAAAAAGGTCTTTTAAAGCAGAGGCTTTCCCCCATGTGTGCTCCAGGGTGTGTGCGCGCCTGCGTGCGTGCATGTGTGTGTGTAGTCTCCCTAGCACTGGGATGGATTAGAGTCACTCTAGGGCTTACACTCTGGTCCTCATGCGTGGATGGTAAGCACACTGCTGACTGAGCCATGGCCTTCCATGCTGGGGATTCTGCCTCGTGGTGAGGGCTACAGATGCTTGGACGAGAAGAGGAAGCGATGTCTGCATTTGTGTGGCACTGCAAAGGGACAGTGAGGTCTCGAGTCCAGGACAGGATAAAGATCCTCTTTGTACATGGCTTTTTTGGCAGCATGATAGAGCCAAGCCTGGGGTGAGCCCTGGACACTCAAGTGACAGAGGTACAAGAGCCCATCAGGACTAAAATGAAAGTTAACTTTTCCCACAAGGACAGTACATCACTCTGTTTCTCCCCGCCCCCCCCCACCCCTTCCAACAAGATTCTTCATGATGAAAAGAACAGAAATAGCTCTGGAGAGTCAGGTTGTTACGTCACAGTGCTAGCAAAGGATGCTGGTGCTTGTGGCTGTGGTGACATTAACACTAAGGGTGAAGATTACAAAGGGAGGAATCAGAATTGGCCTCATGAAGGGAATGGTGCTTTGGGAAGGATGGGTGTGGCAGGAGGATGTAAGGTGGCAAGGTGAAGCTCTGGTGTAGTTGGCAAGAAGCGTTCTGCCAAAACAGTTTATGTCTTGAAATCCGGACCTGTTACAATGCCCAGAACTGGGGCTTTTGCAATTACTGGATCATGAAGATTAATCCATTAATGTCTTCATAACTGAATGGACAGTTGATATGTGGGGAAACTATGAAAGGTGGGGCCTGGTTGGAGGAAATAGATTTTATGGGTGTATCTTTAAGGGTCTATCTTACCTCTGGCTTCTTCTTCTTCTTCTTTTTTTTTTTAATTAATTTATTCTTGTTACATCTCAATGTTTATCCCATCCCTTATATCCTCCCATTCTTCCCTCCCTCCCGTTTTCCCATTATTCCCCTCCCCTATGACTGTTCCTGAGGGGGATTACCTCCCCCTGTATATGCTCATAGGGTATCAAGTCTCTTCTTGGTAACCTGCTGTCCTCTTAATCTCTCTACTTCCTGCATCAGTAGATTTCCTCTGCGGAGGCCTTCCTTCACATTGTCCTCTTTTCCAGCTGCCCAGGAACACTGGAGCCAGGCCCACTGGGACTTCTGAGTCCTTAACTTAAAACCCACCTTTCCCCTTTTAAATGGTTTATATTAGGTATTTTGTTTACAGCAGTGAAAAAACAAATGTGGGCACATCTTCATGAAAAGCTAATTGTGTCCTTCACAGTGTGATTGTCCTGGAGTCCTATGGCAGGAACGCCTGTGTAGGTAGAGGTAGGTGAGGAGAAAGGCGACAGTCACCCAGTCGGCCGCGCACAGACACATCTGAGAAGGGTGAATAGCCAGAGTTGCTTCTTTTCTACATATGAAATGTCATAGATGCTGTTTCAGTTAAGTCACTAAATCTGACTCAACTGTAACAGTGTGTGTGTAGGTGGAGGGGCGGGAGTCACCAGGACTTTGCTGAGTTCTTTTTTGCTTGAGTTTCGTTTTGCTCATGCGGCCTGCATGTCCATGATGGAAAGAATCGAGGAGTGCAGGCTGTGCCGACTGTGCCTGCAGAAGTGTGAGCTACCCAGTGTATACAGCACATGGTGATTTTAGTGTTTTCAAAGAAATGCCTTGAGATACCCAAGTCCATGGGGTTAGCAAATAAAAGGCCCTTCTTCTTCTTCTTCTTTTTTTTTAAAGTTCATGAAAGTTATGCATTTTCAGTGGAAAAATCACAGTGTGAATATAAACGTGATCCCCTGCCTGCCAAGGGCAAGCGTAGGCCATCTATCTCTTGGCATTACCACAATTGAGAGTACTAAAAAAAGAGGCCCTTGTATGCCCAAAGGAGGGCTGTCAGACTTAGCAGGTAGAAATATGGGATTCCAAATTACAGTAAGGTGAGCAGCAGCAAATGTTTGTGAAATTAACACCCCATGTACTATTTGGCAAACACTTACATTATAAAATTATTTGATAATTTTATGGAACTCAAATGTAACTGGGTATTGGGAATCTTTCATTATGCCCTTACCCTCAGGAAGAATTAAATCAAAGAACAAAATGCCAAATGCTCGACTTTAAAGCTTAGGAGCCCAGGACCCAGCTATAGCACTCCTGGGCATCTGTACACAAAAGTGTCTAAGTCAAGACATTGCATTGATGTCTGCACATCCATGTTTGCCATGACACTGTTCACACAATAGACAGGTGATGGAGTCAGCTGGGGTACCCTTCACCAGATGAATGCATACAGAATGTGAGATGCACAGACATAAAGTTTTACTCAGCAATAAAAAAGAATGGAGTCAGGTCACTTTTAAAGACATGGACGGAACTGGAGATTGTGTTAAGTGAAATAAGCCAGACTCCAGAAGACAACTATTACATGGTTTTCCTTTTCTTTTTTATTTTGTTTTGTTTTGAGACCAAGTTTCTCAGTGTAGTCCTGGCTGTCCTGGAACTAGCTCTGTAAACCAGCCTGGCCTCAAACTCAGAGATCTGCTTGCTTCTGCTTCATGTTTTTTTTTTTTTTTTTAAATATGGAATCTAGATGAAAACAACTAAAGAAAGTAGAAGGGCGACTATTTGGGAAGCAAAAGGAAACCAGTGGTGAGGGAGGAGGATAAGAGAGTCCCTGAGGGATGAACATGGTCAGAATATGATACACATACGTCAGATTGTGATAAATCCCTTTCCGCCGTGCTTTTTGAAATAAAGTCTTACCATGTAGCTCTGGCTAGCCTGGGACTTGCTATGTAGACCAGGCTGGCCATGGACTTGCAGAGATCCAGCTAACTCTGCCTTCAAGTGCTGAGATTAAAAGGTGTACACCCGATGCCCTGTGGATCCTATTATTTTTACTAAGATGGAAATACTAAAGGACAAACTGATGAGGTGACTTTACTTTTCTGCCTGAGATGGAAAAACTCTGGAGTGGGGATGGCACAGAGGGCTGGAGCCAGTAAAGGGAGCAGCAGTGGGGGAGGTGGCAGCTTTCTGCCTCTTTCTCTGCTAGCCAGAGACAAGAAGAGATGGAGGACGCAGGAGTCTTAAAAAAAAAAAAAAAAAAAAAAAAAAAAAAGGCACTGAACTGATGTTTGCTTCCCTGGACCACAGTGATAGTTAAAAGAGATACTACAGACAGAGCTCATAAGGCATAATGCCCAGCACACGGCAGAGGTGGGGTTGTCACGTTTATTGGGGTTGGAGAGGTGATTTGTATCTTATTTGTTCTACCTCATTTGTTGGAGTAAAGCCACTTGTGAAAGAAGTGCCGTTCATGTTTGCAAGTGGCCTCTTACTGTTTGACTGTAATCAGGACGGCTGCACTCTGGCCTGTTTTCTGAGCTGGAATGACTTGCATGTGGAACTTGTTAGAAGGCTCTTGGTTCAGAGGCACCATCTTGGTTACAGGCAGCCAAGCACAGCAGGTATAGCCTGAGGAATGAAGTGGCCCTGGGCCAGGCATTCTGTCTCACTTTCAGAAACATGGATGGGACTGCAGATCATGTTAAGTGAAATAAGCCTGTCTCCAGAAGACAGCTATTATGCATCATCTCCTCTTCCTTTTCCTCATTCTTTCTCTCTCTTTCTTTCTTTCTTTCTTTCTTTCTTTCTTTCTTTCTTTTTTTCTTTCTTCTCTTTCTTTCTTTCTTTCTTTTCTTCTCTTTCTTTTTTTTTCTTTTCTTTCTTTCTTTTTTTCTTTCTTTCTTTCTTTCTCAGGGTTTCTCAGTGTAGTCCTGTCTATCCTGGAACTAGCTCTATAGACCAGGCTGGCCTCAAATTCAGAGATCTGCTTGCTTCTGCCTCCTGAGCTCTAGGACTAAAGGCGTGTGCCACCATCGCTCAGCACATGGTTTTTCTAATATGGAGTCTAGATGAAAACAACTAAAGGAAGTAGAAGGAGACACCTCGGTGAGACTGTGCCCTGCATAGTTTCAGGGTCACACCACAGCAGGTGGAACCTATTTTTGGCCAAGCTAGTTAGCCTCAAAGTGAGAGTCAGCAAAGCAGAACAGAGGCTTCACACAGGAAGGGACATGGCTGTTGGGTGTCTGGTGAGTGCCAGTACAGCCTGGAGGTGCCACCAAACCACTGAGATTGGAAATGTGCAGGGCTCCCGGTAGGAAAGTTTGGCACAAGTATGACAGAAGGAAAACCTGTTTTTTCTTTTTATTGAAAAGTAATGTGTATAATAGACATTGCTAGTGCACCCATCCCAAATCTATCCCTTTGCCTCAGTAAAACCTCAGGGATGTATTTAGTCCAAGGATGGGATGAAGGGATGAGGGCATCAGGGATAGAGTGAAGGTATTTGATGCAATTGCTGGTAATTTGAACACAGTGTATGTGTGTTTGTGTATGTGGTGTATTTATAGTCTGGGGGTTGAACCCAGGCCTCCATTCATGCAAAGGCTATCACTGAGCTATAGCCCCAGCCCAGTGTTCCAGTTATAAATGTAAATATATTCCTTATTCCTATGCTAGGTTGCCATACTATATGGTTTCTCTTTAATGTCACCATCTTGGACTGTATCTATCACAGCTACCCCTGAGGATCCCTGGCTGACTCTCCCCTCAGCAACTGTTCATCCCAGAAGCAGGCAGAGCATCAGAACAGCCTGTGGGGTTTTGCCAGCGGGCGACGACTAACGTTCTTCTATTGGCTGGAGACACACTAGCTGGTTCTGGCTTAGGCAAAGTCATCTTTTTCTCTGACCATTCTACAAGCTACTATCTTTGACCCAAATTGCAGGGGTCGACCTGGTTTCTTCACTGTGCAGAACCACTTCTCTCAGGAAGTCCTTATTTATGGCATGTTGCAACCCTGGGTCACCGTGCCTCCCTTCATAGCTTCTAGGGCTCATTAGAGTCTGTTTCTCAAGAATTAGGTGTTTTGGAACAAAATGTATGTTGTTTCACAGATTGGAAGGAATTTGGCAATCCCTAGCCATCCTGCAACAGAGAGAAGGGACCCATGCTGTCTTCACTGGGTACAAACCAGAAGCCCCTCTCATCCACTGCAGAGAGGCAGGACAGGGTTGCCGCTTCAAGATGTTAACATCCTGGACACCAAAAGTCTCCATAACACACCATCCCCTGTGTCTCTCTGGTTGGGCAGCCCATGGCTCACGCAGACCCTATTTTTTCCTCCTTGCATTCTTGGGTAGTGAGCCCAGATGTCTCCACAATGTGAGATCAAAAAACAAGCTGGTTTGAACCCTCCCTTCCCGGGATCTGCATCTTCTGTGTCCATCCAGAGGATGCTCCCCAGTGCCCTGGACTTTGCACCTCTACACCTAGTCCTTTTGGCTCCCTACACCCCTACACCCTCACTTTTGTCTCTGGTACTGTCATGTCTCACTTTTCTTCTAGCTGCAGTTCTACAAGCATTTTCGTATTTGTTAGTTTGGCTACAAACTCTCTCAAAACCTTCCTCACCATTAGAAGTATTTTTTGTTGCCCTCTCTGAGCTCCAAAGTCCTCATTCCTTTCTCATTATTCCTCCTCTGCTCACTAATATGTAATTTTTCTAAGACAGAATCTCACTACGAAGCCCTGGCTTGCCTTGAATTTACCACTGTGTAGACCAGGCTAGCCTTGAATTTCGCCTCTGTCTCCCAGTGCTGGCATTAAAGACTTGCAACTTCATGGTCAGCTAGGCTGCAATTTTCTTTTCTTTTCTTTCTTTCTTTCTTTTTTTTCTTTTTCTCTCTTTATTTCTTTCTGTCTTTCTTTCATGAGACAGAGTTCTCTGTAGTCTTGGCTGTCCAGGAACTTGCTCTGTAGGCCGTCCTGGCCTTGAACTCATAGAGATCTGTCTGCCTCTCCCTCTCAAGTGTTGGGATTAAAAGTGTGCACCACCACTCCCTGGCTTCTGAAAATTTCTTAAGGATCTCAGAATCCTAAGAGGTTTTCTAGTTTTCTTGCACCATTTCCCTGAGTGACTGCTTGGTGTATGAATACTGGGCTGCTACCCACTGTGCTACAGGTACTATCACTTTATATGTAGGTGTTGTGATTGTTATGTTCACTTATGGGTAGAAGGGTTTTATGAGCATGTTTAAGGTCATTCAGCTAATCTGTGGCGAGGCCGTGGTTAAACTCAGGCAGTCGCTCCTTGGCACATAGTTGCTTCTGGTTATCACATGCCATATGACAACACAGTTCAAGGAGAATGTGCACCTTAAAAAAAAAGTGGCTAAACACTTGGGTAGATGGACATGGCTGGGGGATGCAGTGACTCTTCCCATGTCACAGTATTTCACATGCCTCTTCTGGCCATGTTTTTTTTTTTTTTTTTTTGTCAGAGATTACTTTGTAGTTTGTGTTTGAAATGTCATCTGGGCAACAGTAGTGTAGATCTGTGCTTCCATCTTTGTACCAGTGTCAGAAGAAATGAGCTAAACATGAAAGGGACAGCTGTATCCGCAGGTGTGTGATGTCTCGGTGGCCATCACATTGGTTGCTCACAGTGTTTGAGGATGGAACCCAGGGCCTTGTGTCTGCAGGACAAAGCACTTCACCAATGAGTTAAATCCTTAACCCTGTCACATTCTTTATTGAAGAGTGTCTAGTGATTTGTTTTGGTTTTACTCTAGTAAACCCTGGAAGGGTTGATTTTTCTCATTTTCTTCCCAGATCAGTGATTTTCAACCATCATAACACCTTTAAGACAGTGGTGACCCCAACTATAAAATTATTTTTGTTTCCACTTCATGACTTTAATTTTGCTACTGTTATGAATCATAATGTTAATATTTTTGGAGATAGAGGTTTGCCACAGGAATTGCGACCCACAGGTTGAGAATTGCTGTTCTAGACCCAAGGGAGGGAGAGTTGGTCTCTCCTGTTTTTTGACCCCTATTCTGCAGAGGTCAGTGCCAGGGAGGGCGAGCAGATGGGAGCCAACAGATTATAGCTACTGGGTATATGTAGCTATAAGGGGAACTCAGTGGGCCATGCCAGGGATTGACATAGTCATGGTAGGATGGGAAGTGGGCAGACTGGGGATGTGGACAAGGGAAGAGAGCTTCAGACTTGGGCCCCTGGAGCTCCAGCTGAGCATATCCCTCATGGTGCATCTCCATCCTGCATACCCACAGAGGCCACCAGACTCTTCCCTGCTTCCTTAAGGCCAGCAGCATTTGCTGAAGTTCATTGCTTGTTAAAAAGGCAAAGTTCTTCAATGGAAAGCATCTCCAAACTCATTAGAAAGTACCCCACGATCATATGGGACTCCTTTGATCAGCCTGGGAAAGGTGACAGTGTATAGATGTCCAAGAATGCTCTTCTGCCTCATTACTGGTAGCCTTTGGCCTTGTGTCCCCACCAAGCTCCAACATGGTGCTGGGTCTCGGTTGTAATGAGCTTAGCCAAGGGCTAGAGAGTTTGGGAGACTGGCCACCTGTCATGAAACTTCAGCGCACTGACAGATGTGGGTCCTGTGGTGCTCATGTGCCTTTGTAGAGGGAATGTGGTTTCATTGGACCACCTTCCTCTAATGTGCTTTTCTTTACTGGGCAGAGGTGATATTCCTAGGCAGTATTTCCTAGGCAGGGATAGTTTATTTTCTGTGTTTGCTGGTTCCTACCCAAGTAGCTGGTATACGTTTAGGTGTGTGTGTGTGTGTGTGTGTTGGGGCTGTTTACAGCAGGTCTTTTAAACAAGTGAATGATGAGTGGCTTTTGCCCTATCTCTTTGGAATTGATGGAGAGGCTAGGACACATTTCTAGGGCTGGAGGACATCCCTGGATGTCTAGGCTTACTGGCACCCCAGAAACAGTGTGATGCTTTTGCCACTTCAGGCTGTTGCAATGGCTCAGTTATGCTGCACCACTGTTGGGTTCCAACCAACTATGGGTTCCAGCTTGCTAGGCCCAGCAAGAATACGAGAGGAGCCAGAGGACCTGTTTCTTGGGAGGGCCTTGCAACCAGATGCCTCCATTCCTAGTTTTCTGTGGCTCCTCTGGTTTCTTAGCTGTTAGAATTATGTATCAAGGAGCATCCCAGAATAGAAAACTTTCCTGAGAGGGCACAGAGTCACTTAAAAGAGCTCTGCAGTAGAACCACAGTGGTTTGGACCCACTTACAGGCATCTCCTGCCATTGAGGACCCAGTGCCTAAGAACTCTGTGGGAAGTTTCTTCCTGCATATTTGGGGCTCACAAGCATAATTATTCTTCCTCATGACCACCTCTGTCCTAGGCCTCCCAAAGTGGTTCCTGACTTTTGCTAAGAGGTCTCCAGTTTCTACCATCCTCAGCCCATGCCACAGTCAGACATCTCTCTGCATGAATTTTCTGAGTTATTGCCCACGTAATAAGGAATGCTTTGCTGGGGCCTCAGCCAAATGACTGGCCACATTCTTGCATCCACCCAGTGTGCCCACTGACCCATCCTCTTACCCTGCCTCCATGGTCAGCAGGCTCTGTGTGAGGCACTGACTACAGTGAGGAGAGAGGCCTCTCCCTCAGAGCACATGCATCTTTCTGGGGAGACAGGCACACAGGACATGTATTCAGCACCTGGTGCTTAGTAGACGTTGTGCTGTGTTGTATTACTAAGTTCAACATGGGGAGAGGGGAGGCTCCACAGGCAATGTTTGCTACAAGGCTCAGATAATGGAGAGCTGCTGTCAGTCAGTCTGTAGCCAAGCAGTGACTTCTTACATGTGCTTTGACTAACAAAGTCGGTTTTCTCAATGAGACATGATGTGGGCACTAAGTAAAACAACAGTGTTTTTTGTTAAACTGGAGGTGAAGATAAGGATGGTGTAGACAGCATGCCACTCAGCTCCCTCAGTGTCTCTGAGCCCCACCTTTGCTCTTCCTAATATTATCAAACGCAGACCAAGCCTGGCTGTTGCTCAGGAACCTGCAGGCCTGTAAGAGGCAGACCTACAGGTGACCTTGTCTCTCCTGTGCTTGCTACAAACTGGAAGGGCTAGGCTTTCCTATTCGGAAAGATGACAAAACATCCTATGCAGTGCACAGGGCCTCAGCATGAGAATAATGTCTGTTGGTTTGTTGGCTCAGGTCCTAAGTGTGGCCTGCTGGCTCTAGGGGACAGTGTCACCTTTGGATAGCTTCTCAGGAGGGGGAAATGTCTGTTCTAGGACTTGTTAGCACAGGGCTCTCAGGTGGACAGGCTGTAGATTCTGGCCAGCCATGACCGAGTTACCTAAGATAGGGGCCGTGTCCAGGGATGGCTGAGAAGACAGCAGGTAGAAGGCCAGGCCTCTACTGTGCACTGCTATTCATTAGTGAGCCTTGCTGAGCAGTTATGCTATGACCCAATAATCCTGTGTGTGGCTTTGGTTAGTCCGAATAACATTCAGACCCACTAGGTACAGTTTCACCCTAGTTATGCTAAGGAGGAAATTAAGGCACACACAGGCTACCATCAGTAATTAGCGGGAGAGCTGGTCCTCAAACTGAGGTAGTCTGGGCTCTCCAGGGAATGTGCCTAAATGTTTTCTGTACTTTTTACACCAACTTCATGACAGAAGAACTGTCATCACATGAGGACTCCCATCTCCAGTGACCCATACTTGGAGAGCCTTATGTGCAGCTTTAAGCCGTGGCTGGCCAGTTGCAGAACACAGTGCCTGTGCGTGACGCAGCTCTTGGCCAACGCACCTGGCAGTCTGAGTTGACCTCCCAGCAGTGCATCCTGAATTCCCAGGCGTGGAGCACTCCAGGTTCAGGGCTGCAGACCTACAGACCTACTGAGAGGACAGTGTGCTAGCTTGCATTTCTCTTGTGCCGTTGAGGCGCATAGCCCCTGCCTATGGCCTTGGATACTGTCTTAAAAAGGGAATGTTACCTTCTGGCTGGCTAGCTCTCAGTGGCTGAGCCCAGACCCAGCACACCAGTGTTTCCACAGTTCCCTCTTTCTTAGACAGCCTGGTGACACCAAGGGTATGATATCAAGTCCCCGCCCTTGATTTGACAACCTGTCTCTGGCCTTTGACTACAAGCTTTGATTTTAGGGTGTGTGACAGGTTTACGAGTTGGAAATTTGGGGTGGGAGGAGGCAGAGAGTGGAAGAAGAGCTCTGGCCTATGAGTGGGTTTTCAGTAACGGCACTCTTTCTGGCCCTCACTAGGGGTAAGAGCTGTCTCACAAAGCGTTAGTGGCCTCTACCATTTTGCGGGCAGAAATTTAGTTTTTCCTAGAATCATACATAAGAGAGAAAAGCAAATCTAACATAAAGCTCCCAAGGTGGAGAGATCCAATAAAAATGCCATTCTGTTCAAACTTAAAGCCTGTAGAAAATTTCAAACATCCTCTCTCAAAGGGCCAAGCAGCAGGCCTCCCGCTTAAGCCTAGGAACTCACAGGCCGGCTCCCTCTCACGAGCAACTTTGAAATTCTGCCATCTCATCCAGAATGATCAAATGCTCCCTCTGTTGTCCCTCATTCTGTGGCCCTGAATAGAACTGCCACTGTCCTCCACAGGGTATGGCTTCAGTGTCACCTCATCTGACACACACCAGTGTTATTATCAGGCATGCCTTCCTTTTTTGTCCCCTTCTTTAGAGTCCAAGGAAGCCACACACTCAAAAGGCTTTCTAGGCTAGGATGTGGATCACTTTCTAGTGGTCCTTAGAGGTGAAGGGATTTTTCTGTTTTATCTTAATGCAGCACGAGATTAGCCCCTGGAAAGATGGGCTGCCGAGCCCTTGCTAAAACACATCTGGAAGAACTACCTCCTCCACTATGTTTTGTTTCCAAAGTCCATTTATTGAATATTAATTCATAAAGACAATGATATAATTTTAATGAAAAATATCCTATATCACTCAAGACTTGAAAGAACAATACCCCTTAAAAACACTGCTTTGAGAAATAATAACATTAACTTTACACCGAGTCCTTTCTTCAGCTTTATTTAAGAAATCGAGTACTATATAGTTCAATATATATAAGACACATCCAGTATTGTGTTCCTGATAGCAAGTGCATAGATTTTGTTAAGATACCATTTTTCACTCGATAGAAACGGTTCATGATCACATGAAGGTAATATTCCCAGTGAATTTGCCCAAGCATGAGAGGGAAAAACAGAACACAGCAAAAATAGCGAACTACAACAGAAATGAAAAACAAAAACAGTGAGTTAGTACAACAGTCGATTCCTGATAAGTGAATAAGCTGATTTTCTGGCCACAATGTTTTATTCACTTATCAGGAACGATGCGTGGTCTGCACTGCATTGCCTAGCCTGCTAGCTATGAGCCTGCAGATCACACCCCACTGCTGTGGCCTGGCAGGCGTATGGCTTCCAGCAGCCAGGAAATGCTGATGGCTCTGTGGGTTCCCACGGCAGCCTTTGCACAGGCGGAAGGCAGACCTGCGCACACCGTAGAGTTTTAAAAAAAACCAACACTGAGTGTGAATTTAAGCAGTGATCAACTTTATAGTTACAAGTGCTTACAGGAGGAGCCTTTGTGTCTTCTGTGGAGAAACCCCCTTCGCCTATCTGTGTGTGTACATTATGCCTCATGCTGAGCATATTTGTATTTCAGAAACACATCTTGCCAATAGTTTTATCATCCTTTTCCCCAGGTCTTCCCTCCCTTATGCCGCCCATTCCTCCAGAAAAGAAAGGAGAGAAATCACACCTTTAGGCATCTTTTCTCACTATAGAAGCAGTGGCCATTCAGAGGCAGACTGGCCAGGCCCAGGCCTAGAGAAGGACAGCAGAGCTATCTCTAGAAATCAGCTTCCATCAGTGTAGGGTTAGGACTCTGAAACTCAATCTCAGTGAGGTGATCGGCCTAGGGGAAGAGGCGCCTTTCTTCCACTTGGTAGGCCTGTGGTTCCTGACCTGACTGAGGAACAGGGGCCTGAGGGGCCATCTGAAACCAGGGTGGGGGCCAGCCAGAGCTCTCAATGCCACCAGGCTCAGGGTGGCCTGACGCAGGCACTGTGTCTAACCTTTCAGTGCTCACACTAGAAAGTCAGAAGGGTAAGAAGAGAAGGGGACACAGACAGTCATGGGATCTATGACGAGAACTTGGAGGGCAGCCAGACTCCTGAGCAGGTAGACAGAGCGGAGAGGGTGGTGGCTTTTACTGCAGGGGGAGTGGGAACCGGTCTCTCATCAGTGAGAGCAAACCTCGTCCCTATCCTGTGTCCACGTAGGAGGGAGTGCGGGACCTATGGCATAATGAGCTCCCCTCTGGAAATCGACAGCGAGGACCTGAGCAGAGGCCCCCACCCCCTCACTGAGTCCAGCTTCCACTGGAGTCCATGGAAGTCCTCCCACTTCTGCCAGTTGTAGTCAAGTGAAGCTACTCCTGGGTTAAATTAATTAGAAATGCATTTCTATACATACCCATCGGTCAGTGGAGCAGACTCCTAAGTTTAACTCTTTTTACCCCCTGTTTTAGTTTTAGTTTATCCATCCCTGAGGGTCCACCTCTTTTGTAAAGGTGACCCCTTCCTAACCCTGCCTGAAGTCATGGGACTTGGGACTTGAAGGCAGACAGAAGCAGCCCTGGGTTTACTGCTTCTGTTTCTCATAAGGTTGTAGCAGAGACAGCATGAACGCTAGCAACTGTGGGTGTGAGGGAGAGGAGAGGAAAGGAACGTGTGTGGCCCAAAGACCATAAAATGCCTTGCCAAGTCCAGCCCTGTGGGCAGTTATCAGACGAATCACAGGGACAAGCAGCGCTTAGCGGGAGTAGGCTGTGCATAAGCCAGAGGTGGGATGCGACTCATTTCCCAAATCAGATATTCACTTAGGTGGAATCGACTGTATCTTTTTACACAACATATAGAAAAAAAACAGATACGTGCAACAGTGAGGTGTGTAGATGCGTCACCAACAACAGAATGACTACCAACAATACAACACGCAGAGAGAGAAACAAGTATTAGGAAAATGGTTTAATATTGGAGACAGAAGCAAAAACCGCATCACACAATAACATACATTACAAAAATAAGTCTGACTGTTTCAACTACACGGTTATGTTCACAATGAGGACAGAAGGGTCAGAAAAAACTTCGATCTAAACAGCAAAAAAGCAAACTCCTAAAGTTTAACTAATACATTTATCCACTTAAAGTGACTGAGTACTTCTAAATCTAATTATCTTATTGTGTAACTGCACAATACAGAATAAAAAGTGAAACTTACCGCTGTATTTTAAGACAAAATTCTAATGCTAGATATAAGCAAAGGGAAAAAAGAAATCAAGCCAAAGTTTTTAATTCTTAAAATAAAAGCAACTTTCTTTCTATCAACCAGAAATCAAACTTGAAATCAGTCATTGTCAGGGGGCCCACAAGAGTAAGCCACAAAAATTTCCATTTTTTTAATCTCCAGTATAAAAAATCCCACTGGTACAAAATGCATAAGTACAATCAGTTGTAGAAATAGGAAAGCCTGCATTTTTGTTTTTTGGCTCAAATTCCATCAAACAACAAAATCCAAATGCATCAATAAAACAAACAATACTCAAATGGTCTTACAGTTTCCACTAGGTTGCATTAACTTTGGCTTTTCTCAGACAATATTTAAAAACTATTTTTTAATTCTAAACAAAATGGTATTATTAATCTACAAACAACAATTCCCACAGCACAAAAACACAAATACATTTTTTTGTATGACATTATTCAAAAGGTAATGAAACTACATTTTTTTAAGTTTTATTTTTTTTAATTAGCACTTAAGATAATAAAAACAGAAACAGTAAATGATTCCATAGTTGCACAAGCCAAAGACCTAGAACCCTGCGGTGAAAGAAAGATGAACTTGTTACACCTCGGAGGCGCCATCTGATCAGAGTTCTCTGAGTGAGTTTTGAAACATTATGCTCTACACTTGATTTTTTAAAACGCAGTTTCCCTGTGTTTTGTCTTCCGGAAACAGTCCCTGTGCACCCTTGCAGCTTTTTCCGTTTGATATTGAAAGATAAAGGGCAGTTTGTCTCTGAGGAAGGTTATCTTTCTAACAATGAAACATGCAAAACCAAAAAACCTCCCCCTCAATGTACTGTCTTGGTTGCCTGCAAAATCAGAAACACTCAACAGAAAGTGCCTGCCTGGCCCGAGCCTCTGCAGGGGTGGGGTTGGGGGTAGGGGGACTGTAGGTGGGTTAAGAGGAAGGAGGGCAGTTTGTTTCCATGGGAGAAAAAAAATCAGATTTTTTCTGAGATTTATGTCACTGATAAATGAATAGACTCTGGATGAGATGGTCTATGAAATACAACTGGTATTCTCTTGTGTTTCTATGTGTACCTACACACCACCATACAGAAGAGACTGAGAATGTGTGTGGTCACTTTGTTATTAAGCTGAGTGCTGCAGAAAGTACAAAATAGCCCTCAAGGATGAAGGAAGGCCCCGGCAGTAGTAAACAGGTGTGGGGTAACACGAGTCATGTCACTGGAAGTGCACGTGCTGTAAGGAGGAAACTCTGTTTTTTTGCATTGTGAGAGGCTAATCCTTTCCATCTCAGGGCTATCACACTCACACACACACATTAAACCAAGTGGGGTGGGTGAGGAGGAAAGGAGGCTGAGACCAGAAGCTTGCAGGGTATGCTTTCCCAGAGACTGGGTGTGTGCTGGGACTGTACAGATGACATTAGGGTCTATCAAAACAAGACATCTGTTCATAAGAAGCCAGACTCAGAGGAATATGGCACTTGAAAAAGTGGCAGCAGGAGCTAGTCCTAGTATTTGGTTAATAACTGTGGTGAAGAGCAGAGCTGAGCTCCTCTAACATGGCCAGCCCCTGTAAAAGATCAGAACTCCCTAGAAAACCAGAGTGGTATGGAAGGGCAGAGGCTTTCATGCAGACACCTTGCATACGCAGGTGTCAGCTGGAGTCTGAGAATCCCTAGCATAATGGCTGACTCAGCATCACTTAAGCATATTTAAGAAACAAAAGCAAAATTCCTTGAAAGACTGGACCACTAACTCCGGGGCGTATGAAAATATTGGACACTAGGACATACCTTGAAACCCGATCTCAAAAAGCAAACATTGCCTTTAGGGTTTATGTAGGGCTAAATTTATCTATTTTTACCTTCACAGGGTTTACTCAATCTTTTAAACTTAAACTAAAGGAACATAGGATAATAGGAATGAGGGGGAAAAAAGAAAATTAAAAAATTGTATAGGAAAAAGACAAGAATTTTTGGAGTCTCAAGGAACAAAAAGAACTCAGAAGATACAGATGGGAAAAATTCCAAACCAGAAACACCCCAAAACAAACCCAAGGATGACAGCATAAAGTCACCAACATTCCAGATAGCTCTGGGTAGAAAGGGTTAAAAGTTCAAAACTTTCTCACCTTAGAGGTCCCCAGATATTATGAAGATACACCGTGAGGGCTGCCTTCACAGCACGGACGCGGAGGCTTAGAAAAGTGACACATGGGCACTTGTACAATGTCTTACAAAAAACAGCATAGAGAAGTAACAAACAATAACAATTTCAGGCAACAAGACCACAGAAGAGCAAGTTAACAAACTTTGTAACCTTTTTTTTTTTTTAAATATTAGGGATTTATACAAAACACATAATAAAATACCCATGTTATCAAATTACTTCTCACAAGAAACACACCGAAGCTCTAGGAAGGAAGTACCTTTGGAATTTGGCACTATATAGTTTTCACTTTTTTTCTTTAAAAGAAAAAACAAAACAGATCACATTTTGCTGAACACAAACACATCTAATAGTCCACAATAAAAAAAAGTGACATCAATGCTTCTCAAGCCAACACAAAACTTATTCTGGAATAGTTTTTTTTTTCTCTCACATGAAATTTTTTTTAAGCAAACAACTTTTTTTTTTGAAATTCTTTTTTTGTTTTGTTTTAAGTAAACCAATTCTAAGCTTGTCTTATCAACAAATAACATTAAGACCTTAAGACTCATGATGAGACCACAACTTAATCCACAGAAGCACCAACATGACGCAGTTTACAGTAACCTTTCTCCTGTACATTGGAACAGTATAAAATATAGGTAATTTCATGTGCATTAAACCATGGATTGTCTAACTGTGAGTCAGTTCAGCAAAAGGTGACACAAATAGGTAGCATTTGCCCCAAAACAGGGTAAATATTTTTCTTATACTAATCTACAAAAAGTGGTTCTATATATATATCTTAATGAGAAAGTGAGCCACCTAAAATGGCCTTATCAAAAAACTTTACACTGCCTGAAAAATGTAAAAACTATTACAGACCTCTAGAGACTTAAAATCAGACAGTTTTTTTTTTTCTCAAACTGTTTTTGGAAGTAGTCTGTTAGAAACCAACATTCTGTGTCCCTGGACACATATTGCTATTGTCACCAGTGACCGGGCAGAATGCCAATCCCTGTGTAATACTTTCAAGTCTGTTTTATGAAAAAAAAAAAAAAAAAAAAAAGAAAGAAACATTTTTGCCACAGGTTTTTTTTTTCTATAATTTGTCTAATAATTTCAGTCTTGCATGAATGCAGCAATGTTTTTCACATTGACTTCCCAGAATTCATAGCTAGATGAGGTCACATGCAAATTTCAAAGGTCAAAACTAGATCAAAGGTCAGTAGGAGAACCAAATATGATGTGAGGTCAGAAAGACATCAGAAACAATGACGGGACGATGAAACTTTTTTTTTGAGACGCCACAGGGACATGCTAGGCAAACGATGAACTAACGGGCATGAAGATGTCTAGGGAAAAAACAAGGAAGAGTAAAAAGTTACACAGAATCTACGCAGCAGCAACAAAATCACTTTTAAGGGTGCAGGAGAAAAACTAATGCAAATCTTAGGTCTTCAGAGAGTCTATGAGCCATTCACATAATTTGCATTTCTTACACTCTTTTTCCACAGCACAATGAAACCCCAAGAGAATCCATCTGGAGAGTGAGAGGGGATGGATTCTGGGCGTTCTGGGGTGAAGGACTAGGAAGGGACAGAGGCGAGGGTCCAGTCTGAACAAAGGTGACAAATGGGGAAGTCAAGACAACTGAATTGTAACTAGATAATGGAAAATACGAACAAAATAATCAGACAGATACAAACAACAAGAGGATAAAGCATGAACTTTAGGTCTAGGGTTCAACGGTGAAAAAAAGCCCATTCCTAGAACAATTCCTCTAGAGACTACTTCAGAAGGTTCTAGCTAGACAGAGAACTGCTCTTTAGGTACCCAATAAGTTAACAATAGGCAATAAATAACTTCCATTATTTCTGAGGCAGTAAAAATTTTGTATAAAAATAGAAATGTTTTTTTTTTTACAAATAAAATTTACAGGCCTGTGGCTTTCTTTTTTATTTATGTATTATTTATGTATTTATTTATTATTAAATTTATCTTTCAAGAAACATCAAGTATTTTCACTCATTTTTATTTTATTTTTAAACCCTGTAGCTTTAAGAAACAGATCTCTAAATCTTTTTTTTACATTAATCCTTTCTAAAAACAAAAATAAAACAATAACAAAATAGACAACCAGTGTAATAATCTGACCAATAAATGTCATGTTTCTTTGAACCCTAAAATAAAATCCTACTTATATTAAAACAAACCAATGTAGTGGGAAGATGTTTTGTGGAGTTTTAAGTGCTTCTCCTGGCTTCTCTCTCTGCTAGGCCACCACGTTACCTCTAACCGTGGGGCCCTTCGAGGAGCGGGCAGGCGGGCGGGCAAGGAGGGGTGAGCTCTCCAGGCAGTGCTCTTGGGGCACCAGTGGTTTCAGAGTTAGAATTGCACATTAGTGTTTGCTTGCCTTTTAAATTCTCAAGATGTCATTTATTTCTTTATATGTTTTTCTTTAAAAAAAAAAAAAAAGCAAAACAAAAAAAATTTCAAAAGGAGTAAGGATATTAAAATCGCAAAACAAAGGAGAATACAGTGGCACAACTGGAGGAGGGATTTGCTCAATATAAACAAGGTAGCCCAGGTTTTAATTATGGCAGATTTGCTGGGGCATGAGTGGAAGGAATGGAGGCCTTATTGTAAAAATAACCGTCTCTCTTGGTAAAAGTTGGCATTGTGGTCCCTCCTCTGCCTTCCCTGTTGAGAACAGGCTGGCTTGTGGGACTTACCCTAAGAAAGCTAAAATAAGAGCAGGGAGCTTCTGGGGTTAGGATCAGTAAGGTTTGCTGTCGTTTTTGGAGCGTTTCAGCTGCACCTTCAAGCGTTTCATGCCGATCTGAAAGCCGTTCATAGCCTGGATTGCAGCTTGTGCAGAGACTGGATTGTCATAGCTAACAAAACCTGGAAAACAGAAAGCGGAAAGAGGTAGGGAGGTCAGGGTGAAGGGGGAGCCAGGCAGAAAATGCCACTGGCCGCGCTGGCCAGCAGAGTGTGACTGCAATGCTGAGAGGTGCCCGTCCCGGGGTCTGATAGGTTTATGCTGTTCCATGCATGCACAGTGCATGTCTGTGGACAGCAGTGGAAATGCCCGCTGGCCAAAGACTAGTTGGACAACAAATTCTCCATGTAGGACAAAAGCCCTCCCCACAAAACAAAAGCTAAGTTGCTCTAGTGAACTTGTCCCTCTACTTAGTGCTTTGGAGTTTGTTTTACTGCCTCCCGGCACCTCCCCGCCCCTCAATGATCCTTTGGAAGGAATCTTCAGAGGAGCATAAGTACTGTGTATGTCCTACGTATATATGTAAATTCACAGACAGCCTGTGCCGAGTTGCTTAGGATGAGTCAAGCACCAAATTAACTGAATTAGAATAATGTATAATAGCTTCTTAACATTTTGGAATTACTGTTCAGATAAACCTAGGGAAAGGCAACAGGCCTTTCTCTTTTTCTCGGGCTTAATAACAGTCTCAATACATCCCAGTTAGTTGTGTCTGCAACAAGAAGCCACCATCAGAGAGAGAGAGGTCATGCCTGTTTTTGAAAAAGAACAAATGATATTCCACAAAGATTCAGGAGGAAAGAATTCTGGTTGCGGAGTTTGTTTTAACAACGGAGTGGGAGGCAAGTCAGGAGTCCAGGCATAGCTTGGTTCACACTGAGGCAAGAGGTGACTTATGCATTCATGACTCTGAGTGGCAACAGGAAGCTATTCCATAGATTGAATTTCACGTCCAAACATCAGCAATTTGGAAGATTCTAGAATTTCAGCTCTCTACTACTATGAAGGTTTAAAACTAAAGAGAAAATTCTTTTATGAACCAGTGGAGGGAGCAGAGGACATAGACATCCTTTGAGTAGAGTTCTCAGCTGACAAAAGTGGACAGATGGGTAAAGCAGGGCAGCTTTTCCTAGGGAGGCTGTGCTGCAAAAATGCTTGTTTCCATTCTCAGTGACTAATTCCCAGTAGAAGTAATCTCAAACCAAGCCTTTCCCTCGGACGCGACTTCTCCTTCTCTAGGGTCTCTTAGATAGAGGTGGCAAGATGATTAAAGAATGGAAATGGGTCAAGAGTGAGATGGATGAAAGGACGGGTTTATTACGACAAGCAGCTGAGCAAACTGGGAGTGTAAGACATAGACGGGCTCACTGAGAAACTTCGGAGGCAAAGCTTTTAAGACAAATTGAAACTACATCCCTGATTTTCACAGCTACAGCTTGTATTATCATGAACATATTGGTTAAGTAGTTTGTGGACTGATAAAATCTCTTTTCAAGATAGTTTTCTCAAATTACTAGCTACAGTCCCTTTTAGTATCCAAATAAACTTAGAACAGTTATACAGCTATGAAAATTGTTGGTATAAAAGCCTTGCACAGGAAACCTTGTGCAAAAGTGAGCTGTGGCTCCCACATGCATACAGCCTAGTTTTCATGTTACTCCTCAGCTGTTACAAAGGGATCTTTACAGTTCCCACAGCAGAGGAGCAGCGGGTTTAGGCTGACAGGCTTTCTCCTAGGGTAAAACAATCACTGGAAATGGTTGATGTATTAATTCTTCTAACTACCGAGGTGTAGGCCTTCTTGGGTGATGAAAGAGCTGTAGGAACCAAAACATTATGTACCAGTCAGCCAAATAAACTTTGAATTTCTGGCTACCTTACATTTTTTTTGGTAGCATACACATTCCTATTTCTTTCTTTTTTTTTTTTTTTATTAATTTATTCTTGTTACATCTCAATGGTTATCCCATCCCTTGTATCCTCCCATTCCTCCCCCCTCCCCATTTTCCCATTATTCCCCTCCCCTATGACTGTTCCTGAGGGGGATCACCTCCCCCTATATATTCTCATAGGGTATCAAGTCTCTTCTTGGCAACCTGCTGTCCTTCCTCTGAGTGCCACCAGGTCTCCCCCTCCAGGGGACATGGTCAAATGTGAGGCACCAGAGTACATGAGAAAGTCATATCACACTCTCCACTCAACTGTGGAGAATATTCCGACCATTGGCTAGATCTGGGAAGGGGTTTAAAGTTTACCTCCTGTATTGTCCTTGGCTGGTGCCTTAGTTTGAGCGGGACCCCTGGGCCACATTCCTATTTCTTTTAGCCCATATCTTATTTTATAAAATGGATAGCCTTCCACAATATAATTTATTAAACTGTAGGAGTGATACCAGCACAATGCCGTGAGGCCGCTGGGCCAGGGCTAGACAAGGCTTTGAACACCCTGGATTCTTAACTTCTTTGGAGAAAAAACAAAGAAGTCACTGATTTAACAAATGCTGTCCTTGGTGGTATAGAAACATTGGGACATGAGTTTTCGTTATTTTGTTTGTTTGTTTGTTTTTTCAAAAGGATGTTCCCTTTGGACAGAAAGGCTGCAAGGGCAGACAGCTAGGGATTTTGGAGTGTTTGGTTAACACCTACATATTCCTGTGCTCTGTGCCTATTCATGAAGCCAGCCCTAGCCAATCTTATAATCTCAGCCCATCATAATGCTTTGTTGTCTATAAGCATGGGACCCACCAACTGCTAGTCCATAGTCCATAGAGATGTAGTGGCAGCAGCCTGGCCACACCCTGCTTCTGAGTATGGACACTGAGTAAGAAGCCCTGGGACAGTGTGCGAGCTATTTGGAACTGTAGGACTAGGGACTTAGTGGCAGAGTGTTAGCAGTCCTCATCTGTAGTAGCACAGACTAAACATTCATGGCTCCATCCAGGGTTTGAAGAAACAACTACTGCTCTATGATGAAAGAGAATGAGATACATATGAAGACACTTCCGTCCTCCAGTCTAAAGGAATGCCCCCTTTGGATGGCTCTTCCCCCTTTTCTGATTAAATGACTCTGCCCCAATCTGTTTACATGCAAACCGTAAGGTCAGGAGCTACCACCATAAGGAAGGCCCTATCCTGACTCCTGACTGGGAAACCTGCAATATTTAGCTAGGTTTCTTTTGCATACCAAAGCACTTGCTCAGATTGGTCTGTTTGTCAATGAAGACTTTAGCAGAGATAACATTTCCAAAGGGCATGAACATCTGCAGAATGTCCTGGTCTCCAAACTCCTGTGGAAGGTGGTAAATAAAGAGGTTTGCCCCCTCTGGACCTAAAGAGGAAGAAAAAATCAGAGTAAGGTATCCCCCAAGTCTTAGTCCCCATAGCCGCTTAGGAATACTTTAGTAACAGGTAGCTAGTCATTTGGCTTTTTCTTATGAAGAACGAGCAGATGGATAATGTTAAGCCGGCATGATCTTCAGGAAAACACTTGTCCTTTGAAATTTTCAAACTGGCAGCAGGGGATGGGTGGGGAAGTGGGGCATGCTACAAGCAGCTTCTTTTTCCACAGGAAATCTCTAGATCACTTTAGCTGCACATATTGGCACTCGTCTCCATGAGGGAGAAGGTGGTGTAGTGGGCAGAGCAGGGATAGAACTTAGGAATAGGTTACTCCTGGGTGTTTTGTGTGTAGACTATCTCCTGAAGTGGAAGAGAATGTTCTTTACATTCTGAGCAAATTGCAGCAATTTAGACTAAGGAATACAACAGCACTACTGCTGCTCAGATTTCTCAATCATTCAGCCAGTTTTGATTCGGCATATCTGTGCACACATGCTATAATCGCCGTCTTTATTAGAATGGCTGGGAGGGAGTCAACAACTGGGGGAAAGGTAGCAAGAGCCTTACAAGTGTGACAGGCTCTATATCTCTGAAAATTAGCTTTGGGAGTAAGTGCAGTGGATGCAAGAGCTTCTCAAGACTGAGTTAAGCAAAGCTCTTCTCTTTCCCTGGAAACCTCAGAAACCAAGGGAGAATGCAAAAGTCCCCCCCTCCCACCTTTTTTTGGCTCTACTGCTTGGAAGGTTAGCTTTCTTAAGTTCTTCACTGAACTCAAGACTCACCTACACAAGAGCTGTGTGAAAGTTGAAAGAACAAAAAGAAGGGAACCAGATACGTTTGACAGAGAGAGGATAAAGTTGGGATACTTCTTGGATGCTGGGAAGAAAAGAACTCACAGAACTGTGAAAGTGACTTCCGTACCTGGCTGTCACTGGAGGGACCTTGCATGCCTGTTCCACGTGGAGATCAGGGGCGAGGATCCTGTGACCTCCCTACAGAACTCCTACAGTGGGGAGTGGCAGCTATGCGTGTGGGCATGAGGATAACAAGAGCTTTATAGAAATATATGAACTGGCACATCTTCGTCTGCCCACAGGAAATTAATGAAGAAAATGTCTTAAATAACAAGACTTTACTGAAACAGAGATGAAGTTATTTTTCCTTTACTTAAAAACATGTCCACATTACTATATTCCACGGACTGTATGGCTAAGTCGATATTCCAGCTCAAGGGAGGCAGCCTGTTTTAAAAGGAGACAATTATAGTTGACACTTATCCTGAACTGTTTTTTAGACCTACTATGGATATATGTGAAAACTCAAGTGCTGAAAATGGGTGTGCTACGTGCTACTGTACCATGTGTGTTTTTAGTAATAGGTATACCAATCAAATGTGTACTCTAGATTTAATGTGCCTTCTAAATGAAGGATTTGAATGCCTCAAGAAGGATTAATGGGGCTCGATTTGCATTGTAAGGAATGTTGCTACTACTGAATTCTGGGCAGTAAGTGCAATCTTAATGAACAGCACAGACTATGTGTGCCTGAGTGATCATGGCAATCCAGAATGCTACGTACATTCTGAGTATGTCCATGCCAGAGAGAGGGAAACTGCAAACAACGAG
The DNA here is from genome assembly GCF_903995435.1 of Acomys russatus. Taxonomy (NCBI): domain Eukaryota; kingdom Metazoa; phylum Chordata; class Mammalia; order Rodentia; family Muridae; genus Acomys; species Acomys russatus. The sequence continues at coordinate 54,246,057 of NC_067145.1, forward strand.
ACAGTCAAATAGAAGTATTGGTCCTTTTGTTTATTATTTCCCAGGGACTAATTGCAACATCTTCTTGACCCCCCTCCTTTGAGATATCCCTTTATCAAGAAGCATTTTGAACTTTTAACCCCCCCCCAAACTGAGAAAAAAAAAAAGCTTCATATAGAAAAACATTCACTGTTTATAACTGATGCAGCTGATACCAAAATCATCAAAAATTCACACACACACACACACACACACACACACACACACACACACACACACACACACACAATCCTAAACCTCTAAAAGTAATAAAAGCCTATTCACAACTCACCCTTTGAGTGTGCACTTTCTCCTAGCACGCCTTCACTGGCAGTTGTGCTACATCCCTGGTCCCTACAGGTGGGTGGTTGTGTTGTGTATTTCTCACAGGGTGCCCGATGTAGCACAGAACCCCCGAGGCCCAGAGGCATCTATTTGCTAGAACAAAGCTACACCAAATCACCAGTGCCAATTGGCTTCTTGCTGGGTACCAGGGGCCCCAACTACTTGTGTGTATGAAACTTGCCTCCTATAAAGGGAGAGAGATGGGGGTGTATGAGAGGCATCAGACGAGGTTCACAATGGCATGAAAGGTGATGGGGCTTTCCTGATACTTACATCTGTAGGAATGCTATAATTCTTCACAAAATTTAGCCATGGAAACATTAATTTACATCATTTTTCCCCAAATCTAAATGGCTCGTGTTTTCCTGTGGTGGAAAATAAATACACCAGCATGCTTGACTACTAGACATTTCAGCTCTGACTAAAGGTCAGTACAAGGACACAACTGTAGATTGGGGAATCTGAAAATTGTTCCGCCCCCTTCTTGCTATAATTTTCATTTTAAATTATATTTTACTTAAGCTAATGGCAGATAGATATTATCCTTGAATATATTAACTGGGTGAGAAGATGGTCAAGAGAGAGGTTTGAGAGTAAAAGACAGAGCTGGGGGCAGGCATGAACAAAGAAAACCAATGAAATGGGTAAACCAAAAGCTATGACTGGTGCCAAAAATAAAGAGCCCTAATGCATATCACTGGTAGTCAGCATCCCTAAATTAGAGTCAGGGCTTGGCGATCATGACTTCCGGTCCTTATTAGTCAAAGACAAGCAGCTTAGGGCAGTGGGTAGAGGGGAAGTCATGCAGAAAAATGTTCTTTGGGGGCCCGGTCTTCAGTCACTGATTTTTTTTCATCTTTTGGTAGCAGTTATGTCTGGGTGACACAAGTTATCTTGTCCTGTAAAGCCATGCTGGATGCTGGAGAGGACCAGCAGTCTCTGGAACCATTTAGAGGAGTTAGCTTTGTTATCTGACAGGTTACCTCCTATGACACCTACTTCTCCCAGTGGCTCTCTCTTCTCCTGACCCTACAGGGACTAAACAAAGGCAGGCTTTCTTAGGTAAGACCTGTGGTGTTCATAAAGTGGGGGCCCCTTCCAAACCCAGTGAGACACAGTTGTCCAAGCAGCTCTGCATGCTTAGAAACCTACAAAAGATGTCACAGCTGGGAGGAAAGGGAGGGAGGGTTGAAGCAATGAGAGATAACTTAGCTTGCATTTGTTTTTTATGTTTTTCAAGATCTCTATGCTCTTTGTCAAAGGAAAATTTGTTTTATTTTTTTTTTAAACTTTTAAGTTGTAGTTCCTTAAAAAATCCTACCTTTGCAGAGTAAAACTATGATACCACTTACAGCTTACCAGACTCTACATTAATATCCAAGCAAAAGCAGTTTGTAACTATGGAGTGAGGGTAAAAGGGAAGGAAAAATAAAAACAAAAATTCTTCTCTGATTTACCTTTTCCATATTCTGAACAAGTCAGAAAGGAAACAGCACATTGCTGACTGCTTTAAAGCAATGTCAGCTAGTAAAGAAATTAAAACAATTGAGCATGGTAGTGTACCACTGTAATAGTACTGGGGAGGTAGACACTGGCACAAAGTGAAGGGCAGCCTGGGCTGTAGGTGAGACCCTATGTCAACCAACCAACCAACCAACCAACCAACCAACCAACCAATAAAGCATAAGAATCAAAAGGATAAACAATCCTTATTTGGAGCAGGTAATTAACCATTTTATAATTAGCTTCGATTTATTCTTAGTATTAGCTTTCTGAAATGTATCCTGCCTCATTGGCAGTGCACCTAGGCATTCCATCACCCCTTTTCTCCCCCAGAAGACATCCTCCCCTATAGACTAAGTCATCTCTAGCTAGCTGTAGATTCACTATTGTGGACTGACAGGCAGCAGGTGGACACCAGGGTCCTCAGGACCCTGGGGAACTGAGAGAAGTTCCTCCCCACACCAACCTGATCAAATGGTACCCTCTCACTGAGGAGTGTCTATGTAAAGGGAGAGACTGACTGCTCATGCTAACTGGGGAGAGGATGTTCTAGGCAGTTTTCATGGTAACAACTAGTAAATAATTTCCTGTAAACACGTGATGGATGAGAAGTTCTTTAGGGATAAGTGAAAAACTGGGGGGGGGGGGGATCAACAGAAGCCTGTGATAAAGGCCATATGCTTGAGTCTTTTCTTTTAACATGAATACTAGAAATTAGGCAGGTGGTTTAAGACTCTAGCTCAAACTAGCACCTTCTAGGCATGCTCTCAAGGCTAATGCAGGTCTGGCTGGCGCCGCCAGGCCCTGGGGTGCAGATAGATACCTACCTTCCTTCTGGCTGCCTGCAGCACTCTGCTGTTGCAGCAGGCTCTGGCTGTATAAAGTGGGCAGTGCAGCTGCCGCATACTGCTGAATTCCTGAGTAGGCCTGGGTGAGGGCGTCCATGGTGCCAGCCGTGCCATTCGTCAAGCCTGTGGCGCCAAGTCCTCCATTCAGAGCCGCCATACCTGAGAGCATTTGAGCAACTTTACAAAAAACCCAACAATAGAGAAGAGAAATAGCACTTATTCATTAGTGCTTTCCAAAGGAAGTCAGAGAATCATTTGACACAGGACAACAGCAAGTGCATGCAGCTCGCACACTAATCAAACCAACAGAAAGTCAACAAACAATACATATGAAGAAATAAATCACAATAATGTGGAGAAAAAAAAAAAAGAATTAAGCAATGATAACTCTCCCTCCCTTCGCCAGTGAGGCCCTGTAGTCAGACAGACCCACTCCATGCAGTATGCTGCTGGCAAGTACCACTGGTATCTTTTTGAAATATACACCTCTGCTTCTTAGATTGTAGAAGCATTGTAAAAGAAAAGAAAACTCAAAGCCAACCCAACTCAAACCTTAGTGGCCGAGGCCTAACACATATGTATGCCGCTAGGCTCTTAGGGGCCGTGGATGGTTCAGGAAGCTTGGGGGCCTGAGAAACCCTTTCTACTCAAGCTGTGTGATGAGGAAGTGGCAGAGCAGGCTGAGTCAGCAGTGCCATCTACTTGACTTCTCTAAACAGTCAAAGGGTGTTGTGAGGTACTGGGGCCTCAGGAATACTTAGCCCAGCTGGCTTAGAGTTGCGGAACAGGACACCTCAAGCTACTGACACCCTATGGAAGGCACACACACAGAGACAAAAATCAGTGTCATGTTTTTTAGTGAACCAGAGTGACATTGCCTATAAGCTGGATTCTGACAGCAGCCTGAGGGATCTGGATGTAGACCCATGTGTGATTTTGTCCTTGTATCTTGGATGCTCTATTCTGGCTGCTGACTGTGACATTTTCCTTGAATACAGAGTCAAAACAAACAATGAACTCAGGAAATGGAATAGGCAACAACACAATTGCCTTCGGCTTCTTTTTTTGATTAAAAAGCCTTTAAAAAAGATTTGTTTCTAAGATGAACTTACTGGACATAATGCTAATCTTGATGGCAACGGAGGATAGCTACTATGAGATGCTTGAAAATTATGAGGAGAAATCAAGTACCGGAAGCAGTTAATAGCCCCCTTATTGTCACCACTTGCAGTCCTCAGGAAGGACAGGAAGTGGGAGATGTCCCATTTGCACCATATCTGCTTATGGAACTTGGATAACTATGCTGTTAGAATAAGCACTGTGAAAGAGCTTAGAGAATGGTTGTCCTCCTAATTACTCCAAATTACCCCTCAGACACAAGTTACTCACGTTTACCTTACTGACATTCCTTCCCACTCATCCCTATTGTTGTGGCTGCCAAAGGGCTAGAGAGTAATTCTCTTTTTCCCGTTTGGTTATGTTTATTCTTACTGTTCAGTATGTGTGTGATACTTCTGAGAGGGTCAAAGGAGTGTATCAGATACCTTGGAACCACCGGAGTGCTTCTTTTAGTTCCACAACAGGCATTAGGAATTCAGAGCATCAGTTGTAAACTCATTTCCTTTATAGGAGGGAATTCTGGAAGGAACGTGATTTGCCCTCTACCCTAGAGTGTATGATTTCATGTGCGCACAGCACCCTTTGGAACTCTGGGTAGCCCAGCTGCTTGACATGGCTATGCTGAGGCCTAAAGTTCACTCTAATGAATATCTCCAAATCTACCTGCCACTCTGCCATAGCTTGTCAGATAAGGGCCATGGAATTTCCATACATTGTCACATAAGTCCCATACAAGGGCCCTACTTACATTCTCCCATTTTGTAATTTTCCACCTCTTAAAACAGAAACAGAATGAACTACATCCTCTCACAATATTGCAACGAGGTTTCAGGACAAAATAGAGTATATGGAGGCCTGCAGTTCTACCAAGCAACATTGCAGCTGTGTCCTCTGTCCTTCTGGGTAGTATTCTGCCATGGTAGTTATGTTCTTAGACTATACTCTAAGCAAGACCTACTTTCTGGAAGCTCTGCTTGCTTCTACTGCTGCTATGTGTGTGACAGACAACTCCTGGCCTTATGTGCCTGGAGGCATGGAGCAGATGGGCTATAGATGCCAAGGTGTGGGGAACTGGACAAGAACCTGTGCGGATACAGGCCTGTGGAGCAGCTTGGTCTTCCCAGCCTAAAGCGTCCCTCTTCTATGATATAAATCTTCTGAATAAAGAATAAGAGGGGAGAGAATGGTCTTTCAAACCTAGATGCACTGGGAATATTTATATTATCTTGGAAAATTTGGAGGCTATGGGTTGGCCAAATTCAGGGAGTAACAGGTAAAGGATCACATGGACACATATGTAGAGGAGGAGGAGTTGTTGTTCACCTTCCGAGACCAATCATGATTATCTGATGTTCTTCTAGTTAACTAATCATGGTTTCAAAGTTACCACTTATCAGGTCAGCTGTCAGCATTTGATTACCTCTAAAAGCCTTGGACAATAGAGGCAGAGGTTTGAAGAAAGTTTAGCTGAACAAAATGCTTCCATTTAAAAGACTAAGGCTTTTCTTTGAGAAAGCTGAATGAATCAATTATTTCCCCTATTCATTGATGCTCTCATGCATGCTGTTTGGACAAAGCAAGGTGGATAAAGTGATAGGAGTGACAAATGTCTGTAAGGGAGGTCTAAGTAGTTGGCCTGACAATATAGCTTGTATGTCACCAGACTATTAAATGGTTTACATTTAATGACTCTTCACAGATCTTCACTCACAGACCTAAGTTAGTTAAATGACAGACACACCCACAAATACGAGCAGTTATTTTTGTGAGCACTGTGGAGATGGCACTAAGCAGAACTAGAAGGAGTGTACCATAAGCAGGCGGCATTTATTTGTAAGCCACTCTTCTAGGTGATATAGATTACATAAAAAAGGGAAAGTAAGGAATGTACTAGAATGACCTGACTGAGGTACGTTTTCCTTTGCATAGATGAGGTATAGCCTGCTAAGCTACAAGATAATAAACAGGGATGAGGGGAAAGCAACTGGAATTAGGGCAGATGGCTATGCATGCAGTTAGCTGCACTTCCATGTATGCCTATGCTGGTGAAGTCACAGATGCAAATGTGTTTGGGTTGTGCTCTTGTATGAAATGACATCGTCTTCACAAACTGCTAGCAGACAGCTTAAAACAATGATCCACAATGTAAATAAAGAGCAAGGTAGGCTAGAGCAATGTGCTTAAATCCTCTCTTCTTTCATCCACATAAAAGAATTTCAAAATCACTCTTCACCAAGTGTTTATAACTTGTTACAGTAAAAGTGTCATAGTTTTAAGGACAGCCTGTTAAGCCACGTGGAAGAATCACATAGTTTAAACAAGGATACATTTCACTTACATTTAGGAATAACCAAGCAGAGAGAGGCTCTTGGGTAGATATATCTGCACAAAGCATTTTCCATCTTAATTTAGATATTAATATATAAAATACAACAATGGAATCTTCAAACTCTCCAGATGCAAGACCCAACTGAGTCACATTCTTTTTATCTTGTTGATTTCTGACTTTAGAGAGCTGTAGATGTTTGTTTTTGTTTTAAGTTTCACTCATTAATATATAAGGTAAAAGAAAGGCTTTTCAAACAATGTAACCTAGCACTTATCTATGAGCCCTTTCAGAGAGGGGCTGGCCTTCTAGCAGGGAAGAACACCAGCTAAGATGTGTCATCTACGTATTTTCTTCCTGGCTGTTTGTTCATGGAAAATAGTTGGCTCTGTTCAGAAAACCAGAACCCTCTCATCATTGTAGCCACAGTACCATGCACTAGGCATTACTGGGACACAGCTGGCAAAGAAACAATGTCAGCTGTCATTAGCTGTTTTGAGAGCTGACTGTCTAGAAAACATTTACCTCCAACAGGTGATACCATTTCTTTTGAGGAAGAATGAACCAAGAAGATATTCCACCCTGAAAGGGGTTCCCTTAATATTGAATCTGAGACAAAGAGTATATACTCCCTCTGAGTTGCTGAGGTTTTAGAAAATGTTTGCACTAGTAATCATTACTAGTAAGCATTAGCAATCAAGAAGGAACATATTTCCATTTATGTATAATTAAACATTTTCTTCCTGGTTCAAACTGACTGGTAGGTAGGGATATATGAAATTAAGAACATTCTTTCTTAACTTGTCATGAACTGTGCATATTCTACCAACCCACTTACAAAGAATGAAAAGAAGCAACTTAATTTGAAACTGTTGTCCTTGCCAGAGCAAACTGCGTAACATATGACCCACACAAGGACTAGCTGTGGTTTCTCATTGTTCAACAAAGTTCCCCTTGGGTCCTCACAATAAAGATGGGAAAAGCCCAGCAACACAAAACAAAGCAGGTGCAGAGGCACAGGACACAGACGAGAGGACACACAGCAGTCATGAGCACGTGCTGAGGAGGACAACCATTCCCACTGGCCTGTTACTCTGCAGACCAAGGACAGGCGGGCGATCAAATCAAAGTCCTTGTTTGAGGGGAACTAGGTCCTGGGGCAAGAGAAGCAGCATGAGGGATGTATGCGCATACACATCCGGAACCCGGGTGAAGGGTGAGTGGGCTGCCCTGCTGCAGGACAGGGTCAGACCCAGGTGAAGGGCGAGTGGGCTGCCCTGCTGCAGGACAGGGTCAGACCCAGGTGAAGGGCGAGTGGGCTGCACTGCTGCAGGACAGGGTCAGACCCAGGTGAAGGGCGAGTGGGCTGCACTGCTGCAGGACAGGGTCAGACCCAGGTGAAGGGCGAGTGGGCTGCACTGCTGCAGGACAGGGTCAGACCCAGGTGAAGGGTGAGTGGGCTGCCCTGCTGCAGGACAGGGTCAGACCCAGGTGAAGGGCGAGTGGGCTGCACTGCTGGAGGACAGGGTCAGATTCAGGTGAAGGGTGAGTGGGCTGCCCTGCTGCAGGACAAAGTCAAAAAGAGGAGCTGACCAGAAACAGGACTCAGGCCTCCAGGTTCCTAGGTGGCTGCTGGAAAATGTAAAAGCTGGAGGCAATTTTAACTGGAATAAAACATTCTGGCTGTCACAAGTTTACCAAGCCATGTACTGTATTCTAATTAAGAGCTATCACATTTGGAAGGAAACATTAGGGTCAGACAAAACTCAGTTTTGTTATTGTTGTTTATTTTCTTAACAGGTTTATAAAAGTTAACCTTTATGTGGATACATTTTAGACTCTTTAAACTCTTTTGCTACATTTATTTATTTATTTATTGTGTGTTGGGGAGGGGACCCTTGTGGAGGTCCAGGAACAACTTGTTCAAGTATGTTCTCTCCTACTAGGTGGGTCCCAATGGGTTGAACTCAGTGCATCTTGTTAGGCAGCAAGCACCCTCACCTGCACCAAGCCATCTTGCTGATCTCATTTCTTTTTCAACCTATTACTTTTTTAACTTTTAAATATAAATTAGGATTTCTGCTTTAAAATAATTATGGTACTGATCACTTACTAAAGCAATTAACTATTTACTGACTCATGGCTTAAAGTGAGGTAAACACCCAGGACCCTCTTATTAAATATTTCACCAGGGCCATCTGGCAGACAACTAGGTCCACAATGCAGAAACTCTATTGAATGTCTTGGAACTCCTGGAAAACTATGGTGACCACATAGACAGACAGGCAAATTAGATGTCCTCTTTGTGGCTGAGGCTCAGATTTCCTAGTGCAGAAGGCCATACTTGACCATCTAGTGTGACTAATCTTCAGGCCTGGGCACTATTCCTACATGCATGTGAGTAACTTAGCAGTTAGCTGTGTGGGGCAGAGGCTAGCGTCCTTTTTCAATGAGGGAGTTTGCTTCAGAATCAAGTATAATTTGATAAGCTTTTTGCCCAAATCCTGTGTTGCCTGTCATAGCAGTCTCTATTGCAGAGGCGCCCTCATCTCTAGGCACTTAATGAAGACAGTTCTCTTTCGAGCAGAATCTCCTTGCCACTCAATTTCATCTCTGGCTTTCCAAGGGCTAGGTTTTTGCTCCTATACTTGTCTGGAATCTTTGATTTTTCAAGCTGCAGGGCACCTTTAATACCAATTGACTCAGAATTTTCAATTTTCCAATGGAGGCTGTAGGCCAGAGAGGGAGCTGTGATTTGCCCATGCTCTTACAGTTGACTGGCAGCAGAGCCGGGCATATGCTTCCTAACTTCTACTCCATTAGCTTTTCTATTTTAACAACCTGCCTTGCAGTAGGGCTGAGAAAACCAAAACCAAACGGGCAAGCACAGCAATCTAAGGATTTGAACTTATACTATACATTGGAAAGAAGCTAAGGGTGGGATGTGATTGGTTTGTTTTGAGATAAAATTGGAGGTGGTGGTGGCTTTTGACTGTTGAACCATGTGCTCCTTCATCCCAAGTTTTAGTTCTCCTGTTTTATATCCTTCTGGTCAATTCTGACTGACCATTTCTGGAGAATTTAGGGGAAGGCTGTCCACCAGAGCAGCAAATACTCACTGTTTATGGTACCTGCTAGTGCATTAATATTGTTCAATCCAACAGTGGCCCCAGCCAATCCTTGCAGAGTCCCAAGAGAGGTCAAGGAATTCATGGCTGCACCAGCAGTAGAATTAGGGGTTGAAGCAGCCACTGAAAAAGAGAGAAAGCACAAGATAAGAGCTGATTGGAATGGAAAGAAACACGCTGTCACTAACAGGCCAGATGGGAGTCACTTAGACACCGCAGACCTGTGGTTCTTTTTCCTTAAAGCTTTTTTTATAAAAGACAAATGGGGCTGGACTTGTCAGCTCATTGGCACTTAAGAGCTGGTAATGGAAGAGATCACATGGTGGGCGAGGTCATAGCTCAGTGGTGTCTGATTCACTGAGCAAGGCCTTGATTTCAGTCCCCACCTTGCAACAGCCCACCTCTATCTGTTTTGCCAACGCAATGAGTATGCTCCTTACTGTTTCTTGAGAAAAAATTGTGAATGGCAACCCTGCAAGTTTAGATTATCTTCTGTTAGTCCCACTGTAGGAGACTCTCAAATTTGTATGTTGAACTATTTTGCTCACGAAACTTTTAGTTGTATCCCGAATGCACTTTTATTTAACCACGCATCTCTAAACTTTCTATACTAATTTACTACTTATTGATATGATTAGAATACAAATAGTGTCTTACTATACATGCTAGCTTTTTTCTCTTCCAGTGGCAATTCTCTTTGATAACCTAGCTCACCTAAATTATGCATATTTGGCATATTTCTCTATCTGATTCTAGTCTACATGTAAAAGCTTTAAGGCTGTACCAGTGAATAAGGTGGAAAAACTATTCATGATGGATATTTAAATTATAAACCAGGAATAAACATTAGAGGGAAACATCAGTTTGAGTGACACAAGTGAAGACCTAAAAGGATATCTGTGGATCTTCTCTGTGAAGTAAACATAACTGGTGAAAATTATAAAATGCAAGAAACTCCTTCTAGAATTGTCCTAACAAAAGAAGAAATCTATTTCCTCCTCCCTAGGAAAATATATAAACCACTGTAAGAATTAGGAGAATCTGTGGCATTTAAGTGATAGCCTACAACAGGTTCCCTTCCCTAGTACCACCTGTCCCAGTACCACACCCATGAAGATGAGTTTAACTGCGAGTGAGAAAGCAGGGCTTCCTTCCTCTCTGCTCCAAACCCAGGATTATGGATTTCCAGGGAAGAAAAGACTCCACCATTTCTAATTACCCCCATGCTCTTCCTTTCGCTTCTGAATTGCACACGATATATTCTAAGCCATGAAGAATGCATGGCTTTCCCTAAACAGCTTGCTAGGAGAATATTGGCTCCTTTTACCTTCCCACCACCACTTACAAGCTGGAAGGCTGTGCTAGAAAAGGGAAGTCAAGAAGAGTGCAACCTATGACCCTTGCACAGAAATCCTTCTGAAGAGCAGAGGTGTCATTCAAAGAAAAGCAAGCCATTGTTCCTATACTGGCTTTGAAGCAATGACACAGAATTTCTGTCTGGAGTGTGACTCAGGCTGTAAGAACACAGGTTCTTCTAAAGGGGATATATTTATTTCTAACAGAGATGGGAAAATTTAAGCCAAAAGTGCTACTAGGACCAAAAGTTTTGTTGGTAAGCAATCTTAGAGTAGGCTGATAATTCATAGCCAATGAAGCAGGTGAAGAGACAGTTAAGGAGTGTCTTCCTGGGGCCAGTACATGCCTCAAGGACTAGTTCAAAGATTACCCCTATTAAGGCTTGGCTTTAATCAGATCAGACTTCAGAAGCTATGAGCAAAACAAAACAAAACAACAATAAAAAACACAAAACAAAAACCAACCAACCAAATCCCCCCAACAACAACAAAACAACAAAAACAAAACAAAACAAAAACAATAAAAACAACAAACACCCCTCCCCTAAAACTATAAATTTGCTAAGGCTAATAACACTGGGTGTGATGACAATGGAGAGATACTTTAGCTAGGAAACTAACAGACCAAGCAAAGAGGCAATAGGAGAGAGTGGGGTTGGGGAAAGAGTGAGGGAGGAGGGGGGGAAAGAAACTAAGAAAAAGAAGGAAAAGAAAGGAAAGAAAGGAAGAAAGCAAGTTAAAGAAAAAATGAAAGAAAGACCTAAGCTGTCACTCAGAGGCCAAGGCTAGGCCTTTTGAGAAGTGATATCAGGACACAATGGCAGAGCAACAGTCTTTACTACCCTTATCTTGCTAAGTTGCTAAGCAAATATACTCACAGTCTGGGAGTGAATGAGGAGAACCAGGATCCAGATTTGCTCTAGTATTTATCTAAAATGCCTGACTGTTAAGAAAACATCACAATACAAGCCATACATAGCAAAAGAACAGACAACACGGGTCCAGAGAGTAAGACTTAGCAGGTGAAGAAATCAAAGAAGATACTAGAAAAATACTCAACTAAAGGAAATCCTGATTAAAGAATGATGAAAGGTATGCCAATGCTTCATCATCAAAAAATATCAGCAAGAAGAAAAAGAATGTAAAAAAAGGGGAATTGTACGGTTAAAAAATAAGGAGCTGCAATAAATTATTTCACCATAGGGCTCAAAAGCAGATATAAACTGGTATAAGAATGAATGAACTCGAAACTATCTCAAAATACATACATTCTGAAGAACAGAGAGAAAAAGAAGTGAACACAGCATCATAAGAATATGGTACTCTGTTGAACACACTAACATGTACACAACGTAAGACGAAAGGTGATAGCAGAGACTAGAAAAATACTCCAAAGCCAGATTGCTAATAGTTTCCAAAATCTGATGCGAGACATTGACACATCCGAGAAAATGAGCCAGTTCTAAGCATGATAAAGTCCTATGCCACGAGGACCTGTATCCAGATAGATGAGTGCAAATACTGAAGGTCAAAGACAGAGGAAATTCTGAAAGCACCAAAGAAAAAGATCATTAGACAAGAGGATTCAAGTAAGAGTCACAGTTGACTTCTTGACAGAATCAATGCATTTACAACAGGATAAACTCAATGACAGAAAAGCCAAAGCCCAAACCAAAGTGCCAACTAAAATTAAATCCAGCAAAAATTATCTTCCAAAAATGGAGAAAGAATTCCCAGATCAAACAAACAACAAAAAATACTTCATAGACATCAGATCTGTCTCATAAGAAATAATCAAATTCCTTAGGTTTATAATGAGATCTTAAGTATCAAAACACACACACACACACACACACACACACACACACACACACACACACAAACACTGAAAGTAATTACTTAATTGTAACTTTTTTTTTTCTTCTTAGCCATTTGTATTTCTCTTTTTTCTGGTTTCTCCCACTACATATAACTGCTGGGAAAAGACAGTTTTATTTAACACTACTGTATCTTAGCATATGAGGTCATGGTTAGCATATAATCATTTCTTAGCCAATAATAATGTATCAATATTTTTGTATTATACCATGTAATAGTTGTTTTAGTTTAGTTAACATTATGATCACTTAAGTTCTTCTCCAGAAATGGACAGTTAAAAAACAGATAAAAAGAATATTTGTGTTCCCATTCTATGGCTATCTTAATTGTAACTTAAGTTTAATTTTTTTCCTCTTAACTAAAAGAAGTTGGCTAAAATGTACATAACTGTATGACTAGGTACATAGTATAAGAAATGTAATATATTTGATAAATAACCAACCAAATCACTAAAGCAATTAGAATGTTGTATTAGTAAATAATCAATGTAAAATAAAACTATAAAAGAAGACTAGAAAAACAAATAGGCATGTGACAAAAAAGAAAAAGTAAAAGGACACACTCAAATTCAACCTTATTTGTAAAAGTTTTAACTGAAAGGGAGGCATGACCAGACTGTGCTTAACCAAAATCCCCTGCGGAGATTTACCCATGCTAAAGAAGGAGATGCACTTAAGATCCAGAGGCATAAATAACTTGAAAATACAGATGCTCGTTGAAGTTGAACATAACAATGAATCCATTCAAAACAGAAACTATGCTAAATTGAAAATATATTTGCTACACCACCCAACTGAACATCCTGGTTCAGCAGCACAGCTAGAGGCTGACGTTTCTCCCTGTGACTATGTGGCTCACGTAGGAAATACTGAACCCACGTATCACTAGCTTGGCTCAAATTCTGAAGTATAGTTCCGACTGAACAGGTACTGCTTTCAGAAGTGGATCCATAGGTCTGTGAAAGGATAGAAAATATATATCCTGTCAACAGCAACTGTAAGGCACTACATTGGCTAGACTAATGAGAGACTAATATAGAACAACTCTGAAGAGAAATACATTGGCCTAACCTCTTGCATTGTAAAGGAGTTTCATATATTTTCACAAAACTTGTATTTCATAGCGGCAAAGACAATTACAAGGAATGTGTCTTGATGAATGTAGTCAACACAGTAGCTCCAGTGCTAATGTACAGTGCCTATCAGAAGACTGACTTTACTCAAAAGGGGAAAAAAAAAAAAAAAAAGAAAGAAAAAAAAAAGAAAAGAGTTTTCTTTCTCTTCCTCACACTCCTCAGAGAAGTGAATGGAAAATAACAGGCTGAGCCATGTGATAATCCCCACACAGTCCAGGAAATGAACAGAAAGCAAACTTGGAGAAGGTGTGGATGGTCAGAAATCTAGGCCCTTTGTCATCTGACAAATGTGCTGCTAGAAGCTGTTCGCAACTGTCTGCCTGTGGTCAAATACAGAGGAATATAAGACAGAGGAAGCAGACTCAGCAACAGCTTACTTCATCTCAGAGTTTCACTAAATGACAAGAGAGAAAATGACATTGGAACTGGCAGGTTCCATGACTCCTGGGTGATTTCAGGGGGTCCTTTAGGTCTGAGAGGTGGGTTTGAGAGGAGAGGCCCTCCAGTATCAAGCCTGGGTTTGGGGAATACAGAAGGTGATGGGGGAGCCTTGGAACCACAGGATCATTCTGTCATGAGTGATAAAGAAACATGGCGCAAATTATAGGTCTGTTGACACCTTATTTTTCTACTTAATTTAAAAGTACTTGGGACTGACTATGGTAAGTAGATTGGATACAGTGTCTTCCTTCTTATTCTATTTATTTTTGTTTTTTGTTTTTTGCTTGCCTTTTGGGAATCCTAGTAGACGAATGCAAAGAACAGGTAAAGAGTAGAATTAAGTATGAACTGTGAGGAGTTAATTTATGAAGTGCCTTCAAGTGAGAGGACCCCATGTACGCTGTGTCATTGGCTAATACTTTAAAAATTTGCCCTAACTTTAGTCTTAGTTGCAAAGAGATCTTTCTATTGCATATGAAGTTGCCTTTAAGAACCATTTAAAATTTAACAATCTGTAAAAATTCAGATTTGTCACAGGGCCAATCTCAGACAAGCACTTAAACACTAACTGTTCAGCAGATGCACAATAGAGAAAAAAGGTTCTCAAGGCAACACATTAAATGCCACCAACCCACGTATTTTCCTGTTACAGGGTTGGCAAACTGGCAATCGGCTGCCTCAGGCAACTGCATTCTGCCCACCAAAATTCTCTTCAGCCTCCACTGGGAGCCACATCTTTTACTTTCTCACCAAAACTATTTGCAAAATGCAAAAAGAGCACCTCAAGAAAGGTGTAGAGTATCGATGTTGGCTCATTTTCCAGGATGCCTATTGGAGGAGGTTGCAGAGCTATGTTAAGGAAGCATGACTTGGGCTAGCAATGTTTGCTGCACCCACTTCTGTGGTGACAGGAATGACTCTCACACATGGCATTTGAAGACTGCTTTCCCACGGCTTATATCCTACCTGCCAGCCTATAGCTATGGGCAAGCTGGATAACAAGAGAAGACAATGAAAGGCAGGAGACAGAAGTCTTGTCTTTATTAGCATGTGCCCTTTTGTGAAAACTGTGTTTATGGCAGTAGAAAATGCAGGAAGTGAGGGAGTCAAAGGAGGTAAGGACATGTTTACTTTGATATGGTCACAACATTTCTTTGCTCATCTGATTAATTTGTTCCTTACTGTAAAAACTCCACACTGAGAAATCCCCAATGCCAATCCTGACGGAGGAAACATGATGGCTTCTCTTTAGAGTTTGTCCTGGGTAAACAATATATCCTTAGATGGAAACTGTGGGTCACAGTCAGCCTTGATGATGCAGAAAAAAATAGTGTTAGCAGATCCCCTAAAAGAGCTGCTGTCTACCATGGTACTCAACCAGTGACAGGCCTGGTTTCTACTCTCTAGTTGTCAGCGCTAATGAGTAACAAGTCTCTCAGACATTCTTTCACTGTAGTTGGATCCTTCAAGGCAATTTACAAACTAGTCAGAAGTTGTTTCCTTTCCTTTAAAGATGAGAAAGCATAGATTAAGGTGTTGAATGGACTGACCTAGTACACGAAGTGTACAGATGGCAGCTAGAATTCCAGCTGTGAACAGGCTCCACAGAAAGGCCATGTGACTTTTTCATGCAGATATAAACAGAGATTTTTCTTTAAGCAGCACACCTACTAAGGTAGGATGACTCATCCTTGTTAAGAAAGTCTCATCTGGGGCTGGGGTGTAGAACAGGGCAGAACATGTGTTTACCACATTGGTCTGAGTTCCAATCTCAGGAATAAAGAAGTTATTTGTTTTCTTTCAAAGGTGATTTGTGCCAGAAATAAATGGCCTTTTTTACTTTTCCTAGTTTTCCAGAGATGAAGGGACCATACATTTTCTTCCCATCATCATTTTCACTTTGCTTTTGGGGAGAGGGGTGATTTCCTGGAATGTGGAGAGACTGGCAGTATCATGCACTCATTGACGATGATGTGTATAAGGACACTGACCTTCATGAAACATGATGCTATGATGCTTTGACAAGGCCTTCCTGCACATTCTCCTATCCTGCATAGGCAATAAACTTTAGTTCTATATGAACTGTTTCAAGAAAAAGGCAGAACAATGCTCTCTCCTGACATGTCCAAGCTTTAACTCTGAGAATCTGTGAATATGCTAGGCTACACAATAAAGACAAACTAATGATGGAATTAAAGTTGCTAGTTGGCTGACACTGAGAGGGGGATACTTTCCCATAGAAGTGGAAGCGAGAACTGGAAGAGAAAACTCCAGGAATATGGCAGCATGAGAAGGATGTAGCACCAAGTCCCTGGCTCTGAAGATGGAGACAGAGCCCAAGAAGGAAATCAGATCAGCAGCGAGAAGCTGGAGAAGGGAAAGCGCCTCTAGCCCCTTTGAAGGAATGCGACTGACTCATGACACTCTGATGTCAGCCCACTGGTTGTGCTGGATAATTTATCTGTAGAACTTTAAAATGATGTTTTTGAAGCAACTACACTTGTGGTAAATAGTAACAGAAATAGAAAACTCACTTTCACCAGTAATGACACTCAAAATGATGGCAGCTAATGCCTTTTGAGTGTATACTTGGTGCTAGGCACTGTAATTGATGGATCCTACTTTGTGTGTTGGATTGAACTTGTGAGTACTGCAGAGATTTACTTATGGAGGCAATTAATTTGCTTTAGCTTCTAGATCTACCTTCAATGTTTCTGATTCTGTTGGTTCTAATCTGAGATGTTAGGCAGTCTCAGTTTAACTGAGGCTTATCACTAATTCCCAAGGAATAAATAATATAATTTATCTCTGGGTGGGCATGAAATCAGATGAGATGGCACTGGTGTTTGCTATATAGCAAGAGGTGAAATTGTTGGGAAATCTTTGACCATTCTGTCCTTAAGAAAAATTTATCAGCACTGCATCATTCTGCAACATTTGAAGACTCAGTGCTTCCCCACTCCTTGGTAACTGGATGAACAATGATGAACTCTGTAACTCTTACTGCTAAGCTAGTCATTCAGAAAGAAGCCACTCCCCCACGTGTGTGTGTGTGTATATATGTGTGTGTGTATGTGTGTATGTGTGTGTATGTGTGTGTATGTGTATGTGTGTGTGTATGTGTGTGTGTATGTGTGTGTATATGTGTGTGTATGTGTGTGTGTATGTGTGTGTATGTGTAATTGTGTATATGTGTGTGTGTATGTGTGTATGTATGTGTGTATATGTGTGTGTGTATGTGTGTATGTATGTGTGTGTGTGTGTGTGTGTGTGTGTGTGTGCACGCGCATGCGCGCACATTTTTAAGAACATCCAGGAGAATGATCAGATACAAAAGTTAAGGAAAGAAAGTTTAAAATGTAATATTTAGTTCACAAAGAGAAAACCAAGAGATGAAACAATCTTAGGTTCTGACATCAAAAAGGTATTCTTTGTAAAGAGTTTGAGAGATCAAAATTAGGATCAGTGGCTGAAAGTTACAAAGTGATAGATTTCAGGTTAACATGAAGGAGAGTTATCTGAGAATCCATATCTTCTAAACTGAGTGTGGCTGTCCCAGAGACGTGTTGCTCTTAATTGTAAAAATATGAATGCAGAGACCTGGATAGTTTATATGAAGGGCTTGCCGCAAACCTTGGAGCTAGCCTTGGTAGCCTCAGGAATCCCTTCAATTAGCTTTTAAAAACCTATCTATCTATCTATCTATCTATCTATCTATCTATCTATCTATCTATCTATCTATTTCTAGTTCCAAACTAGAACCGTCATCTCCAAAATGAGTAGTCTAAAAAGGAAGAGTTCTCATAGTTCAAGGAACAGCTTTTGTCAAGTTTTCAATTTAACCTCCTACAACATAAATGAAGATGTAAAATGCTCAGCTCTCAATGTACCTTTATGACTCATCATGCTTGTCCTATTTGTAGTTTCCATCTTCTGTCCAAGAGATATTTACTAGCGCATGCCACTCCAATTCCAAATGAACAACCACAAAAGTCAGACTTTTGTGGCTTAAACACAGAAGTCAGTGATGCTGAGATGTTCTTTGGGCTATCTAGCCAAAGGTGCCCTGTTTGTTTGGAAACAGATAGCTGTAAACATATATGCGCTTTGTGATAAAGTGTTGTTGTTGTTTTGTTTTGAAGAGGTAGTTAGGGCATCCCACACCAGAATCAGGAGATTCTTGGGGCTCACTTATATCTACTACAAACACTGTGGTTATAGGGGAGGGGCTCTTAGAAATCTGATTTCAGAAAGCCGTCTTATACTTCCTTTGCATGAGTGATTGGGGGACAGTGGTCTCAGGGATGTCTGATGTAATTCTATCAATTTCCTGTAGAACTGTCTTGGTATAAAATTTAATTAGAGTCACAAGAAAGTAAAGGTTTAGGAGAGAGGTCAGGTCTGGCTTATGACAGGAAAGGAGAACAGCTGGGACTCAGGGAAAGCGAAGAGTTAAAAAAAAAACTGTAACAGGTATGGTCCTGTTTTATATATTAACAAATCTTACCAGAAGGCAAACATTTTAAAGAGCAGGTATTTTTGCCTGTTTTGATTTCTCAGAACCCCAAGAATAATGACACAGTAGGTTCTAAGTAAGCATCTGCTACCTGAATGAATGGAAGGCTGAGGCAGGGGATAGGGTATCCTTATCCAGTTTTCGTACAGCAGACCTTAGGCAAGGGCACTCATTTCTCTTTGGGTCACAGCCTTACTGATGTGCTCCAGAAGCTGTGGCTCAGTGGAAGATATCAAACTGTTTCTTTCTGCTGTATGCTAAGGAAAGTAAAGATGCTTAAAAATAAAAGCGATGAAACTAGATGGTGCCCTTGTGTCACCAGAATATGGCTAGAGGCACTTGCAGTTCTCTGACACAATTCTTGAGAGGAAATGAGTAGATGTCTACCCTCAGCTTGCATAATCAGGAGATGTGAGGCCCAAATCCAAGGCCATTTTGTGACTTCACTTGCCCTCCCACTAAGACACTTCCCTGTTGCTTTCTTATCCTCTAGGGAAAGTGGACTATGTATGGCATTCCTGTTTGGGGAAGGCTGACTGCTGACTGCTAGGAATGGTCTCTGTTTCCTCCTTCTAAAGAGGGGCATGGAAGGTAGAGAGTGCCCACTAGGGTTTGCTGATCTTTCACACCTGCCACTTCTGTACTGGAGAGTGTTCTCTACATCAGGAAACCCCTTTACCTGTGTATTTGCAGGTCATAGCTAGCACAACTCTATACAGTCTTCATAGGGAAAAACTACATTTTCTTATACTGACCCTCTTTCCTACACTTTCCAGGCAGCAAGAGTTTTCCTTTAAGCTACATAAGACAGCAATGACAGAAAACAACAAGAATTGCTTTCAATGCATTCATTAACCACTTTCCACAAAATAATTAGATAATGAAAGCACTGTGTCTCTGTGGTTTAGGAAACAAAACAATTGTGAACACAGAGAAAATATCTACTAAATGTAAGACACGGGAGGGAGCCTGTGGTTGCTGTCTTGTCTCCGATCAGCTTGGATGCTGAATTCCAACAGTGCAGGAAAACAAAGCGAGGGGCAGAATGATGATGCAATGACACAGATGCTATCATTATTAGCTAATCACAACCCTAGGGCATTAATATAGAGTGTATCCTCTCATACCTTTTATTTTAACTTATTTCTGAAAAGAGTTTTGGGAAGAGAGAGAGAAAAGGGGTGATGGAAGGAAAAGGAGACCATGCTACAACAGCATAAAAGGTTTTGAGTCGGTGTCCTCTCATTACTTGACAATCTGTGGCAGCATATGTTTTACTCAGTACACTAATGCCTCTTATGCTGCCCATTCAGTAGGAAGATCTATATGGTTTGGTACAGCACTAGGACAGAGGGATTCTCCAGAAAACCAGACACTAGATTGTGACTTAATTTATTTTTCAAATTTTTTTTTATTCCACGAGAGTCAAATGGATGATGAGAAACTGATGTGGACAAATATCATACTTTAAAAATACAAAGTAGTCTCACTGATTTGTAACATTAATTTTCATTTCTAAATGCTTTTGGAACTCTCACTAGTTTATCTGGAAGAAATATACTATGATAATTGTCAATAAACCATTTTTGGCATCTTCTCCAGACCCATGAAGACATACATGAAAATAGTCTTTGAGGCCTGGAGTTTGAAAGAGTCAATTTATATAATTTTACCACACATGGATCTGCTAAGAATAGAGTGGAACCTGGGTGCACACCTGTAATCCCAGCACTCAAGGAGGTAGAGGCAGGCAGATCTCTGTAAGTTCAAGGCTAGCCTAGTCTACAAAACGTGTCCAGAACAGCCAAGGCTACACAGAGAAACCCTGTCTTACAAACAAAAACAAACGAATAGAGTCGAAAAAAGAGAACTCTGACACTTAAATAATAGTTTGCTCATGATTTATCAAAATAAAAGTACTAAGCCATCTGTGGTGGGGCATGACACATGCCAAGAACTGGGAAGCAGAGATAGGCACAGTCAGAGGGCAGGAGGCAAGAGGCAGAGGGCAGGGGGCAGGGGGCAAGGGCAGAGGCAGTGGCAGTTGGGTCTCTGTGAGTTCAAGCCAACTTGATTTAATAATGTTCCAAGCTAGCCAGAGACAGATACATAGTGAAATCCTGTCTGTAAAGAAGTACATTTCCCTCCAAAGCTGTCCCAGACAGACACATGCTTTTACAAGTGGTTATAGATACAGACTGAAAATGATGTTGGCAACTACTGACAGGGGTGAGAAGAGGAAAATACAAAGATCCAGAAATAGAGGCCTTATTTCCCAGGACTCTTGCTTTCAAGTCTTTGATAGTGCTGTAGAAATGACTGTCCCAGCACCTGCTGATAAACCATTCTCCCCTTCAGACAAACTATCCTTTAGCCTCCGGCTCCTTGTCAGGGTTATAAACGAGGTGTCTGGATAGACTATTTTGCCCTTATAAAATACGATATGACCAGGTTGTGGCTTTTGGAAAAACAGTCTGGGGAAAGAAGGCCCCTGTCATCTGCTTTTATTACCTTCCTACCTAATGTCTGGCCTTCCTCCTGGTAGAAAGGGACAGTTTTCCCAGATAGAGGATGGCCAAAATCTATGCTATAACATGTATTTTCCTTGGATACCAGAATCTCAGAAGTTCACGTCATACTGCCCTCCATTTGGAAAATAGAGATGTGGGCTTGTCTGTGTCAGAGTGTGTGTCAGCAAAGCTTCTTCTCTGCAAGTAGCTACCACAGAGCATACACTAATGTGTTGCCTGGACTGAAAAAAGAAAAGAGAAAAGAGAAAGAAAAAAAGACTCTGGACAGGCCTCAGTGCCTAGTCCTTGAAAATAAATGCCAACCAGACATGGGTGTCCACCCTACTTAACCCAGTAGCACTGTTTTGTCTTTGGTAAGGAGAGGTTAGTCTCCAACTGTTAGTTTTAGGTACCGTGGGAAGTTTTCTGTCAGCTGGGCACTGAAGCACAAAAGGGAGCAGTGGTGAAGCCACACAAGCACTGACATTCACATCCTAGCACTCCTTGGAAGACTGAAGAAGCGTTTGTTTTTCCAAGGCAAGAGGCGTAGCAGTTCCTCTGGACCCTGGTCAGCAGTTCTCCAGGAACAGCACTGTACTCACATACCAAACAGTTAGCTCATAATACTGGAAATTTTATTTTAGAAACAATGACTACAGTATACATATATACCTATAGTATACATTTATAAGTATATATGTATATAAACTCACATATATCAAACCTCAGTATTTCAATGAGGAAAAGTCAAACAATTCCGTTTTACAACAGAAAATTATATGATTAGCTCTATTGACTCTTGCTAAGATGTCAGCATTTTCTCTAACGAAAAAAAGGCACTTTCTCCAATACATTTTTTTTTTTACTGTTTTTTAAAACTCTACCCTGAATAGGAGTCTTTCTTGTTTCCAGACCAAATATTTAAGATTTTTACCTATATGTGAGGCAATCCTCTGCTTCAACTTCTGGTATACTCCCAACTCTGCTGAGATTTTCTTGAATCTCAGAAGTTCTTTTTAATCCATGTATAGCAGATTTATTTAGGCAAGAATATGCATAGTCATCATTGTCAGACTTACTGGGATAACTGTTAGTGCAATTTTACATCCTGGATGAGTTATCCCCACTCCCCACCGCCTGCAGTACTAGGCATGTGCAGAAGGCTAAGCACATGCTTTATTAAAGAGCCTCAGTGGCCATTTTAATTTTTGTTTTAAGACAGGGTCTTATTAAGTTGACTAGGCTGGCCTGAAACTTGTGATCCTCCTGTCTCAGCTTCCAAGGTACCAGCCTATGCCAACAGGTCTGGCCATGCATGCATTTTTTCCCTAATACTTATCACTTTGGAAAGCATGCCAGCAGAAAAGGGGATGGATTTCAAGTGCTGTTTCTAACAACAGGCATTGGAAATGGGGAAAGGCATTTTTAAGATGTTAATCAGGTCGACAAATCAAGGCAGTTTCTCCAATACACTGGCTGGGGTGGCTGCACTGAAGCAGTGAGCCTGGGTTCTGCGGTCAGCTTCCCCTGCGGGCTTCCAGAAGTAAGGCCTATTTAGCTGGGTTGACAGTACTGAACAGAATGGCCAGGCTAACACTGATCTTTGGAAGGGCAATCTTGGTAGCCAGAGAGAAAACTGTACGTATGTCAGTTCTTTGTTTTAAGGTTGCAATCCACTTGTTCTGCCCATTACCGTGTGCACTAGGTGCCTGGGAGAGACAAAAAGGCAAGGGCTGGGGAATGTTATCAAAGAGGCGCATCTGTGAGGTCAACGTTGTGACTGACTTTCCAGGGACTGTTCTGAGACTGCCACAGCCCTCTAATCTCTCTTCCTATTTTAGTCCTTTAGTTTTCACTTCTCATTCACCAGTTCTGCTCTTTTGTTCTGGATTCTTCTCTTCAGTTTATAAAAATGTTTGCTTAGTCCATTTTAAAAACTTTCCCCTTAGCAATGGTGTAATTTTTGCAAACTTTTAAGAATTATTTTTAAGCAGTATTTTTAATTGTGTCTGTCAGCATGTTGTGGTATGTACATGTAAATACAGATGCGCAGTGGCGTTTTGATCTCCTGGAACTGGATAGTTGTCTGTGGCCTGATGTGGGCGTTGGGAGCCCAACTTAAATCCTTTGTTGCAGAAGGATGTGCTTTTAAATGCTGAGCCGTACTTCCAAATTCCACGAAAGAGTTGTCTATAATTCCAGTCTTTTTAACACCCTTCCTCTCTGCCTACAGAACTGACCTCTACTTCACCAAGAGATGACTGTTCCGTAGAGAAGCAACCACATGAAAGTCAATGCCACCATACTCTCACCTTTTGCAATCCTTTCCCATGTGGCTTTCTTGAGACCGGATCTTCAGAGAGCTTCTTTCTATCTCTTGCTCCTTCTGCCTACCCCATAAGCACATAAACTAAGGGTTTACACACAGTCCTCTATTTTCTTCCTCGTTGATGCTACTATAATGATTTACTTTAACAGTTTTGTCCCTGTAGCTGATCTTTAGCTGTGAGGATGAGCTAGTCAACTTGTTTGATATACTTCTGTGAGGCTCAGTTTCTGTAACATGTGCCAAATCAAGTCATCTCATACTACAAAGGTTTCCTTCACCTTAAACACCTCTCTACCATCACAAACACTGCCTTACTGCTTGCCAAAAACTACACACTCTGGGGTTATCTCTTCTTTTCTTCTCCTTCACATCAAATTGGCACCTAAGTCTAGTGACGGCATCCTTAGGGCTGAAGTGCATATATGGATGGCTCTTCAATGCTGCAACAAGTTCTGGCTCTAAGCTTTAGCTTTCACGGTACTCCTTGGTTATTATTTTCTATATATCTCATACTTTGATTAGATCATTTTACCTCCATGTTCATATTTGACATGTCTCTCATGCTATTTCTACATGCAAAACATCTACTAATTATTAAGGTTTGGGCCTAAATATTTATTTACTTACTTATGTATCAAAGTTCTCATTTCCTCAGGACCAAAGCCTCCCTGTCACCAACCACACACTTTACCTGTCTAAATGCTCTCTAACTAGGTTTTACAACTGGAGCATTATGTGTCTGTAGTACATAATTTATAAGGAGTTCATACATTAATCCACACATAAAATGAAAAAGTTTCTGCTTGCTTAGTATGAGTGAGGTTCTTGGTTCAATTCCTACTAGTTCTGGGGTAGGAGGTGGGGAGAAAACTACTGACTTCAGGTTTAGGGCTGGGCTATAGTGCAATGGTAGAGCACTTGGCTAGCATGTGTGAGGTCATTGGTTCAAAAAGTTTCTTAAGTGTTAAAAAATAGATGCTAGATAATAGAATTCTAGGGAGGTATGAGTGGAATCATGTTTTGTTTTTTTTCTATCTTTTACAGAACATAGGCAATTAATACAATTAATACTTAATACATTTAACCAGTGCTAGTAATGACAAATAACTGTATTTTACAGCAACAGAGACACTTTTGCAGAATAAAAATCTCATTCAGTGGTTATGGTGGACAGAAAACACAGCCCAGAATTCACACACATATCACAAGAGGATGAATATAGGGGATTGTGATGACCAACAATAAAAATGACATCACTGATACTTATCCAATGACACGAAGCAAAAAGCAAACCTAAAGAATTATAGTCAATGTCTGTAAATAGTTTTTAAAAAATGCACCCAAAACAACAACACACTGAGTATGCAACAGTCTTGCCAAGCTATCACAGGGACAGCTTCTCCTTAGAATGATGGGTCCCTAAAAGCAGAGCATGGGGCATAGGTGGAATCCGCTTACACAAATCTGAGTATGGCTCTGTGGTGATCCATAAACATCTCTATTTTCTTAGCTGTTCAGCTCTACTCAATTTTAAATTAGTTCAGGACTATTAAGAGGCTCTAGTCTTCTCTAGGTTAGGAGCAACACACAAACCACTGGCTGCCCAGCTCCTGTGCCAAAGTTACTCTGCTGGCAGGAGCCCAGACACTCTGGCCTATGAAGATACTAATGCATTGGAGAACTGCCTGTGGGTTTGCCTATTTCTGACTACTCAATCATTTTCTTTAAAAATTACTATTATTATTATAAATGTGTGAGTGTTTTTCTTGCAAATATGGTGTGCCATGTGTGTGTCTGGTATCTGTGGAAGCCAGAAGAGGGTGTGGAATTCCCTGGAACTGGAGTTTCAGAGGGTTGTTAGTTGCCATATGGGTGCTAGGAATTGAACTTGGAAGAACAGCCAGCATTAGCAATTGAGATACCTTTCCAGCCCCAACTCACCGTTTCCTTGATGTAAAGTATAATTTAAAGGAGGTTCAACATTAAAAAAATGTCTGGTTAAGAAATATTTCATGCTTTACCCTATTTACAGTTGCTGACCCCTGATGAAGAGATGACCTTTCCCTAGAAGATCACTGTATTTCTAACCTGTTGCTTTTCAAAATCTTAAGACTTTTAACATGTTAAAAAACCAAACCAAACCTATACAACACAACAGCCTTGGTTATCATGTGATGCTTCTATCGGGAAGCTACCAAGCAGGAGGGGGAGCAGACTTGTTCCCACTGCAAAATCCTTGTGCTTCTAGCTTTGTTCCTTGTCAAACCTACAAATAAGGACAAAACTACCCAGAGCCCCTCGCTACACCCAATATACAGAAAAACATACAGCTTAAATACGATAAGAAAAACTAAAGAAGGCTCTTTACTCCCTTCTATCCAATTAAAATACTTCAGTATAAGGTATAAAAAATTATGTCGTTTGTTAAAAAGGTATAAAAATTATGTAAAGTCTGTTAAGAGAGCAAAAATTAGTTTATACTTAAAGGCTGCTGAATTCATTTTACTATGGGGAGTCTTACAAAAAGTCGTTCTCAAAAAAGTTAATGGTAGCACGAGAAAAGACCTTTTGCCAGCTTTATCTACTAACGTGTTAAGTACTTACAAGAATCCCACTTACCAGGATAATGGTTTAGAGCACTTGCTCTTACAGAGAACCCAGGTTTGGTTCCTGGTGCTACATGGTGGCCCCCAACCACCCAGAACTCCAATTGTGTGGTACACATGCATACATGTAGGCAAAACATTCATATACATAAAATAAATAAAGAGGAAAAGAATTCCAGGTTCACAATAGATGCTCAACAAATATCTGCTGAGCGAATGAGGATATAATAATTACTCTAGTATCATTTTACTTATAAAAGCTCAAATGTACTGCTTGACTCCATTGAGTTTCATAATATCAGGACCAAGAACAGACAGAAACTTTCAGAAGAATAGCTCAAAGTGTTGAAACTTACAAGAAAGGAGTCAGTACAACTGAGAGGTATTGAGTCAAGAAGTGAATGTCAGTCCTCTCTGTAGTACTGAGGGCGTGAGGGTACCTGACTGATTCAACCCCGCAAATAAATAGCTCATTTTACTGTTTGGGTTCTGCTTACCTAAAACACATACAAGAATAGTTAACATAGGGAGAATTGATTGCTTTGAGATTCATTTCCTTTCTGTGATGATAAACAATGAAAAACAATAATCATGAGGGGAATTCATGACATTCTATGAGTAAGGTTACTGAATAAAATGGTTGTGCTTTATACATACATTATAAGTAAAAAGTACTCCTAAGCTCTAAATGGATCTCATTTATCTAACCAATGTAGGCATTCCACTGCAATGTGGAGTTAGAAATACACGGGTAATTAAAGGGTGCTTGCTAAGGATGCTTTGTGCCATTTTTCAAAAGTCTAGAGTAGGTGGTTCTGAAAATGAAGTGCTTTTAGTTGATAAACGGTGCTCCCTCATTCTGTATTGTGAAATAAGACACTTTGAAAGGATCTTGTAATTAAAAAACAAAAAACAAAAACAAAAACCCAGAGTGCCCCACAGAGCTTTGTTCTAAGATGGTAGCATTGATTAAGTCTCAGCATTCTGGAGAAGTGAATACCCACATATAAAGTATGGCTGTGTTTGGAGTCCTCAGAGCCCAGATCTTGTGTTGACCTGGTCATGTATGTCCTAATAGATACTTGCATTGTACTGGACTAGAATGAATGGCTCTTATACATTAAATATAGACTCTTCACTTGGCTATTCCACCTACATAAAAAATCAAAACATTAGGAAAAAAAAAAACCCTAGGCAGAGGTAGGCAGATTTCTGTGAATTTGAGGCCTGGTCTATAAGGTTCCAGGACAGCCAGCGCTACATAGAGAAACCTTGTCTTGAAAAACAGAGAAAGAGGTGGGGGGGAGGGGGAAGGTGGAGGAGGAGAGGGAGGAAGGAAGGAACACACACACACACACACACACACACACACACACAAAGAGAGAGGGGGCAGAGAGAGAGGGGGTTAGAGAGAGAGACAGAAAGAGAGAGAGAGACAGAGACAAATAGACAGACTTTTAGAAGCTCGTGTGATGTTTAAAATGCAAAAGGGAATTATGAACAGAAAATGTATTTCTACTTTGAAAGTGCATTACTATTTAGAGCAGTGCTTCTCAACCTGTGGGTTGAGACCCCATTGGGGTTGCATATCAGATATCCTGAATATCAGATATTTACATTACAATTTATAACAGTAGCAAAAATACAGTTATGAAGTAGCAACAAAAACAATTTTATGGTTGGGCGTCACCACATGAGAAACTGCATTAAAGGGTTGCAGCATTAGGAAGGTTGAGAAGCGCCGACCTGAGTGTGATACAAAGGTGCATGTTCAAATGACTGTCTACAAAACACTATGGTCAGTGTTATAGTGGACGCGTGAAGCATGCGCTTTGGCAGCAGAGAGGAAAGCGGTGTGACACAGGATGCTTCCTCCTCCTCTGTCCTCGAGAAGTTCCCTATGAAGGAGCTGCTATTGACTCAGGGATAGGTGTAGTTAAGCATTTATGTTAGACTGGTAACCATACTGCAGGGAGGCTTAGTTGATAAGGAAGTCATTTACATTGGTGTAAGGGCTGAGACATTTGAAACAATTTTTAATAATTATAAAAAGCTTTACTGCAGTTTAATTTCACAAGTAGTAATTGTGGTTTTTTGTTTTAAATACAAATATGTCTTGTGCCTTAAACAGTTAAAATTAAAGGAATGAATATCAAATATAAATAATTTCATGTGAGTTGAATTATGCTATTTCTGACTAATAATATAGTCAAAACTGCTAAGTTAAATGTACATTAATAGCTCATATAATAACACATATAATTGGAAAATAAAGATGTTATTTGTTGATTTAAAAATCAAATAAATGTCTGTACTAACAGCATGATTTGTGTTGTATTTCTCTAGGTCTCAGGGTGGTGAACTTTCCTTGAACGTCTAACCTGTAAGTCTATGGTAAGATTTAAGTTAACACTATTTAAGGCACAGATTACAGACAAGCAGAAAATCTGTACAGTCTTTTTTCTAATGGGCTGATGAGAGATGGATATATTTGCATGCATAATACACTTTGCAGATGGAATTCTAAAGAGTAAATACCACTCATTCTTTATCAGTGCCTATATATATTTATAAACATATCCATATAGAATGTACATACACGGCATTACTGTGATTATAATACTATTATCTGATTATTCCTCATTTTCTGTTTAATTGCTGGAGAATGTAGAACTTCATATGACTATAAAATTATGTGTATGTCGCTATAATCTTATTCTACAGTTTCTGTTTTAACCTCTGGAAAATATAGAATTTCACATGACTATAAACATTCCATAACATAATTTTAAGACAAGATTTTAATTTTAATGACAAGATATGATGGAGATTGATTTATAATCAGAATTTTAGACTCAACAAGATAGGAAAGATGTTTTCTTCAAGGCTGTCAAACACAAATAGCCAAAATACTAAGAATATAACATTTATATAATTCTGGATTGTGCCATGGTTCTTATTGATATAGGTGGTTTATTGTATATATGTGTAATAATATAAATATATGTAAAAATTAACAAATGTTTTAAAAAAGACTGTGCCATACTCTATAGTACAGAAGATATCTGAAGTCATAGAAATGTATGCATGTAGCTAATTTTAAGGTTTTAAAATCTCCTGACTCTGATAACGCAGCCTTTGAGAGATGACACAGCCTTTGCAAATGATTTATTATTTGGTGTTTCTTATTACCGCAAAATATTACTTATCTCCAAAATTTGCTTACTTTTACGTATTTTATGTGAATAAAAATAAAAAATTAATCTCTTCTCAGTGACGAAATGAGCAACTTTTGAAAACTCTTCAGAAATTCATGAGTCAATGCATTGCAGCAGGTGTTCTGTATAGACTTTAGTTAACCACAATAAAAACTAAAAAGAGAAACAGTAAAAAAACAAAAAACAAAAACAAAAAAACCCCAAATATGTCTTGTCAGATATATTGGGCCAGAAAGCTGAAGATGATGCTCCAATGTTATAGAGAGTTTTGGGTGACTCTTCAGGCACCAAATTGTCTCTGTCATCTTCTTGTTTTGGAAGCTGCTAACCTGCACTTCCTGTCTATTCACATAATTAATTTTATTCTTCCTCAAAGGTTGAAGACCAGATAGTTTAGTTTTACAATTAAGCTTAGTTGTTTAGGGTTAAGATGTTTTTAGGTCTAGATAGATGTTTTAAGTTGATAATGATGAGATATGATAGATATTGATTTACATTAAGAATTTCAGATACACCAAGATAGGAAAGATGTTTTCTTCAAGGTTGCCAAATACAAATAGCCAAAACACTATGAAAGTAACATTAATATAATTCCTGATTGTTTCATGGTTCTTCTTGCTGTAGGGAATGTATTGTATATATGTGTAATGATATAAATGTATATATAAAAAAGAAAATTAATAATAAAAAAGGACACATACTACAGAGAAAAAAAAGAAAAAAGCCACTTTAAAGCGGACATGGCAGTGCACAGGCAGAGGCAGGCAGGCCTCTGGGAGTTTAAGGCCAGCGAGAGTAATGTGAGGTCTTGTCTCAACTTAACAAATCTAAAGCCATTCTACACCCACATACAAGAGCAAGTGCTGCTGTAAGCAGAAGGTAGTTGAGAGCTTAACAAGAATGAGCCGAAGGAGGAAGTCTAGGGTTCCAGGAAGACAGAGTGTAAGAAGAAGGGCAGAATAGCTGGACATACGTTTGGTGATGACAAATGACATGCCTTGGTTTGGCTGCCCAGAGGCAGTGCCTTTCTGGCAGGAAAGGAAAGAGCAGCTAGATTAGACCCAGATGCCATACTCAAGATTTTGTTTTACTTTAGCCTAGATCACATTGATCCATATTTAAAGTTTTAAACAGGGTTATTTTGTTTGACCAACAGTGTGCAAAATGGCCAGAGATGGGAGTTGCATTGGGGCTCTTGAAGTAGTACAGAGAGTGAAAACAAGGGTCTCCATCAGGCTAGGGCCAGCGGCAAGAAAAAGCATTGGAGGGGTGAGCCAATGAGGATGAAGACTGGTGAGGTATGCTGCTGCCGTGCCGGATGAGAGCCTCAGCCACTGCATCCTATTAGGCTGAACAGAGTGGGAAGGTAGCAGGCAGAACAGGTCAGTGGAGACATTCAGTTGTGGACTTCCTGAAGCGCAGGCACCACTGTAGTACCCTCAGATAGACAGTATCTCTAAGTGTCTTCTGTCTGTCTCTCTGGGCTTTAGTGTACACCCACAAGGCATTGTGGGGCAATGTAAGGCCTAACACATTTGAATACACTGGACTTGCACATACTGAAATGGTCACAAGTGTGGCTTGGAGATCAGTGAATTGCTTCTTTCCACAGAGCACAGGTCTCTGCTGATGCAAATACAGATACATTTAAGACGACAAAGCCTCCTACAAACTGAAAGGCTGCAGGATAACCTCTAGGACAATTTTTATATCTTGTTATATATGCATCTGCCTGACTGACATAGATGTGACCAGAGACAGCAGCCACTCATGAGTCCTCACTATCTGAGGAGGGTAGAACAGGTCTGCAGCACATGAAGACACCGCCCACCTGCTCTAACCTCAAGTGCTCTAGCCGGTCACGTCAGTGTTTCGCTGGAGCTGTGAGGCTTCAAGGAGAGGGAAGAGAGGGAGAAGGACTGCTAAGAATTTAAAGAGCAAACTCTCTGAGGAGCCCACAGTGCACAGGGAGGAAGGCTTCCTGGCATTCTAAACTGTCTTATGCTATTGAAAGAAATTATCCATTATCTTGAAGTGTGCACTTGACTGAGTCTGCACTTCCAGAAACATTTGGAGAATTTTAAAACATCTTTTTCTTAAGGAAAAAAGAGAGAAAGAAAACAGGAGGCCAGTAAAATAACATAGTAGGTGAGTGTAGTATTAAATTTTAGATAGAAAATGCCTAAGAAAAGCTCACATATGGTGGAAGTAATGCTGTTTTCCAAGCTCTGAACATTACTAGACAAAAACAGCATATCTGTACACATTGTAGGAGACAAAGAATACTGCTTTTAACACCTTGCTGCCAGATGAACACACAGTTTGTCTCTTTCTAGAAAAACAAACATAATTTTCAAAAACAGTTTCAGAACTAGGTAATAAAAAATGACCCAAGAATTAATTAACTAAATAGAAGACTGAAGTAAATAAAGAAGAAATTATCCTATCAAAATAAAAGAAACACGGTTAAATTAGGCTCCAAGAGACCCATGAGGAACTCATAAAAGGAATAATATGTACTTACCTGGTTTTTATTCTTTCATGATTTAATTTCTAATTTTATTCACTCCTATCTGATAATTGCATGAAACACTTATTCTAACCACGGGCAATTTAAACTATTTTAATTTTATTTCAAGGCCACGAGACAAAGGAACCTATTTATTGCTTAAGGGGATTTTTAAAAACAAAAATTAAAGCTTAATCTTTCATGTTTTAAAGCCAAGACTATTTAAAATCATTTATAATAATGCTGTAGGGAGACTTTTTCTCAGTATGCAAAATTGAAAAGATAAATTTACAATTATGAAAAAAATTAATAGTTTGGGGATTAAATTGTCCCTTTCCTTTGTAGATGAATTTGTCTGGAACTTAAGAGACATATTTAAACACAGGGTAAATTCAAGCCCTGTGTAGAGGTGAGAAGAGGCTTCCTGTATTTTACAGTATGGCTGTTCATGGTACAGATAGTGAACCCACTGTACCACCATTTAAAAAAAATGTGGAATAAAAATAAATGTGGACTAGCACTAGCCCTGCGGCAATTGGATTTCAGCACTTTTAAAGTGATCATCTTGATGAAGAATAGAGCCAAGAATGTTACTAATGTTACCAACCACATTTTCTACATCTCTGAAAAAGTCTCTGATGGAAATCAGAAAAGTTCATTTACTTTTACTTAAACATTTTTTCCCTTACATAGGAAAAATAAGCAAAATATAAGATTTAATTAGTTTCTGCTGCCACACTTAAAGGTTCTTAACTGTGAAGCAGGTAAAACCACTGCTGGTGACCCTCAGGCAGTGCCTGCTACAGAAGGGCAGCACGCTGCCATGGGAAGACAGGGACATGCCAATGGGACAGTTTAACCACAGAGCAGGACAAAGGCAAATACATCTTCAAACACATTTTCTCTTTGGTTGTAAGAAAATGGAATGTTTTCATATAATTAAAATTCCTTTCTGACAAACAGGCCATCTTCCTAGGCTTCCTCCATTTTAAGAAGGCTCAAATAAAATTCATGGCGAGGCATGGTAGCACACATATTTAATCCAGCACTTGGGAGGCAGAGGCAGGTGATCTCTGTGAGTTCCAGGATAGTCAGGGACACACAGGGAGACTCTGTCTCAAAACCCAAAAACACAATACAAAATAAAAAACTCACTATTTTCAAAATCTTGGATGGAATGACATTGAAGTTCATATCTGAAGTGTCTTCTATAGGCTCATATGTTGAGAGCTTCTACTAGTGGCATAATTTTGCAAACTTGTAGTAACTTCTGGAATGCCGGGCGTGGTGGTGCACGCCTTTAATCCCAGCACTTGGAAGGCAGAGGCAGGTGGATCACTGTGAGTTCGAGGCCAGCCTGCTGTACAAAGCAAATCCAGAACAGCCAAGGCTACACAGAGAGACCCTGTCTTGAAAAAAACAAAAAAAAAAAAAAAAAGTTGTATCTTGTCATGACCACTTCCTGAATTTTTGTCTTTACTTCTTGTTGCCATTAGGCAAATAGCCTCCTCAGCTACACACTCTCACTAACAGTGAAGTTTTTGTGATGGTCCCAGAAACAGTGCCAAATGACTGGACTAAACTGTTTAAAACCATGAACAAAGCAAGTTATGTCGGGCATTCATTCTTTCTGTCACAGTGATAGGAGAGCTGGCTAAAACAAATGGCTATGGGTCCACTAACATGGGCCCATTTCCTTTCCATTTTCCTTCCTTCCCCCTTCTCTGCTTCCTTCCCTCCCTTCCTCCCTCCCTCCCTCCCCGCCCCCCTCTCTCCAGGGTTTCACTATTTTCTCTGGCTGTCCTGGAACCCACTATGTAGTCCAGACTGGCCTGGTCTCACAGAAGCAGACGCCACAGAGATCTCCCTGCCACTGCCTCCTCAAGTGCTGGAATTAGAGGTGCAAGGCCACACACCTAGTTAAACCTCACTATTTTTCTTTCCCCTGTCTTTCATTCCTGGGAATACCACTGTCCTTGCTAGTTTACTGTCACTCCAAGCTCCCTCCTCCCTCTCTGCATCTGTCCTTTTCTGAAGACTACATGGCTTTTCTCCTTCAGTCAAGCTTCAGCAGGAATGCTCCCTTCTGAGAAGGCCGACTTCCTTCAGATCCTGCACTGTATACCTTATACTGTTCTGTCAATAGCAGCAGCCCTAGCTCATCTAAATGAACAGTTCTTTATTTTCTGACATCTCCTGAAAGACTTCAAGTCTCCTAGATATTACGTAGTTCTGGTTTATGTGCCATACTCCTACAACAAAGGCAGCACCTACCATTATAATATAACTTATAGATGTTATTTATTGAATTATAATGTTTTCATACTTAATATATTTTAAGGCTGTCATTGTTGTGTTCCTTAGGGAGAAACTGATGTTTGGGATGCTTGATAGTGACTGTCAGCTCAGCAAGTTCTAGAACCTTTCGATGTGTCTGTGAGGCTAGTTCCAGAGACGTTTAACTGGAGAGAACACGTACTCTGAGTGTGGGCTGCACCACACTATGATCTGGAGGGGAGCTAAGTAAAAAGGAGAAAGTGAGCTGAGCCCCACCATTTGTCCTTTGTCTCAGAATGTAGATGCCATGTGACCAGCAGCCTCCAGGTCCTACAGTGGTGACTTCTCAACCGAGATGGACCTATACCCTTGAACTGTGAACAAAATAAAACCTTTCCTCCACTTACGTTGGTTTTTGTTTTTTTGTTTTGTTTTGTTTTGTTTTTTTGGTCAGAGTAAGAAAAGTAGTTAATATAGGGTCATTAAAGGATTTATTCAGATAACCCCCCATGGATCAAATTAAAGCTCTAAGTTAATTTCTTGAGAAAAGTGTCAAAAGTTGATTTTCAGAAAAACTATTCCATAACATTGAAGACCACATAGAGTAACGGTGTATTTTTAAAATACTTGGAAGAATTAAATCACCACACTTATGGGCTGTTGACTAGAGGTTTTAGCACATTAAGGATAAATCCAGGAGAGTCTCAAGTCGCTAGATAAACAATGCTTTACAAAGATCCCAGGGCTATTTTCCCTTCAGTTCTACAGGCTCAAGGGTTATGCTTTACTGTTTCTTAAAGTCAGAATTCTTGAGAAAGCTGGTCGGTGATATGTGGTAGCTTTCATTTCCTATTTTTCCATAAGAAAACCTTGCACAATTACAATAAAAGCCTGTCATCACTTAGCTGATCATCTGGACACAGGTGATAGAAGGTCATGGGATTTTCAAAGTTAGAAGCAAGACTGTGCAAGCCCACTCCCTCACAGGTCACACAGAAGGAAAGGCGATTATCTATCGAGGCCCAGACAATTCAGAGAAGGATGCCAATGAAACATTCTGGGTTTTTTTCTATTTTAAAAATAAAGAAAACAAATCATGGTAACTAAGCAACTACACTAGATATTTCTTGTACAAAAAAGAAAAATGGTACTAGCTCTTGAATAAGGCAGCAAAAATTCTAGGGAAAAAAAAAAGACATTCAATTATGCAGCCCAGAACGTGCCCATAAATGAATGACACAATATCCTTTAGTACATCATGAATTTTAAACACAAAGGTACAGTATGGAGTTGGTGTGAAATTCAACACTGAAAAGATCACAGAGTTTGAGGATCAGTGGAAAATTCCTATTTTTTTCCCCCTTCTAGGGAACAGGACACAAAAGCAGAACCATAAGACTGAAGGTGGCTGTAATAATTCCCAAAGAAACTTTTGTAAAAGTAAAGTGAATATGTGAATTTTTTCACTCAAAACTTTTCTCATTTTATCCTTGGAAAATAAAACACACACTTTCAAATTTCTTAAGAGAGTAGGAGCCATAATAAACCAAAGTCCCTGTGTAGGTTTTTCTGACTCTGTCCTAGACACATCTAAACTCGCCCTTTGCCTCTGGGTGCATGAAGACTCGCATGCACATCAGTCTTGTATCATGTGCAGGAAGAGAAAAGCCTTCTACTCACCGGGACTTGTGAGGGCTCCCAGGGCACTGCTTGTGCTAGATAGAGGGTTTGCGTTGGTGCTGGTGGCTGAGGTTTGAGCAGCAGCTGCAGCAGCAGCCAGTGTTGCCAGATTCTGTAACTGTAAAGCATTCATGCCTGTGAAGGAAAGGGAAAAGTGATGTTAGCCAAAGGCACAAATTTTCCGGTTTCTAACACACACACACACACACACGCGCACACACACACACACACACACACACACACACACACACACACATCTAACCCCCTGTACTCACCAGAGCTGCCTCAGGGATATGTATGATTATATCTTGAATAGGAACTGGGCTCTGTTTCTCCTTTGAGTTTTAATAATATCACTTTCTACTACTAGTGGCAGAGTACTAAGAAGGGATACTT
Source organism: Acomys russatus (assembly GCF_903995435.1). NCBI lineage: Eukaryota > Metazoa > Chordata > Mammalia > Rodentia > Muridae > Acomys > Acomys russatus. Next base: position 54,282,194 of record NC_067145.1, read on the forward strand.
CTGAGAAGACTCAGCTCAATGGGGACACCGTCTATCCCTGCTTAGGATTGTCTTCTCTCCGTGTTATAGACATAATTATGGAAGTTAAGTGAGTATTCTGTATTATCTTGCCAGGGTAATGAGGACTGGCAACTTTCACCTATGACTTAGCCATCATGAAAATGGCAAGATGTGGACCTAGGTGGCTGAAGGACAAGTGATGGGGTAATCTCCATATTCCTTAATTTGACAGGTGCACAGATATCACAGGAATTATAGTTCATTGCTTAAGTGTTCCTGTTCTGACATAGGTTCTAATCTTGGCTTGATCATTTTTCCAGACATGGAAAATCCGTAGGCAAATTACTCAGCCTCCTCATTTCTTGGTGGCCAGGGTAACTGTACCCGAATGCAGGGTGTGGTGCAAATGACCACGATGAATGGGAATTACTCACTGAATGTTAGTGACTACAGTTGTCACTGGCTCTGAATGTCTCCAGATCTATCATATCCACAGTATGGAATCATCATGGAATGAACAGAAATTGGCAGTACCTGAAGTCATGTTAAGTGTATTTGCACTGATGCCAAGCCTGGTGAACTGAGATCTATCTTCAGGACTCACAGGATGGACAGAGAGAACCAAGTTTTGCAAGCTGCCCTCTGATCTACGCATGTATGTGTTAGTAGTAGACAGACAGACAGACGGACAGACAGATGTATCACACACACACACACACACACACACACACATACACACACATTAAACCTACAGCCAACATTTTTAATGAGAATGAATTTATGATTACTAAGAGTTAAGAAACCAAATGCAAATACAAATGAGCAAGAGTGTAGGATGGGTTGAAAGATCTTGGGCTGTGATTGGCGATTGGGCTCCTCCTGTTGCCTTTGCTGTTCATACTTTCAACATCTCCCCTCTCCTCTATTTCCTAAACACCCAGGTATTTACCCCATTATTCTCTTCACAGAAAGTAAAAGGTGACAAGTTTTTCTTCGTATATAGAAGAGTTAAATAGAAGAGTCCTACATAAAATAGATTGTAGTCAAGTAACCACCTTAATTTTACCTTCTCATGACTCAAATCCAGATTCTCAATAACGATCTCTTCAACAAATTTGATCTATTTAAGAAGAGTGGCTTGGTAATGGTCCATATATGCTTGGGGATGGGGATAGATTTTTCTAGCAACATTCCTAAGCCTGGCAGCCTCCACAGTACAGCTGGTTGAGTGCATGAGCCAGGGCCTGGCTGCTAAGCCCCAGAAGTAGCACTACTTCTGTGTACTCCTTTGCTTGGCCTCCTGAAAGAAGCTCCTGAGGGTCTTGCTGTAAAGTGAGTTCTCATTATGCCCCACATCACATCCTGCCTTTCTTTAAGGAACCACTGGCTTGATGGGTTGTGGTAAAAGCCAAAAACAGCTACCCACTTCTTTGGTGGCGATGCACAGAAGCAGGACATGGAATCTGTGATATCTGGTGCTCAAATGTGTCTGAGAGTAAAGCTTTCCTTGATAACGGTCAAACAGTGGCATAAGCTCTGGGCACTAAGAAGCACTGTGCTAACATTTCCGTTTCACTTTAGCAAAGTCGAAGTACAAATATGGAAACGGCTTGGCTTTAATAAAGACCCACTGAGACCAAATCAAGGCTGAACTTCTTGAGAGCTATGTGAACACACTTCATGCTGCAGTGTGACAAGAGCGTCTGGACTCTCAATGACCCTGGAAAGAGCGAGGCCCACTGCACAGACCCATCTGTCTCTTGCATGACTAATGGTCCCTCTAATGTTCTAATGATGTGAACCGGATGACCACACTACATCTCCAATAGACAGTTGGGCATATAAGAAGAGGATTTAGCATTGAAATTAAAATCTTTACCATGTACTTGGCGCCAATTAATAACAGACCCTTTTCTAGTACATCTATGACTCTCCCTAAGGGAAGCACAGTATTGGAACCAGTGTAGAAGCTTCTCTGTCTACTGGCCTGGATGGGTATGTTCAACGCCTTAGCAACATCAGGTCCTTGTCTAAAGCCTTGAGAATACATTTCTGAGCCCATGGCCCCTGCATTCTGCCACACCTCACGGTTTCATTCTAATGACAACTCAGTCTACAGCCAACACATTCACTTTCTGTGTGTCATCTACAGACTTCTTTACTTGTTTTGTATTCTACATAAACACCATTTATATGTAATTCTTACCTTTAAAACAAAATACTAAGGTTTTTGAAGACAAAGATTCTATCTCATTCATATTCAAATTTACCAAAACAGAGACACAGGCACAGGCGCGCACGTGCGCGCGCACAGGCGCGCGCACACACACACACACACACACACACACACACACACACACACACAACACGAGAAGCAGATGAAGCTTACTAAGCCACAGAGTCTGTGTTCCTGTTTCCACGGGGGTAGTTGAAGAGAGGACACAACAGAGGTGGACACCAGGCAATGCCACAGGCCAGCCCTGAAGCCGGAGAAGGGCTTTCCATGACCTTGCCCTGGCTGTGTTCTCACACCAACTGAACAGAGGATGCACAGCAGGTGAACACAGGACACAGTACTTCTTCCTCCTCCAGTGTGACACAGGCCAGACACCTCTTCTCCTGGCCTCCATCTCTGAGAACATTTCCTCACCAGTCTCTGGTCTAAGTGCTACAGATAACCTCATTATATAACGGCTATGATTGTAGGGTCAGTAGAAGGAGCCTGGGAAACTTACTGGGCGTGGTGCTTCTCAACCTTTGACTGACAAACATATCCCTGGGGACAGGTTTGGGCTCTTGAGGCCACAAATAGGTACCTGGCCAGGGTGTTCTCACTCAAAATTAGACATCTCATTTATTATCCCTTCTTCCTTAGGGTCAGTGGTTTGAAGAAAAGGTAATGGCTCTATGTGAGGAAAGCAGGTGGGGCAGGCGCACTCTGCTTCCCACGCACAGAGGCTCTGATGGAAGTGTAAACTCTCCCCTCTCTTTATGAGCTCTGCTGTACCCTCCCTGCACCCGAGCCTACAGCTAGGGCTCCAGTGGCAGTCTTGTATGATCTCTGCTTCCTGTCACTTCTTCCTGTGGTGAGGAGAGCTCTCTGTCTTCCCTTCTTTCTTGCTTCCTGTAGTAGGTAGGCCCTTCCTCCCACCCCCACTCAGACTTTCTCTTTCACCATGAAAGGGCACCAGACTGGAAGGCGCCTGTAACCCTTCTTGGAAGCTGGTTCTGCTTGGCAAACAGCTTTTCTGAGAAGAAAAATGGCCACATTTAACTTCTGCTCAGCTGGGTACCTCTCAAACCAAGGGCAATGAGGTGACTAGACATGCAAAGCACTTAAGTTTTAGGAAATATAAAGTGAGTTACTATGAAAAGAAATTGGGATTAAGGAGATTTAAGTTTTCATTATTTAAGAAGAAAAATCCTCAAAAATGAAGAAATTATGTACGAAACAGATGCACAATATTCCTACTTGAAACTTAAGATTAAAAAAATTATTTATAAGGAGAAGGGCATGAAAATTTAATTTAATGTTCACCTTAGGTAATTTTGTGTCTTATTGTTCATGGCAATTAGCATAAATCTGCATATCAATAAGTGAGAACAGATGTCAGTTGTTACAAGCGCTTGCCAATCAGGTCTGTTAAAAAGTGACAGATGGGTGGTTATAGAACACTCTCATAAGGCCTGTTAGCACATTCCCAGGAAGTGTCTGTGGTGTGGACTGCTGGAGAGCCAGGGAGGAACACAGGCTCTTTGTGGGCCTAGGAGCACACTTCATGCCGGGAGCCGCTCCAGCTGAAGCTTCTCAGACCGCCCAGACACTGTGCAAGCCTCCTCTCCACTTGTGAGAGACTTCCAGACCATCTTCTCAGAGACTGGGTTGTAAATTCACAAAAGGAGAAGTATTTTGTTGTTTTAAGCAAATGTCTTACTTTACAATTTGTTACTTTCAAAATTTAGACCAGACTTCTAGAGGGGAATTACAGCCAGCTTAGAGTCAAAACAAACGAGCCCCATTTGATTCTGTCTCTTCACCTATAGCTTCGAATCTCTATGACTGACTGTGAATTTCTGATTCTAGGGGCAGGATATAGTTCAGATGGTTGAGTACTTGCCTGTCATGTGCCAAACCCTGGGTTCCACACCCAGCACCACACTTCTGCTGGTGCATACCTGTAATCCTAACACTTCAGAGGGGAGAGGCCGGAGGGTCATGAGCTCAAGGTCATTCTTGGTCACATACTGAGTTTGAGGCTAGCCATGGTGAGAATTTGTCTTAAAGAAAAGAATTCGTTCTGGAAAAAGATTCTTTTTCTTTTTCTTTTTTTTTTTTGACATACACAGCCTTAATAAATTGGAAGCATTTCCCAGAAAGAAGTGAGCGAGGTGGTTTCCTGTTCACTCTGAGCAGCTTCTTCTTTAGTAGCTGCAGGGCTCTCCTATCGACTGGGATTTGTTACTTGCCATTAGGCCATCTGTGTAGGCATGTCACTGGAGCTGTGTTTATGCAAACATACCTAGCCTGGCTGGGACACAGTGCTGTTTCATAAGATGGATGACAAGAGGAAGCTCAGGGTTTGGCTCAGGTCAACTGGTTCTGAAGTATGGACCCATACCCACTAGCTTAATGACTTGGGTTCTGTTTGCTAGCCCTTCTGAGCCTCACTTGCCCACCTGCTACATGGCAGGCTAACCATCTCATACTCATGAACTGCTACTTGAGAGGTCTATAGCTAATCCACACCAGAACACTTCAGGGCACTGGCTGTGGTCTCAATGCACCTTATCTAACCATTTCATACTTTTGTTTTTCCAATTGCAATGTAGCAAAGAGGTGGTTTTTTGGCTTTGGTATACTCTTGAAACTGTGTGATATTCCAAGGATCTAGGTTAAATGCAAACGTGACGTGCTTCTCTTATTTTCTCACTGGAAAGTCTCCTAAGGTGCCACAGGAGCCATGAAGAAGTTAAGGACAAAAAGGAGCCTTGGCCCTTGTTCTTTTCTCTTTCACCTAAGATACACACTCTTAGGCCAGATCCCGCATTTCTCAAACTTCAAAAATTCACTGAACAAATATTAGAGGAGAGTAAAATGTGAAAATGCCTTTATTAGAAGTTTTAAAAGGGAAAATAAAACCAATTACCTGCAAGGAAGCATAGTACGTAAAAATAAAAGAATTTAGATTATTTTGATCCTAAATCCATTTCTGCTATAAAATTCCATATTTAGTAAAGGTTCCCTCTTATAGAAATCATAAAAAGTTTGTAGTTTCAATGGAAAAGGTTAATATTTTTGAAGAAAACATATAGCTTCTGTATAGCTACAGTATAAAGTATAGCTCATTATGCTATAAATTGAGTATACAGGCCAGACACATCTGGTTTAGAAAAGGAGCTTGCTTATATGAAATCACCTTTTAGAATAAACATTATAAGATCATTAGGAGAGATAGTTTGAAGAGCTAGGTAGGAGACATGACCACCACACGCAGTATGATGGGGTTGGTACGGGAAAACCCTCAGATGCTCTGAGCAACAAAAGGGGTTTTCTGATTTTTACAGGTTTTCAGGGGATGGTGGGAAGTCAGACATCACACGACTTAATATGATTTAGTGTAAGTGCCAAGATGCCGGCAGTAGCCAGTACTTTAAACTTAACTTGCAGCAGCAAGAGGGACAGGCTGCAAGGATTTTGTATAGCATAGCTTTTTAACTATGCCAGAAACTGCTGAGGGCCAAGGGACATGATTTCTGTGACTAAGAGAGAAAGGCAGCTAACTACAGGGCCTATAGTCTAGCATTTGCATTTACTGATACGATTACTTAGTCATCTAAAACTTAACTTTTTCTGTTTCTTGCCTTTGTTCTCTCCTCAAATCAAAAATGTTTCGCTCATGTAGACAAACTGTTTTTAAGTCTCTGTCTCCCGAAAGACTATGATGCTTTGAAAGCTGCTGATAACCAAAAGTATTGTTTTCCAAAATCTTTTGTACTTTTTGGCACTATGAACTGTGTATTTCATCACTTTTACCATGTCAGACTATCAATCATTCAATAAACATTTGAAAAGCAGGTGGGACTGGGGTGAAATGACTTCCTGGGTTCCCTCCACCTTATTATGCCATGGCTTCTACTGTATTTGTCATGTATAATGTACTCAGTAACATGTTTATATTAGACAAACTATCTCCAAACTCTCAGAAATGCACCTTTTGAATGGCTTTTATGATGATTTTCAGTTTATATGTACGGCTAAAGCTAAGTTTTGTAATTAAAAAACTGGGCATTTGACTTGAGCTCTATCGGGAATGCATCTACAATATGAATTTATACCTGTCAATTTACATGTTTATTTTCAGTCTTCTATGCAGAACTAGTCTCTGGCACCATTACAGGAGGACAGGCCCTGCTCTCCAGAAGCTCAGCCTGACCTCAGGCCCTGGCCAGTTTGAGGTACTCAGGGATCCTCTGGTAAGGGAGGGGGCAACTTTAGGAAGCTGGAGGAGTTGGAAAGTGTGGTGGCTGGAAGGAGGATGGCTCCCATAGGCTCGTGTAGTGCATTTCTGGTTCCCAGTTGGTGGATTGTTTAGGGAGTTCTTTGAGTTTTCAAGACCCCATGCCAGACCTATTCACATCTGCATAATGCTTATGGCCCAGGTGGAAGCTGTCAGCTTATCCCCCACGCCTGCCACCATGCTCCCCACAGTGATGACCATGGACTCACCCTCTGAAACTGTTAGCAAGGCCCCAACTAATGCTTCTGTTATAAGTTGCTTTGGCTATGGTGTCTCTTCACAACAACCGAACAGTAACGAAAACAGCAATAAATCTATGTCGCCCACCCACCATGGCCACCTCATAATGCTCTGGTAAATAAATGACAAGTACAAAAAGTAAGTCCTACCAAAGTTAAGTCCTATTGTGGGGACAAGACATTCTTATTACTTTAATGGAAAAAATAAAATACCCCAACCATAAAGCTTTAAATACTTAGAAAGATGAAACTTGATTGTTTTTAAATACCCCACCAACCATAAAGCTTTAAATACTTAGAAAGATGAAACTTGATTGTTCACATAAGTGAGAAGTGTTTTTATAAAGCTACACAAAAAAAGAGGTGAGATACCTATGTTTTAATACTTTAATATCCAAAATGCTGGCACATAACGGACTGTTCAGTATTTGATTTCACAGTGTGTGCAGACTTACTGTGGTGAATTTAACATGATGAAGGTTCAAGAGAAGGATATTTTGGGAACCCCTCGATCATTTTCAGAGTGTCTTTAAATTAGCCACCTGCTCCATGACACCTTGTAGGGTGACTCCTAGATACCCTGAGTTTTCAAATGAGCACACAGAACATGTAAATGCTGACATCTTGACCTGTAGCTGACATGGAAGAGGCACACACATCCTGATGAAATATGGCAGGGCACTCTGTCCACCTGGGAAGGCATGCTAGGCCACAGCCTCAGGAATAATGACCTTTTCTGCACAATGCAGCTCTGGGAGTAGGGGAGCCTTGGGCCACCTCTGAGGAAAACCCCTAATTTTGGATCTGGGTGGGTCTGTGCTGCTGGAAGAGAAACATTTCTCCCAGCTGCTCAAAATGTGACAAATGTTAGCATGTATTTTAGGACCTTGCAACGGAGGGTTTTTTTCCCCTTTCCCTTTCAAAGCTAGAAACTCCTCTGAATATTTTACTAATATCTTTCCAGATTCTTTCACTATAAATACATTAGTCAGTCAATATGATTCTTAGCTCTAAGGCCAGCTTCCTAACACACTGTCTTAAATGCAATGCAATCATTTAACAATATGTATTTTGAATGATCTAAAAGCGGTATTACAGCGATAACAATCTGATGAGTTGCCCTTACTCTGTAGACCACAACAGACCACTGGGTTGTTATCCACAGAACAGCTTTGAGGAAACCTTTCAGAATGAAAACAACTACAGCAGCAGCAGCAAAGCCAAAACTCCACCACCATAAAAACCAACTAAAGGTATACATTTGGGGAAAAATTAAATGGAAAAGAGGAATCTCTATAGTGACACATAAATAAACCTGGCTCTTATTTTTATTTTACACATGTGGATTTGGTTTACTGAATTAGGGGCACCCCTAATTAAAGAAAACTGCTTCATTCTAATTCGGCTCCCTCCCCAATCTCTTCTTTGCCTTTCCCACACCTACCCTTTTGGAATCAAACAAGGAAAAAGCTTTCTACGATCCTCCTGGCAGGTTAATGGGTCCTGTATTTTGATTTTCTGCACATACTATCTCCTGTTCCTGAGCTAGGGTTGGTGTCAGCATGGAAGGTGGCACAGTAGGACTGACCTTTCACTAATCACCGTGTTGCAGCAGCTACTGGCACAGCTCATTATGAAAAGAAACCATTCAATAAGCTACTTTCAAATACAGCCACACTTTGATTTCTCTGAGAACAAAGACTATACTTTTACATAAAGCTTCTGATGACTATGAGTTAACTGGGTATTAAAGTTAAAAGAAGGCACCGTGTTAATTGTCTGGCATTATCAAGGGACTACAAACTGTATCAAATGTATGATGGTGATCTTGGCTTTTGTTATGGAGGTCAGAACATTTTTACTGATTACCTATTATTAAAAAAAATTTAGAGATGTTAATCATTTCAGCTGCTCTTATATATAGGAATATTGCTGGAAATCTCCCAGTCATCAACCCATTAAAAATCTCACAAATAACTAAAGAATATATTCTGCAGAAACCTGCAGCCTCCCTCATAATTGTTCTGCAAGGTGAACTGCGAGCATGAAATGCAAAGGCTAGACAACCAGCTCAGAGCAGCTGATTCCCATTTTAATACCCAAGACACAAAAAGCTAGTTTATCCCATATTATATTCTTTACTCTTTCTCTTTGGTTCTTTCCTTTATCATCTGAAACATCCAACAATTCAGACAATAGCAAGGTCAAAAGGAATGTCTTGTTTCATGACTTACCAGCCATTTGCTGAATGCCACTGAATGCACCCAGGTTGCTGGAGGAGGTGGCCTGCTGCAGAAGCTGCAAAAGAACGCAAGTGCTCAGAACAAGGCGGAGACAAGGCAATTCCCCATCATACTGGGTACAAATTTAGTTTCTTTTACATTGATATAGTTGGCTGCCACTCCCTGTTGACGGGCTGAAGGTCCCCAGAGTTGGAGGTGTAAATGCATATTAATGTCTAAGCTCCATTAAGAAACACAGACACTGGGGAAACTAACTAACACGGCTGCCTTAAAACAATTAATCAATTTACTCTTTTTAACAACCAGGTGCTAAGTCTTTTGAAACCAACAAAGCATGACTAATGATAACTCTCTGCAGTCTAGTAGTTACTATAACTCATCTCTGTCAATCAAGGTCCATTTCTTCCTCTCTTCTACTTTCCTTCCCAGCTCAGTCTTCCTTCCTTCTTTATTAAATGACATTAAAAATATTTATTCTTTGAGAATTTCATACATGTGTACAGTTTACCTTGATTACCATTTTCCTCCTCCAACTCTCACTACTCCCTCTTTAAGTATCCTCCTCTGAATTTCATGTCTTCTTTTTAAATATCTCATGGGGTCCACTTAGTCACCCATATGCAATGGTGAATGGGTGTGGGACTTTTCCTGGAGCACAGGCAACCCATCAGGGGCCACATACTAATGAAAAAATGGCTTTCCTTCACCAACGGCCACCAACTACTCATAGCTCCTCAGCCTTGTAAGCTCCTTCCCCATGGCCAGAGTCAGTTTTCTTTATCCTTTATCAGAAACAGGTTATTTATGGACTCAGAACAATGGTGAAAATTGTAATGGCTGCAGACCTAAGAACTGTTTTTAATGGTCTTTACCAGCAGAAAAAGGACAAAGTATTTGCCAAAATCTAACATTATCTGGTATACACTGAATCTGTGTATAACGAAGCCTATAAAAGGCTTGGCTTCATTTTTCTACTTTTAGAAGCCCATTGTCTCCTGTGCAGAATCAGTGGATGTCACAAGGTAAAGACACATAGTTCCAGTTCTGAAATGTTGTTGTCCACCTTGGCTGGACTGTAGTCTAATTTAGGTTCCATCTTAAGACACTGAGTAGATGTAGAGACATTCTTCTTTTGGTAAGATAGATCAACAAAGATAAAGTTTATATGCGAGGAAACATACAGCTATATACACACAAGCCTGTTCTCAAACTCACACAGGAAGAGGAAACAGGAAGAGAGATGAGAAAACCTAGGGATTATCCATTTTAATACATAAAAAAACTTATTTTGGTTTGATTCATTGAGTTGCTCATCCATTTGTGCTTAAAAGTGTCAACTCCCCCTTTATAGAATGTTTTGTTTTGTTTTGTTTAAAGTTGTAAAATTAGCTTTAAAGGTATTTTATGGGATTAGTAACACCTGCTGAGTAAGCAACTATTTGGAAAGTCAAGAAACAATCACCAATAATTACAAGCTTGAATTCTGGTTTAACACAGAAGCAGATAGTGCAATAAGGGACAAAATCGCTTTCAGACAAGAAGGCTTTCCAGTGACAGAGTGAAGTATGGCCAAGAAAACACTGGTATCAGGACATGAGAAAACCTACTCACAGCTTATAAAGAGTCAATTCTATAAATGGGGTTGAATTTCATTCTCTTTTAACTTATGAAAATAATTTTCAGATGTGGTCACAGGAACATCAGAGATTTCTGTGAGCTGTGAAGCAAGGGAAATGTCCTGGCTTTCAGAAATGGTAAAACAAGAAGCTGGGCTCATAGAAAGTATAAAAAGGCAAGCATGATACCAACTTTGAAAAAAATTTTTGGCACAAAGAATTAAGCTGATGGTCTGTGACTACCTCAACAACAAATTTGTGAAAATAATTTTATTTTTACATTAAAAACCTTTTTTAATGAATGTCTAACTCAGTGATAGAATATACAAATAAAGAGGTATAGTTACAAGACTGTTTAGCTACATCCACGTGATCTGCTCAAATGTGAGTTGAACAAGGCTGACAGCAATAGATATGCCAAACTGGATGTGGAAAAACCCATGAGGCCTCAACTCTACATAAAAAGCTAGAGGCAAGTGAAGAAAGGTAGGAGAGGGAAAGGTGGTTTTTTCCCCAGGGAAGAGCACACCAAGTGGTTGTCCAGTGCCAAACAATCAGCTGGAAACATACATACAGGTAGCATTATATGGATGAAACAGGCTATATTTAGGGACATATATGAATATACCTATACATATACACATATGGATTTGAAGGGAAGAGAGGGAAGGGAGAAATGTTTCAATTATAATCTCAAAAAAAAAAAAGGGTGAAGAAAGAATTAGAATATGGATTACTTCTGGAAGAGGAGAAAGTAAACTATTGGGGGGCAGAACAGTTCTAGGGTACAGGTTATAGTCTACTTTTTAATTCTTTTTTGGAAATACAATTACCAGGCAACAGACTAGGGGAAAAAACATGGCAGCATATATGTATATTTAAGTAAGATACCTGGCAAGAATATCCATGGCATTTGAAAGGATAAGATAGAGAAATAGCCAGAATATAACAGTAAATATAGTCAATCTTTTACTGTCTTAGATAAAGACAAGAAAAGCATGCCGGACCCCACTCATCCATCTATTTATCCATTCACTGGCTTATTCTTTATTGAACCGCTCCTTTTCATGGCTGACTGTGCTGAGCGGGGGCCAGGGGCAGAGGTAGTGATAAAGCCTGAAAACTTGTGTTAGCTGAAGGCCCATAGACACTAGCAGCTGCATGATCTAGGTAAAGGCTAGAGGCCTCCTTGGGCCCCTTATCCTCACCTCCCCTTTGAACACAGTAGGGAAGACTGCCGCACAGAACAGTATAGCTTCTGCTAGAGTAAAGCCTGTGGACGACATGTTCCTACGAGGAATAGTTAAAATGCGGAATGACAGAATTAAGACGTGTATATGTCCTTGCTAACACTCCCAGGCTAGAATAAAAAGCCTCAAAAAACCACAGAATGAAACTTCACTCATAAACATGTCGTATGGAACTTAGGTTCCCCAACAGGCAAGTGAAGCAGAGGAGCAGAGTGTTCACGGCCTCTTCCCCGGCCACATGGACAGTCTCTACAGGAAGCTGCAGAAGGTTCTAAAGCCCACACTTGGGATCACTCTTCTGTCTAGCTTACATCTTAGGAGGGGAACCAAGAGATGCTTAAAACAAAGGAAACACTCAGAAACTTAAGGATATAAGAGATGGTTCAAAGAACTGAGTCTGTTTGCCTACAAAGGAAGCAATCGTGTCATCCAGGGTGGAGACTGAGGCCTCCCTACCTACTATTCTACTAGCATTAACGTGGCAGCTGGTAAGGTCTCTGCCATTTCTCCTGGAATCTTTAGAATCTAGAGTTTAGCCGACCAGTTACCAAGCAGGAGCACCTCTTATCTAGCACAAACTGTTTAGAAGTCAGTCTAGTGTATTGGGTTTTATTCAGTTGCCAACAGTCTACAAAGTTAAATTAGACACATTTTTATGCTCATCAATTTAATTAACACAAACCTACCCTAATGCCGATTTTCTAATTTCTGGGACTCAAAATGTCTGGAAAGTAAAAATTTTGGCATACTTAAATTAGCTTTTGACAGTTTGGGAGTTCTGTTCTGTCTCTCCATGGAGACCACACAGAGAGCTGTGCTCTCCAGCACTTACCGCCAGGTACTGTGGGGTAAGTCCGCCCAGCCCTGTCAGGTTTCCCCACGTGGCAGTGTTGAGCTGTTGCATCTGCTGTGCGAGCTGCTGCTGGAGGCGTCTTTGCTCTTTGTCCTTCTGAGTGTCAGCAAACTTCACCACAATGGGTGAAGAGCAGCCCTGTGGTCAGACACATTGGAAAGTGAAGAGGATGTTACGGCCTGATTGAATCCCTGTATAACATTAAGTCATCGCCGCATTGATCTTTCTTCCCTGTCTTAGAGCACATGGAATGGTCTGGAATGGTTTTTAATGGTTTGATATTCCTTCTTCTCTGATTGGTACCATCAACAGAAAACTCCATATACTGTCACTGGTTTCTTTAAAGGGATCTCTGTTGGTGAAGCCACCTGCTTTTTTGTTTTGATATTACAATGCCTCGCCTTTCTTCATGTGTCTTCCTTCAACTTTCCAGGACTTCCTTCAAGACAAAGGCGTTATCTATAATTATACTTCATAGTTTGCTTGACTTAAAGATAGTCTTGTCTTTGTGTATCTGCTATTTCCATATACAGGTACAGGAGAAAGGAACAGAAATCACCATTGGAATGAAAATATCTCACTCAATGTTAACCAGTCATTTATTTTCATTTATGTATCTCTGAACACTGGAACAGTGAAAATAATTTTGACACAATAAGAGAAGTGAGTTTCATTTTAGAAACATGGATGAAGGTCAAAGATATGAAAAAAAAAAAAAAGGCACTGGTCAAAGTAATTATTCACATGTTCTCAGACAGTCTGTTTCCTTCTTCCATGTCACTTCTGTTCTATCCAAAGTCCCCAGAGCAAACCAAAAGATTCCGAAGCACAATTCTCCTCCACTCAGAGGGATGTGTCTTTGTTTGTTTGTCTTTTTGAGACAGAGTTTCTCTGTGTAGCATTGGCTGTCCTGGATTTGCTTTGTATGCCAGGATGGCCTCGAACTCACAGAGATCCACATGCCTCTGCCTCCTGAGTGCTGGGGTTAAAGGCGTGCGCCACTGTGCCTAGATAAAGTGACGCACCTTAAATGGATTCTACATGGCTTCTATTCTCAATCTCACCATTCTACAAGCCTCATTCAGTATTAATTTCCTTTAAAAGGTAAGGAGTAAGAATAGTGAGAAAGAAATGGTCAAAAGTTACATAATAAAATAAATTAATTTTTGAGTTAGATATAATCTTTGGGAAATATTAGCCTACTACTTCAAACAGCATGGCCCTATCCCAAGCACCCTTGAAATACTTGGTAAGAACTCTGCTGAAAAATACTCTTCCTTCCAAGCTTTCTGTCCTGGATATGGAGCATGGAGCATAGTCCATCACCATTCTGCTAGGTTTTTTTAAAAAAGGAATTTCTACCCAATTGATTAAATAAAATCTTATTATGTGGCAACAATTCTCTCACAAAAGATATACTATTTAAACCATTTTCCCTTCCATTCCCATTAAGTCATTTTTCTTTCTTCTAAAACACAAACTTGCACGTTTTTCTTTGTCACTTTGGGTAGTTACTGGGAACTTAGCTATGAATTATATTTGGTTATCAAGTCTGTTATTTAAGAAAGTAAGAAAATTGAGATAATTGTGTCAGTGTGAAACTTCTAATCTATCAACCTATATCTCTGATAGGCAGAGTCATGGGACAGAATGTTAAATGTTAATAAATTACATAATAGTAACACTTCCACCATTAAAAATTAATATATTTTTCTTATCTGCTTCATATTTCAGTACTTTACTATTTATTAAAAGAGAGCAAAATACTCTAAAGACGAAAATAACATGGAGAAATTTTTCATGGAGAAAGTTCTAGTGCTGCATCAAACGTGTTCCATAAGGAAGGATAGCATTTTCTATCTTCTCCAAATAGCACATTTACTGACTTCTCGTTCTTAAATGTGAAAAAAGGCATAAAAGCATAAAACCAGGCAAACAATTGTAGCTTTAAAAGTGACCTGTTTAAGTCAAGAAAGAAAAACAAGTGGGGATCACACAGAAAAATATGGGAAAATAGATGTTATATGCGTGTTTTAAAAACAAATCTTTGAACATTTACATCATTTTAAGTTAAATAATGTCTTGTTAAGATGTGTACCAAAGTCCTGAAAATAATGTAATTAGTTAAAACTCAAGCAAACACCTCTAGTGGTTTGATTATAGTAGAACTGTGTGGGTTATAGTGTTCTGTTTTAAGGTCAAATTTGTAAATCAAACTGAGGGTCCTTTGTTTAAGCATGGGTATCCAGTTTTAAAAAGGAGTATACTAACTCTGATGGAATCATGGAAGCAATCTGAAGACTAACCCTGTGCCAGCCTTCTACAGTGCTTTTCTGCATGAAAGCCTCATTCTGGTTTCGGCTCTTGCCCAGTTCTGCCTTATGGCTCTTGTGCAGTAGAATGGGGGACTCGGACCATGTCAACATCCTCTATGAGCTCACCTGGGGATGGCAGCACTTTTAAGTGGCAAAAGAACTTGAAAACCTTATCTAAGGGGAGATCAATTTTGGTATAAATTCCTTAATTACAGGAAATAAAAATAGCTAAATGCATATATGTAAATATGTACATATGAGGAGTGTTTTTTTTTAAAACAGCATTTTTATTTTAACATCTAAGCTGAAAAATAGCTGGAAATCCACAAATTTTGAGCAGCCTATGAGAAAAGGGAAGCCAAAATATGAGGAATGTGGCTGCAGGTGTACAAGACTGGACTCCTGCTTATTATTTTCTGCTATGTTTGATTTTCACCTGCGCTTGCCTTCAGGTAGGGGTGGGATTGTCTTAAAAATGCATTGCACTGTAAGGAAAACAAATTAATTATATATGTTAGGAATATCAAAGTCAAAATGAATGTTCAAAAAAGACAATAGGCTTTGCAATGCTGATGTTACAACTCAAAAAAGTACAGTAAACACCTAGTAACAATGCCATGCACATCCCCTCCACCCTTTCCACCCACCTTCTGGATTAAGATAAAGGAGTTTCCCATAACACATGACGCATAATGATCACTTAGCTCCCAGCATGCTTTGGAAGATGCAGCATTGCAAGAACAAAAACAAACAAACAAACAAAAACAAAAAATAAAACCCCAATTAAAGGGGGATTAAAAAAAGAAGCTCAAACAATTACTATTTTTTTTTTTTGCACATGAAATGAAATTGAAAATATTTTTGTTCAAATTGGAAGACACAGCTTCATGTAACAGCACAAGGCCACCACCTCTGGAGAAAATCACCCACACAAAGACACAGTGTACATGACACAGCAGCACATGCACTCTCAAATGATCCTATGAGACAGAACAGAGTAAGTGATGGCATGTCACTTCTGGGATGTTCTTGTGCAAAATTCTGAGAGACCATACCCCAAATCATAGACTGAGCACAGAGAGTTGTGCGTCTCCACCTGTGGCATATTTCACGTTGGTGATTGTCCTGTTCCTCAAGTCCACAACCTCTTAGGAGAGTGGACTTGAGCACATATATTTCTTTGTTGTTCACTTTTAATTAAAAGGACCAATCTGATATTTTAGGAAACTGAAAATTAGCATTTCATTGCTAATTAGGAGAATTATTAACTTTCTTCAAAACTCCTGAGATGAAAACACAATTCTGCTTGACTATATTAAGACCTTTAACCAGGTGATTTGTTACAACAGTGATCTGAGGTGGGGGTTGCTTAGCTTGGTCCATACCAACCCTGCTGTGGGGGATGTATTCAAGCCTCTAGGTAAAGAATGACACTTTGCTTCAAGTGCCTCATATCTCAGAACTCCAATCAAAGGCTCAAAAGACAGCTGTAGGGCAAGTGGAAGGTTTCACTAAAGTACATTTCAAGTCATTAGGGGAAAAATGCACTAAGTGGAAAGAGAGAAGAGGGAATGGAAGTGAGGAGGGAAACAGAAAGAGAGAGAGAGAGAGAGAGAGAGAGAGAGAGAGAGAGAGAGAGAGGAATAGATATGAGTGGATGAAAAATGAAATGGTGAAAGTTTAAATCTGTGATTGTCATGTCAACAATCCACACAGGAGAGAAGTGCTTTACCATTCCCCATCATTTGCACAAAGAAAACAAAGAAAGGGCAGATGATACAGTACCTCCATGGTCTGAGACTGATGCATGGCTTTGATTGCATTCTGTGCCATTGCCCTTGTAGAAAATGTGACAAACGCACAGCCTGTGGGAAACAAGGGGACAGGGAGCAGGAAAGACAAAAACAACAAGACAAAAGGGTTGGACGCTTGTTAAACCAACACAGTCTACGAGAACTGCCACAAGACGACACTGTTCTCAGTAGTACATAAAAATAAACAGCTTCTCCCTTTGGTTTTATCTTATTTTGCTTTTTATTCGCAGTGCTGAATTGCTAATCTTACCAAAGCAGAACAATTTATTCATCAGCTTATTATTATTATTATATTTTAAAGGGAACTAGGGATCACGTTGCATACGTTTCTTTATCCACAAGGTTTGAAAGTAGCAGGAGGCAACTTGCATTTTCTAAGATAAAAGTGGGCTACTTTCTAACTTCTCCTTGGCTGATGAGCTCTACACTGAGAGCATGCATACAGTAGGACTTTGTATTTCAAAATGTATCACCAAAGTTTAAGAAGTAAATAAGAATTCATCACACCAAGAGTAAATTAGCAAATAAATTTCAAGAGCTGAAAATGTTAACAAGTAAATATATCTAACTCGTCTTGGATAGTCAAAATCATACATAAATATCAACTGATGCTATTCAAATGTAAGCAGATATACCAAATCCATTACAGAGTAGTAATTACTAATTATTGACAAAACAAACTATTACTGTGAGAGAATTCAACAGTGCATACGAAATAAATTATAAAAGCTGTCATTTGTTTGTACAAAATTTCCATGACTTTGGAAGTTGTAACTTTCAGAAAGGAATCAGAGATTTGACCTGAAGTTTAACACACACAAGACGATGTACATTTCTCCGAACATCTACTATGAGCCCTATAAAGCTTTCTGTGTTGATTTTATCTAGTGCTATAAAACTGCTAGCATCTGTAGTGCTGGTCCCTGCTTTTGATAGCAGTACTGGCCACCATGCAGGTCACCATGCAAACTACATGGCTCATCACCCTTTGTACTAATAAAAACACTGCCTTGTGAAATTTACATTTTATTCGTCATGTACCCTTGGGATGCTTAGAGAAAAAGGCTGTGAAATTAATGCAGATTCAGGCTGATTTTATAATAATACCACAGCACACTAAAAGCTTAGCTAAAGCAATACAGACTTATTTCATTTATGATCTCTAATGACTTTAAAAGTGCATTGATTTTCAGCTTCTTTAGCCTTGCACAGTTTGAACTTAGGTATCAGCGAATAATTTAGTGTTCCACTCAATTTCCTCAAAACATTATTATTATTACTACTTAAAAGATTTCCAAATGAAGCAGATCTAAACACCAAGAGGCGGAAGCCTATTGTCATTTCAGAGCAAATGCATGAAAGCGGAATTCTGGCATCAGCAGTATGAGATTGTTGCCCCTGTGGCCAATAAACAAAACAGAACATTCTACATTCAAACAACCAGCAGATTGTCTGCTTTATGTAAATCAATTTCTGATTCATAAATATACTTTCTTCTTTTGTCCTGCATTGTGGATCTGGTGAGAATATCAAGTCAATCAATAAAGCAGCATTCTGCTGTAGTGTTTTTTAATCAAACAGCATTAAAAGAAAGTAGTGTCTGTCCACTATCCCCAATGCACAATGACATCCAGTCATGAAAGGAACTAAATGGGTAATTTTTTTGCAACCTGTTATGATCTTTAATATACAAGTTCCCAGCACACAGGAGGGTCATCCTATATTCCCTACTGCTGGTTGAGCAGGTATTAAGAAGCAGGCAAGAAGTCCAGTTTGCCTGAGTACTGAGCTGTTGCATGTAGTTCTCTGACAGAAAGAAGGTGACAAAGACTAATATTTAAACATGTTGCATGTACCTAGACATGACTGTAGCTTTTGGCCCTCATAAAAGCAACGCCCTTCTCTAAGCCCTCTACACCAAGTGTGAACTAGTGTGGGAGATAGGTGACAGTGTCTCCACTGGAGTCTATATTGATGCTAAGGTCTGAAATTATAGTCTTAAGTTTGCATTATGTTTCAAAGTGACATCTCTTCAAAATGTTATGAGCATCACTGAAATTACAGAGGAAATAAGACTAAGAGATTTTAATTTTGTACTTCTTGTCTCGAGAAGCAATGGAGGCCAAAGCAAATCACCTAGCAGAAATATGTTTGAAAGCCTATGAAGCATGGGCCAATTCTACTTTAAGGGTCAGGAAGGTTGTTTTATTTACTTCATTTGCTCATAGTATCTAAGGAATGTGTGCTGAGTTGACAGTTTCCAAATGGGGGTTAAAAATGCATTAGAAACATGTAAAATGTCAATAAGAGCCAATAAAGCACAGCTTATTCATTTATCACGATTTCACACAGTAACTTTTAAGTAACGTGAGAAAGATAAAGCAATTAGCAGGCACAATAAATCTCTATCAACTTGAACCACTGCCCTCTTCTCTACGATGCCTGTAACTAAAAAACCCAAGCAGCGCTTAATTTTACAGTCCTCACCCATTCAAAAACTGACCCGATGAATGTGATAACTTCTTTAACCTTTTTAGTCTGCAGGCAGTGGTGCAAGAAAAGAGAGGAGCTGCTTCCTTAGGGGTTTCTGTCAAGTTCTTTAAGTATGTACTGTGCTCAGTTACTTAGAAGAAAGAAATTACTGTGTCATTTATAGAGTGGGAATACATGGTGAAAAATTCTGCTCTCAGTATAACTCTGGATGAAGTTAAGCAACTTAGGAGTCAAGTATTTTTTGGGACAGTAAAGCTTGTTAATCTTTGTAATTTATTTATATTTATTTATTTTGGTTTTTTGAGATAGGGTTTCTCTGTGTAGCCTTGGCTGTCCTGGACTCACTTTGTAGACCAGGTTGACCTTGAACTCTGAGGTCCATCTGCCTGCCTCTGCCTCCTACAGTGCTGGGATCACAGGCGTGTGCCACTTGCCCAGCTCAACCTTTGTTATTTATATCAGGGGAGGTTGTAGTAGTTATACAGATAGATTAAAATTTTTCCCAACGCAAGTATGAACATGGTAGTGGCTCTAGTTCTGGGTCTTTGCTATATGGCACTTCACCAGCACAGGATCATAAGAGCTCCACTATTTAAACTGGCCACTGTCTTTTGTACAGCTGACCCAGAAAGCTTGCCATTGGGCAGAAGTATCTCAGGTCCTAGCTGGTCTGTCCTGCATGCACTGACACTGAGTCTTGGCAGGACAGGACCTCTGACTGTGTAGCGTCAGCCCATACTATTTAGGACTGCTAAATACACTATCTTGGCAACTAGTATTCAATGCTGGAGGAATGAGACTGGAGGAAAAATGATATGACTATTAAAATGATACCAATTTTTCATCTTTGGTTTGGTTTTGATCATTTTGGTTTGGATATAGTAGCATATATACATGTCACTGTCTTAAAACTGGAATGAATATATATATATATATATGAGAAAAGAATCCTTTTGTGGCTAACCTGTAGTTTAGCTTGCAATTATTGTCTTCACTTTCAGAATGTGAAGGATTACTAATAGGAGTGAGGAATGGAATTTTTAAACAATTATTATTTCAGTGAGCCTGCCTGCCTTGCCACTAAAACAGATGGATGGCTGACTTGGGAAAGGTTTCACAAAGTGATTTCCTCCTACAGACAGGACCTAAGGACAGCTCAGAACCCTGTCATAGAGGGTGGGTGCTTGGAATACATTTATTATCACACTTGCCATTTCAACAGAAAGAGCATCTTCCCCCATCCACTTCTTTTCCTTTTCTGAGACAGGGTTTCTCTGTGTACCTCTAGCAGTCCTGACACTTGCTCTGTAGACCAGGCTGGCCTCGGCCTCCCATAAGCTGGGGCTAAAGGCATGCATTACAATCACCCAGTAACAGGGCGTCTTAACTTAGGGTTCTACCTCTCAGTTACCAGAACTAGATGAATTCTTGCTCCATCCTAAAAAAACCAAAAAACAAAACCAAAAGAAACCGCAAAGTTAGAAGTACCTTTAAAAGCATGAATGATGCTAGAGTCTCTTGGTATTTTATGTGTTTGTTTAGTTTTGTTTAGTGTTTTGCCTCTCTCTTTTTAAATTAATCTATTTATTAATTCATTCATATTACATCTCAATTGTTATCCCATCCCTTCTATCCTCCCAGTCCTCCCTTCCTCCCACTTTTACCCTACTCCCCTCCCCTATGACTGACTGAGGGGCACCTCCTCCCCCTGTATATGCTTATAGGGTATAAAGTCTCTTCTTGGTAGCCTGCTATCCTTCCCCTGAGTGCCACCGGACCTCCCCATCAAGGGGACGTGGTCAAATATGGGGCACCAGAGTTCATGTGAAAGTCAGACCCCAGTCTCCACTCAACTGTGGAGAATGTCCTGTCCATTGGCTAGATCTAGATAGGGGTTCAATGTTCACTTGTTTTTTGCCTCTCTTTCAAAGAGGCACAGTGGCCTGCTGCATCTCAAATAGGAGAAACATGATTTACAGTAAAGGAGACTTCAAGTTATGAAAAACTTATAAATTCATTATTACCTAGTAAAGATAATAATGCAGCCAATTCTTGCTGTATCTTTTTAGCACTGGCAGGAATGGTCCAACACACAGTAGAGCATAATAGTTGGGCACATGCATTAGCAATCTAATTTATCTTATGCAATGCTGGGTTAGCATATTGAAAACTGGCATTGACACATCAATCATTCATTTATGGCATCTGAATTTGGGTATGGACTAGGACTCACTTAGCAGCTGGCAAAGTCTCATTGCGTAGATGAGACTGGGAGACTATTTTCAACAGGATGGCAAAATGTTGTCAGTATTCCAAAGAACATGTGGTAAAAGTCTCCATGCAGATGAATACTGAGGTGCGGGGTGGACAGGACTAAACTGTGATCAAAACAGTCTGCTCCACATACCTGTCTGAGTAGTCAGACGCTCTATCTTTATAGACTGCTGGAATACAAACAAGGGACAAGCAAGGACTCGAGTGCTCAACCCTGTTTGTGCTCCTCCTTGAGAACACTCATCTGTCAGGGTTTAGGCAGGGAATGGTGGAACACAGCTGGGATACTCTTACACAGTACAAAGAAAACTTTCTTAGATGGTAGTGAAGATTCTGCTATAGTTTGTGGGAAAGAAAAACAAAATGAACTTTCTCACTGGCTTCGAAGTTACAGATACTCAATTGCCATTGTGCAGACATGGCACAGGGTAGAGCTCAGTGACCTTCCTGACTGTATGGAGCAGTGGGAACATGCCATTGTGCAGACATGGCACAGGGTAGAGCTCAGTGACCTTCCTGACTGTATGGAGCAGTGGGAACATGTTTACGTTAGGAGCTTACCATCCTGAAGTCACACTGTTAAATATGTACAGTTGGTTTGGAAAGCTCAGGCTTTGCTTTCGAGAGCAAATGTCTCATTGGAAATGTCATTGCTGGTTGTGGTGGCCTACTCGTTCTTTCCTGGAGAGCTGTGCAGGTGCCTGAGAGGTGCAGCTGTCCTTGCACATGGTGTGACTATTGATATGAAGCAGCTTGAAAGTGATGAGCAACATGCTTTTGGAAACAGGAGAGTCAGCAGAATGAACGCCTGTCCCCAGTGGGGGAAAAGCCTTTAGATCTGCACAGGCTGCCCTTTGCGTGGATGAGACAAAATGTTTGCTAAGTACTTCTGTGTGACTGGCAAGTGCTAGGCCCTTTCCATGTAGACACAACCGTTTTCTGTGAGTGTCTGTCCTGGGACATGGACTTGTGATAGTGAGGTGTTTTGTTTCCCTCCTAAGCTAATGGCAGTAACTGGAAGTGTAAACAGGGCTTGAGAGGCATGGCTGTGTGTCCCGGCAGCTCTCAGGCCTTTGCGCTGCTGAGTGGTGTCCTGAGTCAGCACATCTGAGGGCCTCGGCGGAGTGCCTGGTACAGAGGAAGTCAAATGGCTGACGTGGCAGAGGAAGAGTGGGGGCTGGGGAGGTCTGCCTGACTACTTGTCTGTTTTCATATTTATAGCTGAACTGTATAAGTCTAGGAAAAAGGTGGTGGCCAATCATTCGATGAAAGCTAACCTTCATCATCATCACTAAACAGTCTAACTTAACAACTTTTTCAGTTTTTATTCTGATTTTGGTTTTCTGAAACAAGGTTTCTATAGATCAGGCTGGCCTTGAACTCACAGAAATTCACCTGCCTCTGCCTCCTTAGTGCTGGGATTAAAGGCGTGTGCCACCATCACCTGGCCTTATATTCTGATTTTGTATAAGGGTATTCTTCAGAGCAGTCAAGCTTTCATTTCACTTAATTTTATTTATTATTCTTTTTTTTTAACAGCTGAGCTAGCAACAGACACTTAGGTGAAAACTGCTAAGTGTCTTTCATTTGGAGTGTCACTAATGGGAGACACTTATTAATATTTGGTTGAAAACAGAAATTCTTCAATGAGAGCAAAACAGTAGCATGAAAGAGAATTGTTCTTTTACCAAATACAGTGACTTGGGAGCAGGCCCCTGTAAGCCAGGAGTCCCTACATCCTACCAATTGGAAAATGTACCACTGTGTGTCTTTGTATTTCAGAATAAATGGTCATTAATCACTATTTTCTTGTTTCCAATAGAGAACTCTCACCAGCTCACCAGAAATTACTTTTCAGTTTAAATGTGGGGGTGGGGGTGTTACTGTCTTCTTTACATTGACTCCATCCATTTGCACAAACTACTGGGAAGGGAGGTGCCCATAACTTACTATAGAAACAGGCTACTTCCTGGGTCATGTGTTGGTTAATCAACCAAGCAGCAGATCAAATTGGCTAAGTTCTCCAAATGAGTAGTGGGCGTTCTGCCCTTTCCCACGGAAGCTAACAATACCTAAAGGTACTGAACCATGTTCATCTCCCAAGAATGGCAGAGCCAGTAAGTGTTAGGGCCACTTCACCTGCCTAAGCCAAGCCCTGGACGGACGGCAGAAGCTAGCACTCAGCTTCACGCTCACAGCCTCTGTGAAACCACTCCGACAGTAAGTGGTTATTAATGTTGCCCTGTGAGAGAAGCAGGACAGACACACCTCCACTGCTGCCATCTATGAATGGGGAAACGAAGAGGCAGAAATTGGAAAATAAATTGACTAAGATCACAAATTCTGGGACTGGGAGTTAGAGTCACTGAGTGACTATAAGCTTCACTGACTAATTTAAAGGCATTCCCTCCCTCCCTCCCTCCCTCCCTCCCTCCCCTTTCCACCCCCTCCCTCTTTGTCCTCTTCATGTTCTCCTCATGCATCCCTGACTGGGGTGCTGAGTCTGTTATTTAAGGTCACACTCAGTATCTTCTCCAGCTTTTAGGAGTCTAGCCTTGAAGTGAGGGCAATATAACAAGCATTTCAGAGCGGACAGAGGATGCGTGCGTGAGCTGTGATTTGCACAGGGCTCTCCTTCCCCACCCCTTTGACCACTTTCAGAGGAAACCACAGGGAGCATGCCACCCCTCCTAGTTCTCTTGACTGCCTCCAAGAGGTGGAGGTGGATGCTGGTGAAGCTTTGGTTCTTTGACTTTAGTTCTCGGAGCTGACAACATGAAGCTTTATGTCTAAGGTAAGAAAACAAAAACAAAAAACTTCCTCTCATGGTTTTGAAATTAGGTAAGAATGGTGAGACAGGTGAAAATGATCACCTTGATACTTACAGCCTGGCTATTTCTTCCAGTGTGTGGTTGGGTACCACAGTTGACTCAGAACCAGAGCTTGAGAATAAGGAAAACTCTTAATTAGCCCCATGGAAACTGCACTGCAAAATGAAGATTTCTCTACAAACTGAAAAACACTTGATATACACTTCCTCTTTGGATTGCCTTGGGAAATGCAGTCAGACAGTTGTTAATACACACTGTCCCTTCTTGTACTTTATGGAGGGAGGTACGTGGTATTGCTAGGGGAGAGGCAGGTGTAGAAAGAGAAAGGTGATCCCCACTGATTGCTACAGTGGCTTACAGACCGTAGCATTCCTCATGGCTTTAAGCCACAGCCTTTGCTTCTTCTGTTGTGGCAAAAGAAGAGTCTATAGCTTTCTAAAGGTCAAAGTCACTTTTCTATCACTTAAGGACTGGACTAGAGACTCGAAGCTTGGTCAGATGCAGGGCAGTACAGGTGAGGTTCCTCTGAAGCGCTGTATCTGTCTGCACTGCATGAGAAGTGACACTCTCTCTAGGCCTGCATAGCTAAAGTGAAGACGACATCTTTAATGCAAGCAGAAAAGAAAAAGTACCATTCTCATCCCCTCCGCCTTTCCCTCTTGTCCTCCAAACCTGCTCAGTTTGAGGATGAAAAGGGGTATAGAGCTAGGCAGCCTGCCCATGCTCCTCAGGACCTGACCTAATGTTGGCGCTCAGACCTTTTCACCTGGAGAAGTAAGAGATGACTGTTTTGGTTACACAGAAAAGTTCAGGTTGGATAACTTGAGCACATGGGATGTACTGTAAGCTAAACCCCTGCTGTATGTGATGCCTACATCTCCCTTGACTGCGACACAGAGTTCCAATTAGCATTTAAGGAAAGAGACTTTACAGAAAGCACACTCACCTCGACTCAGCCCGTCGGGTCCCCGGAGAATCCGGCATTCTTCTATCTGGCCGAACGGAGAAAACATCACTCTGATATCATTCTCATTACATTTCTTCGAAACCATTCCTATGAACAATTTTCGGTCTTCCACAGCTAGGAGATAAAAATAAGGAAGAAAGGCCGTGTCATCATTTTTTTTCTCCGCAATCAATGCTTCATTACTACATTAAACCAGGCTTGGCCACGTGAGAGTGAGTGCAGCACTATAGCTAACCATAGACCTGCACCTGCCTTCTTCCTCCTGCTCCCCACTACCCCCCAAAACCAGTCCCTCTTCCATTCTGAGGCCAGGAACAGTTGCTTTAGCTTCTAACTCGGCAGGCTGGTTACACTTGAAGCACATCTCCATCTTTCTGCTCACTGATATGTGACCTATATTTAGCCTATAAGGCACAAATAAAACTATTTCAGGACAGTGCTGGAAGCCCTTCTAGGAAGAGAGGCTCTTTTAAAAGATGTCTGAGGTACCCTCTAGAAATAAGACCTGTTCATCTTCTGTTGCCTCACTTTAGTCTAGTTCTCAGAGGAAAAGTGTGGGTTGGGGAGGACAGAGCTAGCCATACCTGAGTCATAGCTTAGGCTCTGCCACAGTCAGTGTGTGTAACCTTTGTTACTGAAGCTACATTACCATCTTGCCACTGCTGTTTAAAAGTGATAGTTACTTCTGTTTCTTTTAGTCCTTCATAGGCAGGTATTGTTTATATATAAACAGTAAGTATTTATTCTGGATTTTCTGGGTCCTGGTTCCACTGGAATTCAAGGTATGTGACGTGAGCCCTCTAGGACAGGTTCAGTTCTGCAGCACTATTGCAACTCAGTGATTCACTATTAAGCAACACTGTTGCAGAATTCTTTATAATGTCTGTGCTCCTCCATATACAGCCAAAGCCACATGACTTCACCGAAGACTTAAAAGGCTCTAGTATGAGAGAGAAACAGACTATTTACTTATTAACTTATTTATTTAGTGGTTTTTGAGACAATGTTGCTCTGTGTATCCTTGGCTGGTTTGGACTCACTTTGTAGACCAGGCTGGTCACACCTGCCTCTGCCTCCCCGAGTGCTGGGGTTAGAGGTGTGTGTCACCACATCTGGCTGACAAGAAATGGACTTTTAAATGCTATCTCACTTTAATTTAAAATTTCCAAGCCCTTTGTATCTAGTATATTGGGTTCTGAAGAACCCAAATGAGGCAGATAAATGTTCTTTGTCATAGAATTCCACATAGTAAAAAAAGGACTACTTCCATCCATTTGTAAAACAGATTTCTGAGTCCATGGGGGAAGGCAACTTTCCTAGGGTCATTCAGGAAATATGAGGCCAATGTAGACTACAGCCTCTGTTCCTACCCCAGCCCAGGGTTCCTGCTCTGTTACTGCTTCTTCCAAGCTCGAGGACGCAGATGAGGCTTAAAGGGAGAAGGCATGATCATGACTGAGAGACTGCTCTGTTTTAGTGTTGCCACTAATTTGAAATGTGGCCCTGATAATTATTTCACCTTTGTCCACTACTCTTTCTTTTCCTCCTCTTTCTCTTTCCTTAGCAGTGCAGAGAAGGAATCCAGCTACATGCTTCGGGTTAACTGAGGCACTGGGATGGAGGGTGCCAGAGCAGTGTGCAGAATCTACCCCCTCTACGCCCAGGGTACTTTCTAAGACAACTCAGAGAAAGCCTAGAGCTCTTGTAATGTCCTCCTAAGGGGACACTTAAGAAATAAAGGCAGAACCTGGGGAGTGGGAAAAACAAGACATATAACATATAAGGAACAAAACCAGGAACACACTGGTGTACCTGAAGAGGGAAAAACAGTATCTATGATCAGAGAATGGGCCCAATGAATAAGAACAGTGATAGATTTAAAAGTCACTCATTGGATGGGGTATTTATTTGGATCTTTTATTTGGATAAAATATTTCAAGTATTGTTTCTGCTGTACCTTTGGAACAAATGAAATACCAGTGATCTACTGTGAATTAGCAAAATCTAGTGGCCAGGACACCAAGCTTCAGCAATCCCAGATCTCTTGACAAGGACCTTTTATAGTCTCCCCAGTTGTATATTTATAGGCTATCATTTGATAAGGTCTTAAAAACCCCAGAGACATACAGAATAGGGGATTTAAAAATGTTTTTATTATTTTAAAGATTCATTAACAATTAGACAGGTTAACTCCTCGTAACACCCAGCCTACCTCAAAGAGGATGATAAGCATCAAAGAACCTACTTGTGGAGATGGCTTCAAATGTGGCAAACAAGCCACTAGGAAAAATGTCCTCATTTCTACCACAGACAGAATTCTGCCTAAAAGAGGACAAGCTTGGATGCAGGCAGAGTCGATGGCCAAACTCTGTCAGGACAGCGTAACCAAGTCCTCAATAGTTCCTGCCTCACAAATATGTCTGTCAGATATATTGGGCTGGAAGGCTGAAGATGATGCTCCAACATTATAGAGAGTTTTGGATGACTGTTCAGGTAGCAAACTGTCTCTGTCATCTTCTCATTTGGAAAGCTACTAACCTGCACTTCCAGTATACTCTGGTAATCAAGTTTATTCCTTCTCAAGACTCTGATTGGGTTGAAGACCAGATAGTTTAGTTTAACAATGAACCCTAGTTTTTTAGGGATTAAGATGTTTTTTAGGTCTAGACAGATGTTTTAAGTTGATAATGACAAGATATGATAGATACTGATTTACATTCAGAATTTTAGACACACCAAGATAGGAAAATGTTTTCTTCAAGGCTGCCAAATATAAACAGCCAAAACACTAACAATGTAACATTTATCTAACTCCTGATTATGTCATGGTTCTTCTTGCTATAGGTAGTTTTTTGTACATATGTGTAACAATAAAAATGTATACGTAAAAAATAAAAAATATTTAATAAAAAAGAAAAAAATTAAACGGTATTTGTGGGCGTGACCCTGAGTGTGGAGGACTGTGAGGGGTAGGGTCTGTGAGATGTGGCACACCCTTGGTGAAGACATGGAAATGGACAGAAGGAAGAGCGAGACTACTAGTCTCCAATTATTATTATTTTCTGCTCAGGACTCCCATGCCTACTGAACTATGGCTGGAAGCTCCCTTCTCTTTAGGGCAAAACCATTTTCCTCAAGGATAACAATGGGTTGAGCAGGGACCAGACTTTTCACATTTGAAGTACTGCACAGATGGGCTTCCTACTTCAGGAGTAACAGCAACAGAACCAAAGGCCTTCCAGAGCAGGGGCCAACAAAATTTCTCCTCTCATGGTATAATGAGAAGGAGTTAATGTTTTGAGTGCAAAGGTAACTTCTTCCAGTTAGAGGTCTCAAAACTTCATTTTAAAACATCCCTAATTGTAAGTCTGTGCTAACACCCTGGTATACAATCTGTCAAAGTCACACCTGGATTTCGGGCTGCTTGAATTAATTAACAACTTTTCAATGTGTTGGTGCTAACATATGGCATTTAATTACTGCCTCCAAATCTCCGAGTGGTTCCACTTTGAATTTCAAAATTATTTTTCCATCTTCTGGTAAAGCAGAAAGTGACTAGATGAAAATACTTAGTATTCCTATTTTTAATGGTGGCTTTGAAGGTTTTTGCCTGCCAATGAAAATAGTTATCAAGACTTTGGCTAGCTCTGAGCTTGACAAAATGATAGAGGTTTTGGAGGCCTTGGGAAAAAGAGACCGGTCTTAATTAGCATTTTTGGAGTCTAGGGATTAAGGCTCTCTCAATACTTTGGAAGGCTGGATGGCTAAAACAGGACGTGTTATACGTTATTTCTGTAGAGCATCTTCCTTGCTACAAGAAGCATGACAACAGTAAACACTGGCTCTAGCCAATGAGACCCAAGCACAGCACAGGAGGCAAGCACATGCTGGATCATCACTTACTTGTCACCTCAGCAACTGCTTTTAAATCTTATACAGCTGGCACCATCTATTTCATAGTATGCGGACTGAAAGCTGACTGAAGACTGAAAGCTGGATGCTATGGAAATATGTATGGCATATAGCATGGAAGAAAGTAACTATGCTTATGCTAGTTAACGCAAGGGCTCTTATCCATGCCTCCTCACGCACACTTCCCATAGCATCATCAGTTCTGAAGCTGGATTCTATTGATGACTGAGTATTTTAAAGTGTTCTTATTAAACACCCCATCAATTATTACTTATCTGGAGTAGTACTTTTTATTTTTCCCTTTGGATATTGGGTATAGTAGTACAGAAAACAAAATGCCATGGACTAGCATGGCTGTGAGATAGAGGATGCAGGTTTAATTAGAGCTGTGGAAGGGTGGGTTCCAGGTAGCCATGGAAGTTTATGGAGTCCATTCAGTAAGGTCCAACAGTGCAGGGCTGATGTCCAAGCACTTAACATTTCTGAGCTCACTAGAGATTCCGCGTATCAGACTGCACATGGATAAGGATTCAAAGGGTGACTGTTTTGCTGGAATTCACTTGTCCATAACTAATTGATCTGTGATTAGCAGTCCTTGCTCAGAAAATACAAACTTTCAGAATCTGAGCACACAGATAATGAAGACAGTAACTGTCTAGCTGTGATGAGTTCTTTGTGTTATACATAAATGTCAGCAAACTCAATACAAGTGCAATTAGAGCTCGTTATATTTCTTTCACAGCTACAGGAACTATTCAGAGTGTCTGAAACCAGAGAAATCGTTGTGTTCTTTATGCCTTAGAAACTATGCTTACCTGTCAAAAATGCCATGACGAATCAGAAAGGGCTGCAGCACTTATAATTTGAGTGTGAAAAGTATGCATGTCTTCTGATTCCTAAGTTAGGTCCAAAGGGAACCACATAAGCTGTTCATCTCTATGCCAGGCAAAGTTCCATTTGAACTCCCATAATAGAGCTTTTGGAATGTAATTGTAATTCAGCTCTCATGGCTTTGACTCTTTTCTAATCAAAAATTCAGAAAATGAAGGCAAAAGGAGACCTCACCCTACAAGCAGGTTTGTGGATTCTCAGTCTGTGAGCAGATCTATAACTGGTGTGAACAGCCGAGGTGTGCCAGTCCAGGGCCACTTAAAACGCAACAAAATGTCTCTCGCAGTTTGTGAACTGTGCTGTGAATTTAGCATTAGCATAAGCCAGCAAACTAAGTATTTCTGGTGTGCCAGGCATTACACTAAACTCTTCTGTGTGGTGGGCTGTTTAATAAACTCCCCTGTAGGCTCATACATCTCAACACCTGGCACTTTTGCAGGTGATGGCACTTTTAGGACACGGAGCCTTATCAGAGGAAGTATGTTCCTGAGGGTGAGCTCAGACAGTCTCTTCATCCTCTCTCACTTCCAGTTCACTGTGTCCTGTGTGTGGTTGAGAGCTTGAGCTGTGACCTCTTGCCACCATGCCTCATGGACTCGCTCAGAAACTGTAAGCCCAAGCAAACTCTTCCATAAGATACCTATCCGAGTGGAATATTTTTCAGAGCAACAGAAAAGTAACCAACCAGAAGTTGGTACCAGAGAAAAGATGTGGATGATTTGGAACTTTGGACTAGAAGCGTAGTTAAATGTCATGAGCAGAACTCAGTGGTGTGTTCTAATGGGAGCACGAAAGCCACACATGCTCAGAGCAGTGAAGACCTGGCTCAGGAGCTCTAATAGGAGAATGGGGACCTTACCGGTAACAAAGCTACAGACCATTTCTATGATAGACGCTGGCTGTTTTCTGCCTATGTCTTGAGAATTTATGGGAGGCTAAATGAAAAAGAAATGGACTACTGGGTGTTTAATCCCAGCAATTAAAAGGCAGAAGCAGATGTATCCCTGTGAATTTGAAGCCAGCCTGGTCTATGTAGTGATCTAGGATAGCCAGTGCTGCACAGAGAGACTTATTTTTTTAAAAAAGTAATGCTCCAATTTCTTTAGTAGAGGAAATTTCAAATCAGCGTAGTGTTCAATCTTTGGCATGTCAATTACTAATAACTCTTATGCAGGCCTACAATGAAAAAGAGCAAATGGAAAAGAAAGAAATTAAAAATGTATACGTTGGATAGAGACAGAACACTGTGAAGCTCAATGTTTTAGCTAAGGCACACTGTGAACTCTGTTTGTTTTCAGACAGGGTCTCTCTGTGTAGCCTTGACTGTCTTAGACTTGCTTTGTAGACCAGGCTGGTCTCGAACTCACAGAGATTCGCCTGTCTCTGCCTCCCACGTGTGTGAGGCTGTGATTGTTAGGAGAGTTGGGACATGACGAGGAGGGCCCTTGCTCTACACTGGAACAATAGAAAAGATAACCTCAGAAAAAGACTCCACACAGCTAGATTCCAGTCTGTAAAAGGAGAAGGTTGCTAGCTCATAGACAGCAATGGCTCCAACATAGACAAGTTGCTAATAGTGCTGCCAAGTAGGACAAGGGTCCATTTCAAGCTGGCACTCAACTTGGCAGTTAATCCAGATGGTACTGGCTGTGAAGGCATGAAAGATTCAGGAGTGAGGGGGTCAGGCATTCTTTTTGCATAGGTTTACAGAGCACCTGAAGGCAAGCAACACGTGGCAGTGTTGGAGTCTCTGTGAGAAGGCCACGGCAGGCCACTGCATGAAGCTGTGAAAGTGAAGCCTGGTTGCAGTGAACACTAAAGGATGTTGGAGATGTCGGAGCCATCTCCCAACCAGAGCTCAATACAAGGGAAAGAATCAGCTCAAAAAGTCATGTACCTTATAGATGTACGTTACAGGCAGAAAAGCTGGAAGGCTTTGCCATGAAGCCCTTTCAAACGAAAGCCCTAGATCCTGGACACAGAGCTACAGGAGCTGGTATTTTCCCTGCTGGAGTTTAGTTTTGCTCTGATCTAGTATTTCTTTACTATGTCCCCATTCCTCCCTTTTGGAATTTTCTTTGTTTTATGTTGGAAGTATATGGTTTACTTTTTAATTTTACAGGGGGAGGTTACAGCTAAGAGAATGCCTTGAGTCTCAAACAGACTTTGAACTTCTGAACAGTGTTGAAACTTTAAGGGCCACCAGGACCTCTGAAGTTGGACTAAATACATTTTGCATCATGAGAAGGCCATGAGCCCCTGGGGGCCAGGAATGGAGTGTAGTGATGTGAGTAGGAAACGTCCCCATAGGCTCATTCATTTGAATACTTGGTCCCAGTGGCGGCTTACTGCACCTGTTGCCCTGTACACTTCCCTCAAAAGGGCCATTTTAAGTGTTCTTTTTAAGTTGTAGTAGTAAGGACACCCAAATCCTCCTTGATTTTTCAGATCATGAAAAATTGGGGGCAAATATTAAGGTCTGCAGTGGTGTTAGACTTAAACCACACACTGTGTGCAGAGTTGACAATGGAGAATAAAAGCAGCAAAACACCAAGAACTCTTGGCAGTAAAGGGTTCACACATTTGATTATATACATGAAAAATAGACAATACACAGAAGAAAATATGCCATATTTCAATACTTAGGCATTTCAGGCCTCAGGTACTTATGTCAAATATCTAATTTGTGTGTTTATAAATAAAACCTAAAACTAAAAATAATTTTGACAGATTTTCATCCCACGCCTTTTGTTCTGATATACTTTAGAGAAGTGTGGAGCCAAAGGCTAGGGAGAACAACTCTTGGTGACTGGAAACTCCAAGAAGATGTATACTGACAGGATTTGCCCCCACATGCTGAATCTCCTCTCTGCCGCTAAGGAGTAGAAGAGTATATGGGAAAATCTAGGGCGGAAATGGCTGTCTCTAGAGAAAGGTATGCTTGGCAAACAGTGCTACATAGCCCGGGCATACCTCTGGAAGCTAGTAACTAACACTAAATAAGTGTTCCATCAGCCAGGCAGTGGTGGCACACACCTTTGATGCCAGCACTCAGGAGGCAAAGGCAGATCTCTAAGTTTGAGGCCAACCTGGTCTATAGAATGAGTTCCAGGACAGCCAGGGCTACACTGAGACTCATACACGCACACAGAACTGACCCATACACACACATGCATGCGCGCACGCACACACATGCACGCAAAGTGTTTCATCATTGACAAAGACTGTGCCAAACATATTATTTTGATATTCAAGAAGAAACAAAAAGCCCACCCATAAGGCAGTCACCACTGTTCCTTGTTTATGAATGAGCAGATACAAATCTCCATGTCCAAGTGACTATAATTAGGTATTAAGTCAGTAAAATGAATAAAGTTCCATGTCAAGGTCATAATATTTCTTCTTTTTCAGATTCTCTGCTATAATACCATCCCCTTGCCAACTGTCCTGGCGCACAGTAAGTGATAAATGAGTAACTAACAAAGGAAGCAATTTGATCATGGTCTCACAACAAAGTAGCGGCAGATCTTTACAAGTCTTTTGTGATAAATACCACTGTTGATGCTAAAACAGTATGGGGCCTGGGAATGGGCACTAAGGGAAGTCCAAGGCTGAGGAGGGAGGATCAGAGCACCAGAGCCTGCTCAGAGGGTGGGAAAGTGACAGACTAAGCCCTGTCTCTGACAAAACAGTGCTGGCAGGCAGCCCTTGAGACTTGGGAGTTTTCAAAACTTTCCAGTCTATGAAGAAGCCAGAAAATGGGATGCACTACAATTAGCAAAAAAATACCTTGTGGAGAGATTTAGAGCTCAATCATAATTTACATTTGCAGATATATAGATCTCTAAGTGCATGGCTTCTGCCCTGATTACTAATTAATGAGGTGCAAAACTGCCTGCTGGAAGGAAACAGTGCTGATTATGTCAGTCTTGTGGGACAGAGGAGCTCTGTGGTCCAAGAAGGTAGATGCTTCTTTTAAATACACATTTCAGTAAATTAAAAGAAGGAAACAGGGACAGAAGGCTTGTAGAGATGGAAGCAAAAACTTGATAAAAATGTGGACTATCAACTCTGAAGTACCTTGAAGAGGCAAACCTCAATTTTATTATAAATCTCACCAAACACACATTTTTCAAACAACTGTATGTTCATATAATCAGCAGATGAATTCTGAATGGATTCTGATGCAAATGTATTGACACAATATAGTGAAGAATGTAACAGGACAGTCAGAGGGGAGCAATGAGAGAGCAAAAGATGGCGGCCCATTTCTTCACGGGCTACTTATTTTCCATTTGAGTTCTTCCCACCTATCATGTATCCCTGCGTTGCGGCAGGTGTAGACCAGTACTAGTCAAGTCCCACGAGGCCACCGCACAGCGCAAGCCCTAAGCAGAAGGACATGTCACAATCTTTGCAGTCTGTGTTGTTCCCCCCACCCCAAATAATTGAGAAGAGGAGTGGAGCAGTCATTTCTCTGTACGTGCTGAGCACAGTGTGAAGTTCCCGGAGCAGTAGCTATCTGCCTTCCAGAGGGAAACAACAGCTAGAGCTGGCTCCTCCTCCCTTCCCCACGCGACTTAACCTAAGGTAGCAGACACTATTACATCAGACAGTTGGTTCCACCTACCGTTTGACTTTTCACTATCTGCAGGTTTCATCTGAATGGGATGATGCATCTAAAAATACAAAAGCGAGAGAGTAAAGGCAGATTGAAAAACTGTAAAACCAGACGCAGAAATGTGACACAGTTCAAGCACTGCTATAATTACAAGGACACACAGTCAATAACGAGCTTCTAAAGCTTGATATTACCTTAATTTGTTACCTGAGCTTTATGTTCAGGATTCTAAATAACCCTCAAGCCAGGGAAAACTGGAAGAGTACTTAAAACCTCGAGCTTTGGAGTCAGGCTGGAGTATGAAACCCGGCTTTGCATTCAGTATAACCTCTCCCTTGTAAGTAGTTCCAGGCCTGAGAGTTATCACAGCTACTTAACCTGGGCTAGTGTAACTTCTCTAGTCCTCACCTGCAGAGAGGGACTGTGAGGGCTATATGGGAGCACACAGGTAAGTGCTTACGGCACGGGCAGAGCCCAGGATGTGCTGAGGAACTTATAATTATGGCCGCACTACTTAGATGATAATCATCCTTGTTATCTACACTTACTTTGCTTGCTTCCTGGGTTTATCTCAGGTCTCAACAGAAATGACTTGAAGGTCTATCAGTGGCTTGATTTAGGTGCCAGTATTTAATGCAGAGCCATTGGGATATATGGAGTGGACAGATCAGAGCAAGGGCAGGAGAGAGACATGAGCCTGATGATTACAGTTTAGTACACATGCAGGAACAGAGAAAACGCATAGTGCAGAGAACCTGAACCATGGCAGTGCTGAATGTTCCATGGCTCGTTATACAGAGCTGATGACACCGCCGTGTATGATCCAGCGTTTACTCTAAGCACAGAATACTACCACTATTTCCAATTAAAATAAATTCCTCAAACTATTTCCAAAGGTCCTCTTATTTGATATTTCATCTTACCCTAAGGAATAGGGAAGCCACAGGATAGGATGGAATCACTGGCTGTGCAAATGCTTTATTATAATGGGTTCGCTCCTTGTGAACTTTTAATTTCCCCAGTGGACTTCCATTACTTGCAAGCCACAGCTCTGGGTTTTATCTAATTTAAATGAAAGGGGAATGGTGCTTACTTATGGCACTTGCATGATAGGACATTATTATCAGGTAGTCTGTGTACACCAAATGGCTACCAGCACCTTTAGAATACCCAAGGAAGAAGATAGTGAGAAAGAACTGCCAAGAGATAAGACCCTAAGAAACTTAGAGCTGCCTGTGTGCTCTCATAGGCAGAATGTTTTTATCCATAGGGCATAAGCCTTGAGATGCAGCACTGACTGGCATTCGCACTCCATAATTCATATATTCAATTTGTGGAGCAGAGACTACTTGAGCACATAGGAGTCCTAAACAGTCATGAAAAACACCACAGAAACAAACTGTGGAAAGTTCTGATTTGGCTGAGGAATAGGGAGCGAGCAAAGTTTAAGGAAGATCAGCAGTGAGTAGGTTATCCTTTTGTTCCACCTGCCCACCCATTTAGCAAGCGTGGTCTTCTTGTGCCAGGCTCTAGGCTATGGCCAGCTAGCTAGCAAAGGCTGTGAGAGAAGTTTTCCTCAGGTGCTGTGTGGTTGGCAAACCCTGGTGCACATGCTGGCAGAGACACATGCTAAGTGCTAGAGCAGAGGGAACACAGTTTCTAGGAACCAAGGGACAAAGGAACTTTGTAAAGAAGGAAAAGCCTTCCTAGCAAGCACAGTATCTAGTTCCAGTCCTTAGACTTGCTATCAGAAAAGAGAAGATGTTGTTTACGAAAAAACAAACAAAAAAGTCCACTAGGCTCCACATTTAAGGGTAGGGCCCATGTCCAGCAGTAGATTCCCAACACAAAGGTCAATGGCACCTTTAGATATTCTTTGTCCATAATGTTTTAAGTCATGGCATTAAATAAAACTACAGATCATTTGTGTATATATTATGGCTTCTGGTTCTGTGTTTTTAAGAGATTTTTGTGTCTACTAACATAGAATATATGTGTGTCTTGTACCTTTTTTTGGGGGGGGGCTTTTTTCTGTTTGTTTTTGTTTTGTCTTATTTTATTTTATATTATTTTTATTATATTTTAATTAACATTATAATTTAATTAAATAATAATAATTTAATTAATATAATTTAATTATTCTTATGATTATTATATTATTTTATATTATCCCTTAGATGTCCTTTCCCACCCTTTTTTTATTAATTTATTCATATTACATCTAGATTGTTAGCCCTTCCCTTGTTTCCTCCTATTCCTCCCTCCCTCTCACTTCCCCCCTTCTCCCCTCCCCTATGTCTGTGATTGAGGGAGACCTCCTCCCCCCTATATATGCTCTTAGAGTATCGAATCTCTTCTTGTTAACTTGCTATCCTTCCTCTGAGTGCCGCCAGGCCTCCCCATCCAGGGGACGTGGTCAGAAAAGGGGCACCAGAGTTCGTGTGAGAGTCAGATCTCACTCTCCACTCAATGGTGGAGAATATCCTGTTCATCGGCTAGGTCTGGGTAGGAGTTCGAAGTTTACTGCCTATATTCCCTTGGCTGGTGCCTTAGTTTGAGGAGGACCCCAGGATCCAGATCTGCCTGTCATAAAGTTCTTCTTGTAGGTTTCCAGGACCCTCTGGATCCTTCTATTTCCCCATTCCTCCATGCTACTCTCACCTAAAGTCTCAATAGGATGTCCTCTCCTCTGACTCACTTTCCTGGTAAGTAAAGTTTTTCATGGGACGTATCCTTTGGACTAGTGTCTCGATATAAGTGAGTGTATACCGTTGTCTCTTTTTGGTTCTGGGTGAACTCACTCATTATGATAATTTATAAATCAATCCATTTGTCCACAAATTTCAGGAATTCCTTGTTTTTAATAGCTGAGTAGTATTCCATAGTGTAAATGTACCACAGTTTCTTAGTCCATTCTTCTACTGAGGGACACTTAGGCTGTTTCCATGTTCTGGCTATTATGAATAAGGCAGCTATGAACATGGGTGAGCATATGTCCCTGTTGTCACACCCTTTTTTCTAAGGAGACATAGAAAGGATGTAGATCTGGATGGAAGGCAAGGTGGGGAGGAACTTGAAGGAACTGGAAACCATAATCAGAATATGTTGTATGGAAAAAAAAACTATATTCAATTTAAAAAAGTGAATACAGTTCCTTTCCAAAAATTTAGCAGGGCAGCAAAAAGGGCAGCATAAAGCTGTGAGATGGTCAGCATCCAGGTCTTAGAGGGTTTGTACACTAAGAAATTGTCAAGTATATGGTGAGGATAGAAGATTTTAGCAGTAAAGTCAACTGGGCAGAATTTTGAGTTTAGAAAAAAAGTGAATTTTGGTGACACCATAAAGGATGGATTATATACAAGACATAGGAGCCCGGATGTCAGCCAGCAAACAGCCCCAGTAACACTACAAAGGTATAACATGAGTGCTAACTAACTGTTTCTTTTGGGGATGAGTGAGAAAAACTCCAGGTCTAGACAGCCAGATAGATTAGGGAGTCATTGCTCAATTACGGAAAATGAGAGGAAACACAATCATTGTCACGCTGAACATGCTGAATTTGACGTGACCAAAAGTTGGAAATCCAGGGCTCAAGCTTGAGAAAGACTCCAGTGTGGGAGGCAGAGCAGAAGCCATAGGAACCGACGGAGTGAAAAGAACCAGGAGCAAGGACAGAACCATGGAGGGTATACATCAGGAAGACAACGTCTTAAGAGGATAGAGCAAGGAGCTGGCAGAAGGGCAGGGAGCCATGACAGGAGAATTCCAAATACAAGGAAGTTGGGGCTGGAGAGATGGCTCAGTGGCTAAGAGCACTGCTGCTCTTGCAGAGGGCCTGGCTTCAGTTCACAGCACCACAAGTGGCTGTAACTCTAGTCTAGGAGAACTCTTCTGACCTTTGGGGCACTACACGCACATAGTACACATGCACACCTACAGGTGAAATATTCATACACACACAAGAAAAGTAAAGAAATCCTTATCTAGGTTTTTTTTTTTTAA
This sequence comes from Acomys russatus, assembly GCF_903995435.1. NCBI lineage: Eukaryota > Metazoa > Chordata > Mammalia > Rodentia > Muridae > Acomys > Acomys russatus. The sequence continues at coordinate 54,321,033 of NC_067145.1, forward strand.
AATTAAAACCAGTATCTGTGGAGTAGTTGGGACAACTCCAGATTATAGGAAGTAGAGGAGTGAGAAATGGGGAAGGCAACTGTATCTGACAAATGAAGACCATGCTTCCATCAGTGGCAAAGGGATGAATATATGAATCTTTTTTTTTTCTTTTTAAATTTTTTATTATGTTTTATTATTTTTATTATATACACATTTATATTTTTACACATGAGTAAAATAAACTATATACAGCAGAAAGAACCAGGAGATAATCAGGAATTATATAAATGTTACATTCATAGTGATTTGGCCATTTAGAGTTGGCAAACTTGAAGTAGACATTTTGGAAGCTGCTAACCTGCACTCCAGATTCACTCAGGTACTTAAGTTTTATCCTTTCTCAAGTCTCTGATGGTTTTGGAGATCAGATAGTTTAGTCTTTCAATTAAGCTGAGTAGGTTAGGGGTTAAGATGTTTTTAGAATATATGAATCTTGATGATTTTTTATTACAAGATAATAAAGAACTATACGGGTTAGTATACTGCAAAGAGTCAGATGGGATTCAAAGGTTAAAGACAAAAGAGATGGAGGTAAGTGGATCCATGTTGTATGGGATGTAAGGATGAAATGAATGTGGCTCTTGCCCTCAGAAAGCCTAATATCTCTCTTGTCACAAAGGGGGTGGAAAACAGCAGAAAAGTAGCAGGTACTGTGAGCATCAGGCCATCTAGGCCTATCTGTGATGCATAGAGGCCACCAGAGGAGAGCTAGGAGCCACGTGGGCAGCATCTTTCCACTCTAAGCTGCTCTCAGTTGCAGTTATGAAGGGAACAAGTGCCTTTACTAAGGACATGCAGCTGGCTAATGACAACACTGGGACCAAAAGTCTAATATCCTTGCTTTTAATCCAGTGATGACTCTCCTAGACCACACTGCTTCTCCACAAAATGTCTAACATGGGACTTGGACATATGGGCCTTTAATTAAGAACTCCAGGCTTCACTCACTGGAGTCTGGCAAGCACTTCTTCAAAGGCACCCGTAACACACTCTTAGGTGACAGTGTCCTCTTCTTCCTCTAAACGCCCACAACACTTGATCTCTGTAGGTCTATGGCTAGTCTATGGTAATCCTTTCCCCTTCATCTTCCTGTAGTTGCTCAGTACCTGACCTACGGCCATCTAGAAGTAATGGCAGCTGTAGTAAAGCAGCTACTGCCAGGAACCCTGTTTTGCTCTTTATTGGGCCTAGGTGTGAGTGGGGGCGGGTGCGGGTGTTAAAATCCAGTTCACAGAAATCTGGCTTGACAGACTATGGTGAACTCTGAGTGGGTGGTCTACTGCAGGTACATTCTGAAGATTATCTGGATAATGTATGTAAAGCACTGTAACCTTCGTGAAAGGTGTTCAATCAGTACTGCATTAAGAATGCCTCATTATCATGAACATTGTTCATTTGAGTTATAAATTTCTGATCACATACAAGACGTAAATGTCAAAAAGGGCAAAAGCAGAATGGAGGAGTGATTCTCATCATGCTGGTTGACTCCCTCAAGGCCTCCTGATTCCAAGACCTTTGAGAGGTTTTGTGAGTGGAATAGGGAGGTCACTATGAGGGAATGGGCACTCTAATCCAAAGGTTCAGAATATAATAAACAAATTGTTTCTGCATTGAGAGAGTTTTAAAGGTTGATCCAGCACGACCCTGGGACTGTTCATTCATTCGTTTGTTTCTGTTTTCATACATCCTGTTCAATAAAGGAAGTGAAAAGAAGAGCTGTCATCATGGTGGGCTACGCAGAGGACACTGAGATAGATCCATCAACACTTTTCCAGAGTACAGTGTGTGCTGAGCCAAGGCAACATGGGAACTCACGAATGCCCAATACAGACTAAGGAAGGACAAACAGAACATGGTGTCTCAGATGATTCACGGTGTTCCTTCTTGAGTAAATCCTTGCTGAGTCTATGGCACAAAGATTGTGACATTAAACTCTGCCTGGGCTACAGAGTGAGTACCATATCTTAAAAGTCAAAGAAGACTAGTGATTCAGGTTTGTGGTAGAGCATTTATGTAGCATGCATGAGGCCCTGAACTCCTAGTACTACAAAAAGTGCTGCGGAATGCCATCTCAAGGAAGAGAACACATGCAAAGGTGCAAGGCAAATGAAAACAGGATGTATTGTTATTATAGAGTGATGCTATGACATTCTAACCAAAGCATGTTATTATAGGATGTGGCTGTGACTTTCTGATCAAAGCAACAGGAGTTCTTAAGGAAGAGCATTTACCGTGAACAATGTAGCTGAAGCCATGTAAGACCAGGAAAGGAGGACTATATTCATGAGTCCCTTCACAGAAGCAAGTGATGCAAAACTACTTAATCGTGAACTAAAACTGTTCTAGTCACCAGGACTGACAGCCTACAGTCACACCCTCAGCACCTTTCTCAAGAACTGAAACTGGAACCAATGATGTCAACATGGCTGCTTCTAACACCTTCCAACGTGACTAGGGAACCTTATCTGCTGCCTCAGCCAGATGTGGCTCAAGGACAGGTTTCCATGTTGTGTGCTGCACCTAGAGGCTCTAACTAATGGCAACAGAGCAGAAAAGGCTCAGGGAATGTGGTAGTCTCCATTTCAGTGTCTAATGTCTCAGCAGCTGTAAGGGAATTCCAGAGTCAGAACTGAGCCCAGTTCTGTGTGGCAAGTGAGCACATGATTGTCAAGACTTTTTTTTTTGTGTGTGTGTGAGAGTTTCCCTAGAGTATTGTGTTATTTAAATGTGTTAGTTAAATTAAGGCTGTGTCTTTACAATCATACAGAATTGGCCATGTCTGAAAACAATATTCAGTGATCTGTTTGTACTGTCACAATGTGCCTGAAATTTCTGATGAGTCTAGGTAGTTTATTTTTTTTTTTATTTTTTAATTAATTTATTCTTGTTACATCTCAATGTTTATCCCATCCCTTGTATCCTCCCATTCCTCCCCCCCCCCATTTTCCCATTATTCCCCTCCCCTATGACTGTTCCTGAGGGGGATTACCTCCCCCTATATATTCTCATAGTCTAGGTAGTTTATAAACACCAGCTTTTGTCACGTAGACGGTAGTTTTCCTGAGTCATGATGAAACATGAGAACAAGTGCACTACTTGTGTTTAGCTCAGTTGTGCTGATATCAAACTGGAAAAAAAATCCAACAACACATATATTCCTGCTCCCTGGGGGTAGCATGTTTCATGAGAGAAAGACTGGTGCTAGTTTTACACACAGACCCCGCTCATAGGTGTGCAGCTGACCTCAGATACTTCAGGCTGGCATGACTACAAGAAAGTTTTCTGAATTTGTGTTCCTACGGATTTTTTTGACTGTTAGGAATCTCCTTTTAATTCTTTATGGAATCACATTTTGCCCACGGTCACACATCACGGTGCTGGCTAGTTTCTTAGTCTCTATTTAACCTTATTTGTTTTGAATCAAATGAAACATAATGAAAAGGAAAATCTTAATAGCTCCCTACCTCCCTTCTTCACTGGAGTTGGGTAGTTCTAAGTGTGGTCTCTAATACAAGGACTGCTTAATCAACTACTGGAGTCATATGTATAGTTAAAGCAGAACCACACAGAGCAACTGATCTTACTTCAGCATACTAAGTAATGCTTCTGTGGAGCTGCTCAACTTTCAGCCAGGACAAATTTATGTACCCCAAAGCTATGACTGTGATGCATCCTGATTGGTGCTGTAGTATACAAGATTCTGCACAAAGCCTCTCCACTTTGACACATCCTCTTAATGGGTAAGTAGATGGGGTTTATCTTCCTCTTTTCCCTAGACACACACACACACACACACACACACACATACACACACACACACAGACACACACACACATACACACACACACACATACACATACACACACACATACACACACACACACACACATACACACACACACAGACACACACACACATACACACACACATACACATACACACACATACACACACACAGACACACACACATACACACATACACACACACACACACACATACACACACACACACACACACACACACACACACACACACACACACACACACACACAGCGCCCTAGAACTGATCTGTCCACCACTGTTGCTGATTGGAGCAGATATGCTTCACCCTGGAAAGTGTCTTAGGTTCATCACAGAAGAGGCCAGCTGTGGCTGACAAAAATGAGAATGAGTATAGAATGTTGGAACAAAGCCAGTATTGAAGGTCTGTGAGGGTAATAGAGTCTGCACCTAGCTCTGGCAGCAGCTGTCACTGCCTAGACTCCAAGCATTATGCCACAGCGACAGGTACAAGGCTGGGCCAGAGCAACTGAGCACTATTTATAGAGCCCATTGTAGAGGAGCCTAGGCTGACTTCTCCTAACTTCTATGCTCAGTCCATGATGCCTCAGGAAGAATATGAGTTACCATACATCATGGAGCAAGGCATGGATGGTAAGAGGATGCTTGGATGAGTTCTTACACAAATGAGAACTCATGTGAAACTTAACCCTAGCCATCACCAGTGGATGAATTAATCACCTTTCACAGGAGATTGTTGCCTGCCTTTGGATCACTTCCTCCTAGCTGGGCTGCCTTGCCTGGCCTCAGTGAGAGAGAATGCATTTAATGCTGCTGTAATTTGATGTGCCAGAGTGGGTTGGTACCCATGGGGGATGGTCTCCCCTTCTCTGAGAAGGGAAAAAGGGGATGGGGGAAGGAGGTGTTTGAGGGTAGGACTGGGAGGAGAGGAGGGAGTAGGCTGTGATCAGGCTATAAAGGGATGAAATAAATAAATTAATGGAAAAATGCCATTTTAAACCTGAAATCGGTTTTATAAAGTCGCTGTTACATATCTCATTATTAAAGCTATCCCAGCCCTTAATAGAACAGCTATGCTGGCACATATTGTAAGTTTGCAGCAATAAAATACTTAAAAAGAGAGGAGGGGAGTGAAACAGGGAAATCTATGATTGAACACCATGCCAAATGAGAGAATTAAAGAGTCCCAGTTTGTAAAAAACAAAAACAAACAAACAAAAGAAACAAAAACAAAACAAAACAAACAAGAACAACAACCCTAGTCTTTTTCTTCATTTCACAATTACACAAAAATACTCGTGCCGGATACTTGGTATCTTGCTTGCATAATAACTATGAGACATCAAACGCAACTATACTAAATTATTAAAGGTTTTATAAAAACAATTTTGTGAATGATAAGTTGTAAAAGAGTTGCCACTACCTGTAGGCAGGTGAATCCCCAAAATGGAAGACTAAATGTACTACAGCAAGGCTTCTGCGCTCTTTCTCACAGTAGGACACCCCATATTTACGAAGCTCTGCCACTTTAAATACTTCTGTTATCCCAGCTGTTGTTACACTACGCTCTCATCAGAAGATGTGGAAGAAACAAGGTGACTCTGGGGCCAGACACCTGTAAGTACTGAGCAAGACCTTCTGTACTTGCTTTTGTATCCAGCTAAGACGTGGTAACGAGAACAGCTCAGCAGGAACACAGATGACAAAAATTATTTCTCAAATCACTCAAAGCCAAAGTTAATCTATATTTGTCAATTAAGAAAACAGACGAAACCATCCCTTCACTTTTAATTTTCCAGGCATTTTAAAGGCTTTTTGTAAGTTAGTCAATTATTTCTCACAATGGCGTTATTAAGTTGGTACTTAGAAGAATCAAGAGGGCAGAGCAAAATACCTTGGCTGAGTCACATAGCAAATAATCAGGAGACAGGGTTCTAAATCATGTCTGTCTGTGGCATGAGCATAAGCCCATAGATCCTATCCCACACATACATAGTTTTATGTATCTACATAAGATCTAGAAAATACAAAAATATATATATATATGTGTCTTTCTGAGACTGCCTTAATTCATTTAATATGATGCTCTCCAGTTGTTGAAATATTTAAAATCAATCAATGTAAGGCCAACTTACTGTTTGGTAAGCCATCATCTCACCAAAAGTTGTGTTAACTACTTAGATTACTTGTTGACACAGTCATGTCAACCCTTCCTTATGAATTCTGGAGAAAGCTGTTACCTCCTGAACATATACACTCATGGGAGAAGCAGAGTGTACAAGATTCACCTACATTTGGTCACGTGGCCATTCATAATGGCTCTTTTGGAGCATTATGACTGGGGTACCATCGTAGGCACATACAGAATTTTCAAGCACTGTTTGCTGGCACATTTTTATATATGTGCTCTAAGCCAGGAATATAATATGAGATTTGAATGGAAAAGCAAGAAGAAATATGTCATATAATTTTCTTCCCATGGCAAACCACAGCCTGAGAAAAACTTAGTGAAAGAAATCACGATTTCTTTCTCAGAGTCATTGAGCTATGTAAAGTGTCCACTACAGTTACTATGATCAGTTTTATACAGAACTTGCCCTGAGGAGTTTAATAAGGGTCCATTTGAAAGCTAAGAGAATATACTGTAAAGAATGGCCTTTTCTGGTCATTGGGACTCAGTGTTCAACTCCCAGCTTTTTGATACATAATAATAATATAGTGATGGAAAACTCGGAGAACTCAGAATTCTCTCTCTGCTTTTGGCTTAATGTGCTCCAATTCAACCTTTTAAAATCACAATGACATGGCCTATTTATATTTCTGCTAAAATGATGCACAGTACTAAAGGGGGTAAAACAAGCAATATAACTATTTAGTCCTGGCAAAATATAAAATAAAATATGGCAAGAAAATTAGATTACTCTAGGTAGAATTCTATGAGGGAATTTGGAGTCTGTTATGGTGATTAAGTCATCATTTCTGACAGATTACTCTAATCAGCTGTCAAATAACATTCCCAACCCCATCTGTAACTCGGCATCCTACTTATTCAGTCCATGTTACCTTCCGCGTATAAAACACACACCAAACAAGAGAGGTACAGACTAGCATTTATTATACTCATTAACTCTGATTAGCTTCTGTTTTCATACTAAGCAAAAACACAAGCTTCCACTTTGCTTTATTTATTTCTAAAATTAGGAGAAAAATGAAGAGTTTTAAAATAGGAAGCACAGGCCATAAATAAAAAAGTTACTATAATAAAAAGAAATACAAACCTTTCAGAAATAGTGCTATTTAAGAAGAGTAATCTTTTTAGTTTCTTTGATAAATTACTGCTAAAGGCAAACTCATGTCATTAAAAAACATGGTTTATTTTACTTCTATGTATATGAGAATTTGCCTGTATTTATGTATACATACCACATTTATGCCTGAGGCCCTTAGAGACCAACAGAGGGCATCAATTCCCTGAAACTGGAGTGATGGATAGTTATGAATCGCTATGTGGGTACTAAGAACCAAACCCAGATCTTTTGTAAGAGTAGCAAGTGCTCTTAACTACTGAGACAGCTCTATAACCCCCATACCACTTTTAACGCTCTTGTTAAATTAAAAAATATTTTTATATACATTTATATTACTACACATAAATAAAATAAACTGTATATAATAAGAAGAACCACGAAACAATCAGGAATTATATAAATGTTACATTCATAATGTTTTGGCTATTTGTGTTTGGCATCTTTGAAGAAAACATCTTTCCTATCTTGGCGAGTCTAAAATTCTGAATGTTAATCAATATCTATCATATCTCATCTCAATCAACTTAAAACATCTATCGAGACCTAAAAACACCTTAACTGCTGAAGACTAAGACTAAACTATCTGGTCTTCAACCCTATTAGACACTTGAGAAGGAATAAAATTATTTCTGTTTACTTTTAGTGCTCTTAACAGATCTGTTACATAAGTGGGTGATTTTGTTAGTAAAAGGTAATGCTGTTACTTTGCTTAGCTCTTACTATGTGAAAATTTCTTGGGTAACATTTTAGTCCTTCCCAATTTGTCACTCTGCTTTTGTATTATAAATATCTGGTCTAGACAACTGTACTAATTAAAAGGTAAAATTTGCTAAGATTGTGCCTATGTTTCTTAAGATCTACATTTATTAAAAACAAAAACAAACAACCCCCATAGAAAAATAAACTTATAGGCATGAAGCAATTTGAAAATGGAACTAAATGGGGGCATTCCACATTAGAAAAGCCTTAAAGAATTACAGTGCTGCTGAAATTAAACCCACAGTAGCGACTATTAGAGCAGCAGACCACAGAAGCTTGGTGTGACAGCTTGAAGATCAAAGTTACTCCTGAGGACTGTGCACTCTTGCCCGCTGAGGCACTCTCTAGCCCCATAGTTACTATTTTTAATCAAGAAAAACTGAACACCACGAGTCTACCGTGACTCATTGGTTAGTATTTCCACCCAGCACAAAGCTTCCTTCATCTATTTCTAACAACTTCAATGCCGTATTATTACTGGTTTTATTTAGTAATTTATAGCGTCCTTTCAGTTTTAAGACAATCTAAACTCACCACAGAAATATTACAAACAAGCAAATCATTAAAACCTCTGTCTCAAAACTAATTTGCAAAATTTAAGCCAACTGTCTTTTATCTTGAATCTGACGGGATACAGGTTTTTATCAACAAAATGGAAAAGTATCACTGTCAGGATACTGCCTCAGTCAGCCTAGCAACCTGTGATGGCCACTGGGTGTTCCCCTGGCCAACAACAACAACAACAACAACAACAACAACAACAACAAACCACAAACCTATCTACCTCTCTCTTGCTTTTCCTCCTTGCTTCTCTTCCTGTCTCTCTTACTCTCTTGTTCTTCTCTCATTCTCCTCTTCCTCTCTTGCTGTCTCTATCTCCCTATCTCTCCTTCTCTCTGTTTCTCCCTGGGGACCCCTCTCACTTCCCTGCTCTCCCACGCTCATATAATAAAACTTCCTAATATCCTATCTGTTGCCTGGCATCTTATTTTTTAATCATTACAATGACCAAATTCTATATTCCAATGATCCTTCCAGAGCTTAGTTTCTGAGTCCTGAAAGCTATATTAATTTCTAGAATATGTACCTGTCTGTAAGTTACAACCTCTCATTAAAAATAAATGAGTAGCTGGGCAGTGGTGGCCATGCCTTTAATCCTAGAGCTTGGGAGGCAGAGGCAGGTGGATCTCTGTGAGTTCGAGGCCAGCCTGGTCTACAAAGTGAGTTCAGGACAGTCAAGGCTACACAGAGAAACCCTGTCTCACGCTGCCCCCCCCCCAAATTATTGGATTGGTTTACAACAGAAAAGTAAATTCCATACCTTAGTCAACATTATTTTTCTATTTATTTATTTAACTGCCTCTCTATCCTTGGGATTCTCACTAACTTCTGGGGCAGAGGAGCTGTCCCACAACAGGAGCTGACCTAGAGCAAGAGTGAGGTCAAGGTGTGTCCAAGGCCCTGAAAAGTCTCATCTTGAGACCAGCAGGAGTATGACCGTTTCCTCTTTGTTCTGTCCCTGTGCACACAGCCTTCTGGGTCCTGTCTCTGCCACCCCTGAGGTGGTCACATAGCCAGGCAGCCAGGTTACAGGGTAAGCTTCCTCCCTCCTTATAAGGTCTTGTCCAGCAAGCACATGGAATTCCTCTTCATGTGAATAAGACATTCTCAGCACCTTAGCCCCAGCCAATGATTTACACTCACCCCATAAGCCTCTCTCCACTGCCCAAAGGCTTAAATAGCTGTGGTTCCCCCCAGTTAAACCAATGAAGCCTGCTTCAGCACCTCAGGTCTCCTCATCCCAGGCCATGCTTGCCTTGCACTCCCTTTCAGGTCACCTGTCTGGATTTCACTGATCACACTGCTAAGAGAGGGGAGTGGAGCAGGTAGGAGTGACATGAACTGAATAAAAGCAAACACAAAAGTAATTTTTCTTTCTAAATTATGTCTGAGACAAAGCGATCCATATTCTCTTTCTGTGTATCTCTACTCTCTTCTTCCTTGCACCCCTAAATCCTAGTAAAAAGAGATGACAAATTGAGGAAAAAATGCCTTATGGGCAATTTCATATAAAACTTATCCATTAAACATCTGAACAAGACATGTGACTCTGTCCATGAGAAGCTCTATCCATCTCATTTCTTATTGTAATACTAATTTTGGTTGAAAATTTTCCAAATGCCAATCCCCTTCCTAGTGCTCCAGCGTCTTTATGAGCTGACTTTCATTTAACTGTCTCAGTTTGATTTCCACCTTCTACTCTAATATGGGACGTCATTGACCAACTTTAGAAATTACCTGTAGGCAGAGCTTAGAGAAATTATGATGACAGCTAAACTATTCTATTAAAATACTTTATATTTAAGCTCAGTTTTCTAAACACTACATTCAAAGAATAAGTTTTCAAATAGAAAGCATGAAATCAAAACTTAATGGCAAAAGCAGATTGGGAGACGGATATAAGACCAATTTAGACACGAGGCTGGAAAGGATGGAGGGACAGCACTTACCTGTAAAAGCAAATCTACTTTCCAAACTTCTTATACACGAGACATTTAATTGGGGCTTATCATGTTTGGGCACTTTATTTTGTAGTAAAAGGAAGATCATAATTAGACTCATAATGTCTAGGGTTGACCAGACAGGCTCTGCCAATTTCAGATATTTACAATAAAATCTCTTAATACCCAAGACTTAGTTAAACTCAAGCTTCAAGCACGGATCATATCAGAAAAGTCAGTGCACTGAGTGTGAGGACATTACATAATATAAATAAAAGTGTATGGGAAACTGTAAAGCATTACAGTAAATTGCTTTGTGATTCTGGACACGCTCAAGTCTCACTGTGTGCTTCTAGTCTGTAGGCAGCATTCCACCTCTCCCTGCAAAGGACTTCAGTGGTGGAGTTCAGGACTGAGATCACCTCCCATTCCTGCCCCACCAGCTCATGAAGGATGCTTGAAGTTTTATGTTAGTCGGTCCATCCATCCAACTATGTAATTATTTATTTACTGAGAGAATGTCTATGACCAAAAGCTACTATTCAAAGTTCTTGGAGTATGTGGATACTATGGATGGTGTGAGGCTCTGACAATGTTTCTTTTCCACAAGGAATTTGGACCTCAACACGGGAATTACTGAAATGCTAGCAGTGAGGAATAAAGTACAGTAGCTGACATGATGAATTGGAGCACTTACTTCAGCAGATTGCAAGAAAGTGTTTAGAGTCTTATCTAAGAGTACGCGATAGCCTTTGAGTGCTGGAGTACAGATGCAGTACAGTGCGTGGGGCAAGAGTATTCTGGAGGCTAAAGGAGAAGAGAGCTTTTTCACCTTTTAGACTCAGCAGTCACCTGAATTTTTTTTTTTGTTGCTTTTGTGTTTTCTGCTACAAGATGGGCACATCAATGTTTACACACTATTGTGAGCATGCCAAGGGCAATGTACAATTCTAGGGCACTGCCTAATTTCAGCCTAGCTTTACTCATTCAAAGGTACAGTTGGCAGACAAAGAGAATGGTTTTCATAGAGATAACCTGAAAAAGTTCCCAATCCCTTCTATGCTTTTATTAGTTGTGATAATTGAAGCCTCAACTGATAAAGGGGGAAGAAACCTAGAGATGGTACTAAGGTAAAATATGGAATTTCCTCATTGCCTGGAAATGGCTGACAAAAAGAAGACTTATTGGAAGAGGTGGAGATGAATGGTCTCTGTCTTGGTTGGCCCACCTATTTACTAAGTCACACAGGAAGAGGCCCTATAGGAAAATGACTACTAAATGACTACTATATTTAGGGCTTGGCAGAAAATGCAATTTTGAGATTTGGAATTTTGTAGCCTATTCACATTTTATAACCCATGAGAATTATTTTCAGATGCCTAGGGCAAATCAGTACTTTAGGAGCTTAAAAAAAATCATACCTTTTGTCATCGCTATAAAAACATAAAAATTCAATTATTTGAAGAAATATTAATATTTTCTTCACTGTGATAAAGACATTGTAAAAGCACAGCACATGGCTTTTAACATGCTCCCCTGTGCTCTCTTTTATATCCAAGTGTGCTCCAATCCAGCTCCTTCTATCTTCTAATGTAGGATAGACCCAATGGTTCCTTTTAAATTAAAATCCGATGTCAAGTTTGACCAGCTCAAAAAGTTATTCTCATTGTTTAGTATTTTATCGAAGTCTAAACTAAACATGATCTTTCTCAGAAAAACAAACCTTATAAAAGTTACCATAAAAACAATAACTGCATTACAATAAAAATGAGAGTCAAATATCATATTTAGATAAAAAGTCAAGATGGAATACCAGAGACCATGCCAAAATTATTCAGTAGCATCTACTCAAGGAGTGCACCCAGGAGAGGATGGAGACAATTGTGTAAGCATACAGGATGCTATTTTTGGGAGTTATACACTTGGGACTTCACTTTGACAGAGCTGTCTCTCATTAGAGCTCAGCTGAAGATCCAACATGTTCTTTCATCTTTCTTTTCACATCTGAGAATGTGGTTATCTCCTCTAAAGCAAACTATTTAAAGTAATATAGCATGGATGTGTCCTTAAAATCAGTAAGGCCCTCTTAGTCATCAAGACCATCTTAGTGGCACTACCATAGATTTCCAGTAGGATGAAAACATCTTTAATTCTGTTCTTTTCTTCCTTTCTAAGCAGCAAGATTAGTCAAGTGGGCTCCGAGTCCAGACTTAATTTTACTAGTGAGCTGAAATGTGATTGTGACCATGTGATTTTACTTCTGTGTAAGCTACTGACTTCAGATGTTTTTTCCCTTACCTCATCAGTCTTAAGAGGCATAGACACTGATGAGAAAGCACAAAGGATTCAAGTCTTCAAAACGCATCAGTAAGAAGCAGCTATTCCTGCATTCCCAATCTATCAGTTCCGCCCCAAAGAGATACTAAAATATAAAAGAAGGTAAAAGAATATGTGGAAAACATATATACAAGCTCAGTTGATGGGATTTCTACCTCAAGAGTTAGACATGTGTCTATTATGAGAAAAATAAAGACAATTTATGTGTTTTTGTTTAAGAGAATTCTGATTTTTATCGTCCATCTCCACACCCCTTTCTGAATGCCATTTCTGCTCAGGTCTCACACACAATCTGGCTGTGGTCCCTGAGACTGTTTCCCTCCTGCTGCAGGTTTCATCCCCAAGCTGCTACTGGGATCCTCTGCCCACGACCTGCTTTATATCAGGTCAGCTACTGAAGCTCACCCTTTGATGCTGGGCTCATAAGCACAACCATTATTTACACAAATGGTAAACTTCAGTCTCATGTGGTAACAAATGAATGTACTAACAGAATGCTATTAATGATGTTTGCTGGACTGTAAGGACTCACAAAAACCACCAATTGTGAGAAACTCCTGATCTATAAGAAATAAGAGCTCAAACATTAACTCAAAAAGAAATGTTACAACTGTCCAGGGAAGATGATATTTTTTTAAAAGTCCTCTAAACTATAGAAAGATATGCATATACACAGCATCCCTTATGCAGTAGTAGGTCTACCCTAGCACTCAGCAAGTCTTTTAAGCTGCAGGTATCAAGAAAAACAGCATAATAAATGCTTTGGTTTCCTAGCAAGTAATTTCAGACTCATGAAGAATGAAGCAGAAGGAAGCCTACATTTCTCTGGCTTCTGTACAGTGGAGATGGGCCGCCGAGCGTTACTGGTTAGCTTGTTGTGGGCAGCAACTGTTCCTCATGCCTTAGGAGTAGCTTACTCTGCTCAGGAAGAATAAAAACAATACAGAGGAAAACTGCTGAAATAGCACCTGTTCCATTCATCTCCTCATAGTCTAGGATGTATTAATTCTATGTAGTCCCATTCAAAGATCTCCCCAGCAGGTTTAAAGTACCAATGAGAGGAGAAAATGGAACCATGTACTAAAAGATCCTACAAAACACAAGCCAGCTTTGCATATCTAGATGGTCAGGCCACCTTAATTTCTTTTTGCGCCTCTGAAAAATCAAAATTATCAAAATGAGTCTTTTTGTGCCACAGCAGATTTTGCTTCTTTTTAGTTGTCAGATGAGGGGGTACAACAATTCAGCAATTGCAAAAGTAACATCTTCATGTATGTATTAGAGTTGCCTTATGTTGTACTTTAAGAGAACCCCAGCAATACAGCACCAGTGACAGTCCTATCAAAGCGCGACTCTGATGTTACTGTACGTAGGACCTATAACTCAGTTTAATTTTGAAAATTGTGTACTGTACATATAATGATATTTTATCCCGTAGACAAGAAGCACCGTGGAATGAGTATCACATAAAGCAACAAGCCAAAAAGCCTTATCTCTGTGTGTGTGTGGTGTGAACTAGGGTCTGTGTGTGTGTGTGGTGTGAACTAGGATCCGTGTGTATGTGTGGTGTGAACTAGGGCTCCCAGTTAATCGCAGCTCTCAAGTAGAGCCCAAGAACCTCATTTCACATCCAGTCTCAGGTGATGCTAATGCTGATCGTCTGCAGACCGCACCTTGAGCAAGAGCATGCTACACTTGGAGGAAGATAATCACCAATGAGGAGCCATTGAGGTGAAGCCAGATGAACCAAGGAAAGGAATGTAGAAATTGCTGGCACTAAAAAGAAATAGCTCCTTACTTGGGTTTAAGAAATAACTAATAAAACTAATAAACAGGATAAACTCATGATAGCGCTATCTTTACTGTGTCCATCTACTTTTCTTTGGGACCATCTGCTTATCTATAGTCAACGTTGTCAAACTAACAGGATCTAGCATCACCTAGAAGCCACACATCTGGGAATGTCTGTGGGGAGCTGCTTAGCTGGGTTTGAGGTGGGAAGGCCCACACTAAGTGTTGATGGTACCATTCGATGGGTTAGGATGCTGTACTCATAAAAAAGAGAAAATGAACTGAGCACCCATACTCACCTCGTCTCTCTTCCTAGCTGTGGATGCAGTGTGGCCAGCTGTGGATGCAGTGTGGCCAGCTGTGGATGCAGTGTGGCCAGCTGCCCCATACTCTTGCTACCACAATGTTCTTGTCACAATAGACTGCATTCTTGAACTGTGAGTCAAAATAAACCTTTCCTTCTTCAAGCTGCTTTTGTTAAGCATTCTGTCATAACAAGGAGGTAACTAATAAGCCCATTAACCTGTCAAGGTGCACCTATCTAAAAAGTACAATATCTAACTGATCTCATTCTTCTTCAAAGCTAAAGTAAGAATAGCTGAGGCATCTTACTGTGAGCATACCACACGACCAACATATTCTCGTTCTCCAAAATGTGCCCACATGTCTTCAGCCAAATCTTCCTAACCCTGCAGTCACCACAAATTTCAGGAACAGCAGATCCTCACAGGACAAATGCCATGAGGCAATTGTTCATGATGACAGAGCTGCCCATTAAGCATGAGAAACAGCTTTTCCCTTCACGTAGTAAGGACTCTTTGGACTACCTTATAGAACCACAGCTGAGAGAAGGGTCACGGACCACACTTTGGTCAAGCTTAATTATGCGGATCTCTAACCCTCTGCCACAGCTGTTCCTCTGTTTAAACCTAAAGCTAATGTCAGTATGTGAAGATAAAATTGGGGTCACTGGACCCTTTATCAGTTTCTCTTCCCAATGAATTCTGACTGAATCTTCTTTGTCTGCTTTTCACTATTAATATCATTCATTTCTTTAATTAACTTTGATGGCAGCCTAGGTCTAGGTTTTTGGGCTTGCGGGAGCCAGGGCTTCTGCACTAAAACCACAGTTACAGAGAAAGAAGACTTGGTTTTTGCTCATCAATTTCCAGTTCTTGGAGCTGATATTGGCCACTTCTTGAACTAGCAGTTGTGAAACTTGCCTGACACTGGAACTACCCAGGACGTTGTAAAAGTACTGATTCCAGGTTCCCATAAAGAAAGATTCTTATGTAATCGACCCAGGGTATAGCTTTGGCATAGGTAGTTTTAAGATCTTCCCGTGATTCCCAAAGTCTTACCTTAGAGATGAAATTAGGAATCACTGCCCTAGTTGTAGGTACAGACAGACGAGCACTAAGGGCTCCTCATTTTCTTCTTCAGTTTGTTCAAAACTCATCTGCTTCATGATCACTTTAGGTATATGGCCAGAGAGATGATTAATATTCATTTAGGATTTCCTCAGAAATGAAAATAAGGAAACAAAACACTAACAACCTCCTATGTAGGAGAAAAATCCTACTGGTAATTTGGATCTAAATTTCTGATTCTTTAAAATACTGTATCTGGCATAATTTTATAGGGAAATTATGAGACTATGGAATGGTTTGTTGTCCTAACTCCACCAATCCTTGGATGTGTTATCGTTAGCACACTATCAGCTGACCTTCTTCATCTGTAAAGTAGGGAGGTTGGCTAAGCTAAGCTACTACAGGATATGAATTATTTAGCCTACTTTTTCACTCCATGTCTTTTATTCTTCTGTTGACCCACATAAGAAACAGAAACAAAGAAAAAACTATTTTAGTCAGCTACAGGATTTCCCAAGATTTTTGACTCTTATTTTCTGCACTGATACTTAATTTTTGTTAATAATCTATGAAGGTTTTACATTTGGATAACTGTGACTCGGAAATGACAAAAGTCACTTTATGACAGAGATTCATGAGCAAGTTATTCAGTGATACTTGTTTAGTTCTTCCTTGAATGTGAACCATCCCTTTGTCTGGCATACCAATACTATTCTCTATGCATTTAAAAGTATGTTTGCAATGAACTAAGTATGACTGCACTGAACTAATGACAGGGTTCACTGCTACAAAGCTTTGGGTCTAAACTGGGGGTAATGGAATCTATCTCCCCTGGATAAGTATACTTTTTACTTACAAGATAGTCATTCATTGATTTTTGTTATTTAAAAAATTATTTATGCGGTATAATAACTTTAGTTCTCTTAATCTTAACAGACCTCTGGTTGCAAAGGCAACCAGAAACAAAACATAAACCGCCAGTACTTTATATTTATTATATATGATACATAATCATATATAGGTAGGTAGGTACATAGATAGCACTCTTGGCCTAGTTCTAGTACATAGTAATCATAAATATTGTTATTTTTTAAAGTTTTTCTTTATCTTTAAGCTTTGTTTTTAACTTTATATGTATTAGTGTTCTGCTTGCAAGTATATCTACATATTACATATGTACAGTGCCTAGAGGACAGAAAAGGGTGTTGGATCATGTGGAAGTGTAGTTACAGATGGTTATATGCTGTGACATGTGATTATGGTTAGGACATGTCAGTACTGGGAACTGAACCTGGATCCTCTGGATGAAAAGCCAGTGCTCTTACTGCTAAGCCATCTCTCCAGGCCCTAACTGTAATTTTTATTGACTGAATATTTACTATTATTTTATTAAATTATTTAAATTTTGAAAGCCCCTGAAAAACAGAAATCATTTATAAAACCATTTATAGAAGCAAAATTTAATAGAAACGTACTTATCTGGATGTTCTGTAACTATTTCTCTGCTACACAGCCAGCAAATAAAATATATGAAATGATGGTAATTTACTTACAGTTTCCTGATCGCTATGACTTGCAGACAATACTTCTGTACACTGGACATCACAGACTACTTGGTACAAAGTACCTCACATAGTTCCTTGGTATGTAACTTTAAAAGGTACTCTTCTGGAGAAACAATAATACTGTGTTTGGACAAGTTCATAAGCTTCTCATCTCACAGAGTAGAATATACAACATGGCTGAAAGTCACTGAGTTAAGCTTCAAGGGGTAAAGATGGGTTTCTTGTCATTCTGTGCTGCTTGTCTCTAGTGTGACAGTGCCATGGAAAGTGTGGGCCTAAAGGGGTGGCAAAAAGTCATCTGTACCTAAACACGACTGCTCCCTTAACGTCATATGAAAACAAGAGACCACAGTGAACAGAAAGATTAATATTCCACTGATTCATCTTTTTATACTAGCTCTTCTCTTGATGAAAACAATGATTCAGTGGGACAAGAGAGAAGAGGAGAGCAGGCATGAAGACCTCTGCAGACTGTTTATCTGCCCCAGTGCAGCAGTCAGTGGTTTCCCTGGCTGGGTGGGGGCTGTAATTAGTCTCTTTACACTGTGTCTAAAGAATCTGCTTCCTAGGTGGGAATGGTGGTGCACACCTGTGATCCCAGCACTCAGGAGGCAGAGGCAGAGGCAGGTGGAGCTCTGTGAGTTCAAGGCCAGCCTGGTCTATAAAGTGAATTCAGGACACCCAAGGATACACAGAGAAACACTGTCTCAAGGAAAAAAAAAAAAAAAAAAAAGAATCTGCTTCCTGGTTCTGTTTCTCAGGCCCCTCACCTGTGGTGGAGTTCAATCCTTTACAGGCAGGGGCAGTGGAGCAGCAGCAGCTTCTTATATGGTTATGACGACCACTGCACAAATGGAAGCTTCCTCATCAGGAAATCCACAGTGTAATAAGCCCAGCTGCTTTCTGAATTGCTCCAAATGTATCTAGCGCAGTAGTGTGTGATGGTGGTGGGTAGGCTGAAATTTGTAGTGTTTCCTCATTTTTAAGTCATCGCTCATGATTCTTTTTTCCCTGTTGCTTCACGCTTAGAGGTTTCACTTAGTCTTTTAAGATTACCCTCAGGCCCTGTCATGTCTGCCCTTTAGAACAGAGAAGCCGACCAATGGGTAAGGGCAGGAGACCAGCTGGATAGAGATAGGCCTCAGAATGCAGATGATGGGCTGGCGACAACCTGTGTGCATACAGACAAAGAAAAGCTCCTGGACCCAAACCAGCTAGTCTAGAACCTTGATTTTGCAGGTGAAGAAGGAAGCGGTTTCAAATGCTTTAAAGCATTTATGGAGGAAGGGACGGCAGGAGGCATATGTGTCTCCAGTCCTCGTAGGAATCGATGATAGGAACAATGAGGAAGCTGACAGTATTTGACACGCTGTCCTTTTTTGCAATTTCCTACACATACTGTTCACTGTTTTTCTTTTCATCTCAGTGACTGTGATAGCTGTAACAGTAGTTGAAATACTATTTTATTATGAAAACAATTTTGATAGTTTATGTCATAATACTAATGAGATTCCTGAGCATCTGTGTACACTACAATTTACAGAAAAAGCAAACAGAGTATGTAAAGCTCTTTTCTGTCTCCCCTGTTAAGTGACCGATGGCCTCTTCTGTACTAAGCAGACCTGGCTGGGAAGTTGGGCTCTAAATCTTCTTTTGATCCTGACCCCCTCTACATCCTGGTAGATGCAGAAGAACCTTGGTGTTCTCAGGAGCGCATTCTCCCCACTTTCCCTTGTCATGCACTTTTACTTTGGGAGACTCAAGTTTGAGGCTACAAACTTGCCAGCCTGCTTCAACTGGACATAAGTATTTTTGAGCCATGTCCAGTACCCAATGAAGAATTAATGTTCTGCCACAGGCCAGGTGATGAATTCTTATGCAATCTCATACTGCAGTGACAGAATTTGATAATTATCTGGCTTTACTTCAAAACTCCCATCTTTGACCCTGAAAGCCTTAAAGAAGGCAAAGAAAGATGGATGCTCTGGCTTATATATTCCATAGAAAATATACTTTTTTTGTGGATGGTTGCCTAGAAGAGGTCATGCCTACAGAAGCTATCAAGTAGAAACAATAACTTGTACAGTCTATCTCTTTCCAGATTCCAGGAGCTTCACAGGCAACATGCTACACAGTCTCCAAGTCTGCTATTAAGGTAAAAGGGAGTAGACATCAGCATTTCTTTTTTTTTAAAATTAATTTATTTATTTTCCTTTTTTATTATTCATTTATTCAAATTACATCTCAGTTGTTAGCCCATCCCTTGTATCCCCCCATTCCTCCCTCCCTCCCGCTTCCCCCTACTCCCCTCCCCTATGTCTGTGACTGAGGGAACCTCCTCCCCCTGTATCCTCCCATTCCTCCCTCCCTCCCGCTTCCCCCTATTGCCCTCCCCTATGTCTGTGACTGAGGGGGCCTCCTCCCCCTGTATATGCGCATAGGGTATCGAGTCGGACATCAGTTTTTCATAGCAACTCTCCAATATTCTCTTGCAATGCTAAAACTCTCATTGAAATATAACAACTGCTATTGCACTGAGGACCTGAGACAGGTGACTATAGTGATGTAATTAAGAATATATTGGACAGGCAAAATAAGAGAGCAAGACTGTGCATTTTATGTTCCTGCATTTACTTGACTCATCTCTTTATGACTGTATAAAGATGTGCACAAACATACAGATTTCTAAATAGGTAGAATGAATCAGATCACCATTCACATAGAAATACATATACATATGTATATATTAACAAATCTATATTCATCTTTATGATACAAGCAGAATTATACTTCTTTTCAAAGTAAAATTTGACTACTTTGGAAATACCGGAATAAGTAAGATTAGCCTATTATCTGTAAATTAAATTTCCTATAGCTACTTATTGAAAATTTACTTATAAAAACATGGCCCAATCATTTTCCTCTTGATTCAGTTACGAAAGGCAATGCTACTATTCTGTATTCCCTAGTACCCAGAAAAGTACCTGAAAAGCAATAAAACTATACTAAATATTAGTTGAATGAGTGAACTCAAATTTTATATTATACTTGAAACAAAATTTTAGATATGCAAACCTACTTAAAAAGATGTTTTGGTTATTCTTTTCATAAATTTAAATAAAGGACACCTGAGAAGAAACTTATTCAAGTTGGTCTAGTTAGAAACTAATTCAAATAGCATGGCTTATTTATTCTTATTTATTTAGTTTTTTTTCCATGATATGGAGATGAAAGAGTTGAGAGATTTTCATGACAGAAATAATAATGATAAAGGTAAAATGATAATCATGGCTCTGAAAACAAAGGCATTAAATACACATTAATAATTAGAGGAGGTGCTTCAAAGAGAATGCGTGACTCAGAATACAGTACAATGGGTAAATTGAATTTGGTCCCAGGGAGAGTCTGGTTATTCTGCAGAAAATAATAAACCCTTGCAGTCTACTGTTAAGGACATGAAAACTGTTCTATAGTTAGCTTAGTCTCAAATTCCACTTGAGAGGAAGGTGTCTACCCACATGGGTAAATTATCCCTTCAGGGCAGCCAGAAAAGGGGCCCCATTCACATCCTATGAGTGAGCATCCTTGTCCTAGGAGACCATTGTTTTTTCAGCTTCTGTACCAGGACCATTTGTTTTCATAACTCAAATCTATATGTAGTCCTTGCTCACACTGCATATGTTACTATAAAACACATTTCGGTATGCCTTCACTAGGCAGTATCTCCTTAATATAAACTGCATATAATAAAACTGGTAGCGATTCTAAAAAGAAAAGGATAAGACATACTCATAAAAAATGTCTGAAAGAAATTTGTGATTAATATTTTACAAGAGATTTAGATTTCAGATTCCTCTTTGCTGTTAAAGCTTAAGAGCTTTTCCAAATTGTATTCTCTGATATTACATCCTTTATTAAATTAATTTATACCGAGAATGCTGCACTGACAATGCTGTAGATTTCAGTCCCCAATCTTACTGCTACGGACCGTGTGTGCTAAAATCTCGGGCCAAGTGGTGCATGGCCTAGGGCTATTCTTGGATGAGAATATGTGGCTCCAACATCTGATCACTGAAAGGTCTTACAAGTCTTTCTGTGCCTTATACTTATTTTGTTTTTAATTGAACAAAATAAACTAGATAAGTGAAAACAAAATACATAATCCAGGCTGCCATCATGAGAATGTCTTCTCTGGAACACACAATGGCAGATCCTGACAGGATGGTGCTGTCCTGTTAGCTAAATTTTAGCTGTCTGAGAGGAGACTATAGCTGAGAGTGGCTGCACACAGCTGTGACGCAAGCTCTGGGGAGGTGAAGGCAAGTTTGGGATAAGCTTGGGCTGTATTTTTTTTTTTTTTTTTGCCTCAACAAAGAAAAAAGGAGACTATCTTTTGTTGCTGTTGTTGTGTATTTTTGAGATTGTAATTTAATTACAATCTTTCTTTCCTCTTTCCAAAGTTGCCCATATACCTACCTCTTCCTGCTCTCCTTGAGACACTATTTTTAATTAATATATATGTATTATATATAATATATATTATCATATATATATATATATATATGTTCTCTGCGCATGGTACTGGGGATTGAACCTAAAGCTTTGCATATATGAGTCCAGAACTCTGTGATTGGGATATATTATATTCTTATCTCAAAAGGAGACATCCTTTAACCTTACTGTGACATGCCTTCAGATCACAGGCAACTATAGTTTTTCCAAGAACATAAATGGTATAGGAATAGAAAAGTCAGTCAAAAATTGTTGCAGGAAATTCACAATAGGAAATCTAGCCTGTTCACACAGGGATACAATATTCCCCTTCAAACTCTAAGTGTACTACTTACTAGGGAGGGAGAGAGGGAGAGAGGGAGGTGAGGAGTGTGTGCGCACATAATTTCCCTAGTTTTTCAGAAATAGAAAGGCACTAACGCATAGATCAAGGGTATATAACTGTCTACTGTCCTTCAGCTAGACCAAGAGGCCAGGTAGTTCCTGGGACACAGCAGCTGCTGAGTAACTACTTGTGGTTTGTTAACCTCATGAAGTATTATTAGCAGAACAGGCTTATATTCATTAGGGTTACCAAAAAGGTCTCCATGTCTTCACCTCAGTCACATCCTACTTAATGAAAAGGAGGGCGCTTCAAGCACAGCTGAAGGCAGACACATGGACTGTTCTGACAGACGGTCCTACCAGTGCAGTCCCTTCCTCTACTACTACTACTCAAGTTCTTTGTTTCTTTCACGATGGGAAAAATGTTGCACAAGACCAAATGGAAACCCGAAGCATTAATCAAGTTCTACTATACAACAAAAAATTTCTTAGGGTACAAAACATGAACTGTACAAGAAAGAAAAACCCATACTATTTGATCTTATTATAAATTGAAAAGTTTGGCCATTTCAGAAAAGAGGCAGCAAGCAATGGACTTTATCCAACAAACATGACGGCAACGAGAGAAGATTTAAAGCGTCAGTGGATGATGAGCTTTTCTTTGTCCCTCTTATTTATATTCACACAGAAACTGAAGGCATATGGCAAAGTGTATCATTAATTTCTTATTTTTTTTGATTTTTTTTATAATATGAAGGCAACCAGTTAAAATAGTACTGCTACAACTTTAAATTACTGAACTCACCAGGTATTTAATGAGAGATTTAGCACAGCAGGGTTTCTGCTAAATCAAGTCCTGCCTTCACTTCACAGTGGGAAAACAGGTGTATGTTGGTTCAGAAATATGGAAATATTGACTAATTCTAAGGCCTGTAATCACACAGCAAGGTACCCTGTAATATTTTTTTTTCTTCAAGAACATGCATTAATCTTTTATGTCTGGTCGCATTTCTTACTGTCTACCAAAGGCTCACATATGAAAGGCAACCACTTTCATGTTTTCCCTGCAGCTGTTAAGTGTGATGTTTGTAAGACAAAGCTACACATAAATGCAAGATGTGAGCTTCTATCCCCACCAAGCACGAGTGAAAAGGCAAATGTCGCAGTGTATGTGCTGTGGGAAGCTTTGAATCTTACTAGTCATGTCTGGCTTCTCAAAATTTTGTTTAATCTGCTTCAAGTAACTCAGCCTATAAAACTGAGTTGGAAAAATGTTCCATCAATTGTATTTTTCAATTCACAGTTTATTTATTTTAAAATGGGGAGGGGAATAAGGGGAAAATGTGAGACAGGGAAGAATGGGAGGATACAAGGGATGGGATAACCACTGAGATGTAACAAGAATAAATTAATAAAAAGTAAAAAACAAACAAACAAAAATTTAAAAATATATTCTTTATTTTAGTGTATGGGTGTTTTGTCTGCAAGTATGTTTGTGTACCATGTGCTTAGTGCCCAACAAGACCAGAAAACAGCATCAGATCCCCTGGGAAAGCCACTATGTGGGTGCTAGGAATTGCACCTCTGTCCTTTGGGAAAGTAGCCAGTGTTCTTAACTGCTGAGCCATTTCTCCAGGCATTGCACCAACTCCCAAATAACTGTCCTCAATTACAGGTTTCTAAAGTCTCTATTCTTAAATTTTAGAAGAAAAGAACATGCAATATTTGGGAAACATATAGAAGATCTGTTTGTGTGTAAGATCAGAGTTAAGACATCTCCCAACCCCAAGCGTAGCTATCAGTACTTCTGTGCATTTCAATAGATCTCATTCATAGTCACCCCAGGTTTCTAGTAAATTGTACTAATCATCAAATATTACTGGGTGTGAAAAAAATACCACCAGCTTTGTATTTCCTGTTCTGTGTTAATACAAAGCTTTAAACTGGGCAATAAAATATTGACCTGTGGTCAGCTGGCTTTATCACCGAACTCTGGTTTCTGGAAAACACCTTTGCACAGGAAGACATCATAGCGAGAATTGAGCTTCTCCTCAAGGCATGTAATCAAATGAACCAAACTATGTGGCACCGAACTACATGATACGTTATACAGTACAGAGCAGTTCATGACTAAAAATAATTTTTAATGCATCAAGAAGGGGTTCTGTGTGTTAATTATTGTAAATCATTTATTTTTAATGAACAGGAACACAGAGTAGTCTGGATTAAAATCTGGACATGTAAAAGTTAATTTAAAAGATTTTTTTTTTTTTTTTTTTTGGTCCAAGGCAATAAATATTTGCCTACACCTTTCTAGAATTATATTGGGAAGATTTTCACTTACATCAAGAATGGAGCTTAAATACTAAGTTTTTAAGTTAATGATAAAAGAATATTTAACAAAAGCCATCTTACTAAGAATCACTTTGGAAGTTTTAGGAAGTAGTTCCCCGGGGGATCACTCTGTTGCTACACACTTGCTTTTCTACAGTTTCACTTGCTCAAATGAAAAAGAGAAACACCAACGTGGGATGGCTGAACACCTGAGTTCACTAATTTATTATCCTTGGTGATTAAGAAGTTAATACTTTGACTAAATGTGGCATCACTCGCCTGTAATCCCAGCACTTTACTTAGATGTCAGCAAGGGTAGCAAGATTCTGTCTCAAAATCTATCGACCTCAAAGAAGCTTATATTTTGAAAATCTTTTGCTAAGCATCTTTCTTGTTTTTTTCCATTAATTAATTTATTTAATCACTTTACAGCCTAATTGCAGCCCCTTCCTCCTTTCCTCCCAGTCCCGCCCTTTTACCTTCCTCCCCTCCCCTTCCTTTTCTCCTCAGAGAAGGGAAGGAATCCCCCCTTACCCCCCTCCCTGCCCCCATGGGTATCAAGCCACTGGCACATCAAGTTGCAGCAGTACCAAGTGAATCCTCCCCGACAAGGCCAGACAAAACAGCCCAGCTACGGGAAAGGGATCAAAGGCAGACAAAAGAGTCAGAGACAGCCCCTACTCCCACCCACATGATGACCAAGCTGCACGTCTGCTACAGATGTGTAGGGGTCGCAGATCCAGCTGTGTTTAGCATCATTCTACTACAAACTTGTAAGGTTTTCAGAAGGCCTAAGCTGATTACATGAATTCTATCTTCGGGGAAGTAGGAGGCTAAAATACTTATGTGTGCCCATGCCCATATCAGTATTCATATACTGTACATGGTTTGTGTACATGTACAGGTACAGGCAAGGAACCAAACATTGAAGTTATGCCCTGAAACATTAGAAGCATTTTACCCTCCTTTTCTTCTTAGCAAAACACATTTCAATAACATCAGGGTACTTGCAGTGTTTACCACAAATCCTTTGTTATAACTAACACACATCATTATGTTATTAAATTAACTCACCACTGAAGTTTAGGTAAATGGAGAAAATATACCAAATAAACAGCAAAGGACAATTTGTACTACCATGCAATATATGAAAGTCCCACAAAAATCTGATACACCCTGATGAAATATATACAACATCAGTTCATTTCTAATGCACTGTACTAATTTGTCAGCTATTACCAGGAAGGAAATGAAAGCAAGCATTGTGAGCTTTCTGTGTTCTGCTCTGCACCAACACGAAGGCACACGCTTGCCATTAACACATTGACTTTGTTAACACCACTGACTGTTTAGAAGTCATTAGAGCTCTAATATTATGTCTATACAGAGTACATTCTGTCCTTTCAAATGAAAATCTAAAGCCTGAAATTGAAAAGGGGATCCTGCAGAGTAAGAGCTTTCCCTTTTCCATTTGCTTTGCTTGTGTGTGCCTGGTCACCCCCACCTTTAAAATCTTAACCTACCCAGTCCTCCTTAGCAGCTGCTGTACCCAGCAGGGGACCTCTGATTTTCTAACCAGGGGGTGTGCTATCTGAGAGTTGTTCCCATCAGTGGTAATGCCAGCCCTTCTCTGTGGGCTGGCCAGCTAGCCGGGCTACTGCGGGGAACAGAGGGGTCAGCATGGACTCCTCAAAAAACCAAAGCCATTTTTGGCACTAAGAACTCATAGCTAGAACCGTTAGTTGAAAGAACCATTTTCAAGCAATAAAGTGATTTTGATATAAAAGTAAACCGACTCACCCCAGGTAAAGTTTTAATATTGTGCAGTGCATTCTGGGCCTCAAGTGCAGCTTTTCTTGTATAAAATGTTACGAAACAACAACCTACAGAGAGAAATGAAAAGGTTTTAGAAATTCTTTGAAGGCTTTGCTTAGATATAATGGAGACTGTGGTGAACAAATAATCTACTTAAAAGGATGCACAATTTAAAAATACTAAAGCACATGAGAGCAGTAATAACAACATCTCAAGCACTTACACAGTGGCTTTCATCCTAAATCACATTTATTAGCTTTACCTGCATTGGAGATCAATTCATACTTTCCTGTGCTAACTACCTGGGATACAGCTATTTAGAAGTGAAGGTAGGAGGTAGAAGAGGGAGAGCAAGGTATTAATGCGACTTGGACCATAGCAACTACAATAAAGAGAAGCACTTAAGCACAGTAACATTAGCATAGACTTATGTATAATTTTCTTAGCATATCTCTAGAATGCCACACTTACAAAATACTGTGTAAGCTTAGAAACGGGATGGATAGGAAGACGGGAAGATTGTTAAAAGCTGGGTTAGTGCCTTAGTCTCTTATCTCTACCATAGAGTGTATAAAGCCAGGTTCTGAGCATAGGACCACTCAGTCCTTGTTTGTTAAAAACGATTAGCTAATTAATTTAAACCATTTCAAAATTAACTTGAGCCAGGCATGTTAGTGCTCGCCTTTAATCCCAGCAGTCAGGAGGCAGAGGCAGTCAGATTTCTGAGTCTGAGGCCAGACTGGTCTATAAAACCAGTTCTAGGATAGCAAGGGCTACATAGAGAAACTCTTTGAAACAACAACAACAACAACAACAACAACCGCCTTGCAATATGAATGGGTATGTACCCAAATAGCTTTAAGCCTAATCCAGCCCATGCAGTAAATATGGCGGAGGCACATCTCTGGGTTCCTCATTACTAAAAGCTGATAGAAACCCAGGCCAAAATCCCCCAACGCAGGCCAGCAGATACTTCTTTTAAATCAATCTTCTCTACCATTCTTTGATCATTACTTCAGTGACCTGAAGGCTTGCCTCTCCCTTTCATCAACTTATAAAGATAGTTGTTAACACCAGTATACAAATTCTCAGCATAATCAGCTTGGGGAGAAGTAATATACAAAAAATTTACAAATTTCCAGCTAAAGTTGCACAGTCTCAAAACAAAACAAAACAAAACACCCCAAATAAACAAATAGCCACTCCCAAAATCCTTTACAAAATTATTAACTTAAATGCTCGGGCCACTGCATGAGAGGCAACTCGCCGGGGTTAATTCTCTTTCTACCACATGGATCCTGGAGGTAAGTTAACTCAGGTTGTGGGTTTGGCTGCTTGTACCTTACTCAACAGCCATCTTGTTACCCAACTTTACAAATTTAAAGAAAAAAAGTTTCTATCTTTGATCTGGGCTGTCTAGTAAGCTTGAGAGTGTTACAACCCAGAAGTGAACGCTTAGCCTTGATTCCATAGCTATGTCTCCCTGCAGCTCTCCCTGGAAAAGAGTTAAGAAGTTGCCTATGCTGAGGTGTAATGGCACCCTCTCACTTCATAATTTCAGTCCCAACTGGTACCTGGATGCTCCATGGTCCCTATTATATCTGTTATGCTGAACTAAAGTGTGGGAAATGAAACCAACTACCGCTCCTAAAAGTTTATAAAGGTCAGGATTTTCCTTTGTTTTGGGGATTGTGTTTTTCCCTTTTAAATGTTTCTCAGAAAAGTAAAGTCTGAAGTTGGCATTTGAGCAGTTATGGGAAACTAGGTAAAGAGGAGAAAGGAATGGAGGAAGGTGACTGATGTACAGAAGAGAAAATGGAAAGTGACCCTAAATCCCCCAATCTTTCTAAGCTTACCTAGGGTCCATCCACTCTACCTTAGCAATCACCACAGTGAAACCAGGGACAGATCACTACAAATCATTTCAAAACATACATAGCTCATTTAACTCTTTTACTGTACATCCATTTAAATAGAGACTCTTTAAGATTATGCCAAGATAAGCTCTGGCTTTCCTCTAATGCCAGAGAGAGTATCTTGAACACCTGGGTAACACACTTCTTTTGCTACTTGACCATTTGCTGAGCCCAGCAACTCAGCTCCAGTAATTCCATCCTAGAAAGCAAATTTGGAGCTTTTCATATAAATTAAAAAAGTCATCCTACCTTCACGTGGATACAGTCTCTTACCACAGTTCATTAATGTTCCAGACTATATCTCTACCCCTAATCACAGCCTCAGTTGGGTAGCCTGTCACAGTGATTAAATCTTAGTAATGTGGGAGGGGTGACAAAGGACAGACAATAAAACTAGGAATATTATCCTGGTTTTTTTTTTTTGGTTTCATACCTTGGTTCTTAAATTATTTACAAGAAAATACATTTCTTTCTCTGCATCATAGTTCAATCAGTGAAGGAAAACTTGTCAAATAAATTTTTAAAAAATTAAAACTTTTTAATTTATTGTGCTAAAAGTGGTTTATATTTTATTTCACACATGAAAATGATTGTCTTAACATTTGCAGAACAAATACAGACATTCACATTTAAGGGTCACCATAGATGCAGCATTTAGTGGGGTACAGCATTAGTCCTTCCCAGTGTGACTTTGCTTTGCATATTTCCAGAATTAGAATCTATTTCAAGATTATTTTTAGTACTCTTTTAGTTTATCTACTATTGTTTAATTATTAACTTAAAATCTTAGATTAATTTATCAATTGAGAATATGTCTAAAAAGGAAGAGAAAAATATCATTTTCTGTGATTTTATAAAAAAAAAATTATGGCAAAAGGCAAGGGAACAAGTATATATTTCAGATAACCAATGAAGGCTTAAATAAGCATAAAATTGTCTTTCTTGCTGTCCCTAACTGTAAGTACAGCTGTTAAGGGAACCACCTGCTCTTAGATTTCCCCACACCAGCTGTACCTCAGGTCTGAAATGCACTGAATTCATTTTGAGGTCAGACGTAACACCATATGGCTCAACAACCAGAGTCAGGGGACAATCCTCCTTCTGTATGCGTGTTCTGCTTCAATACCAGTTTTTCAAGGTGGGTGGTTGAACACCTACAATACCCAGATGGTCCTCTGTGGCCACCGTTGCAACACACATCAGAGGGGTTAGCCCTCTTGTGGCGTGTTCATTCCTGGAACTACTCTTTCATGGGGGGGTATCAAGAAAAGCTTTGCTCCCCTTTAAAGAAGAGCACCAAGTATCCCGGGGACTCTTAGGATCACCAGAGAGGAACACAGTTTGAGTCATGTGCTTCAGCAAGTTCCAGCTCTTCTATTTCTGCTTTACGTTGCTGTTGTTGTTTTGATGCTTCACATTTTTTTCATTTGCTCACTTGACACTGTCTAATGAGCACTTTACACTTTGTGATTTATCTCACAGTTATCCACTCATTCAAGAGTTTCTGCCAGTGATAGCATCCAATTCTGGCCTTTTAACAAACCTCAAATGTAGAAAAGACAAACACAATACCCGGTTACCTTACAGCATCCTTGTTGCAGCAACATCAACAACTCATTGAGTTAATAAAAGTCAGAACAGAAAAAAAAAAACAAACCACGTAACCATCCTTCATGTGTCCATTTATCAGCCCTTCCATAAGATGGCCTTCACCATGGCTCTGACAGTCACAGCAACTTATACAACAGTAAATTGTGAGAGCTGATCCCACAACCCAATATCTTAGTCTCTATGTCAAGTCTAATATTTCTGATTGCGTTCTTCTGGTGATGCTGCATACAGCTAGGGCATGTGTGTTTGTGTGTGTTAATACTTTGAGTTTTTTTTTAACAGACCACTAGCAACTCACTAAGAATTCATTCTGCTGTTAAACTTTTAAATACCCATCTATGAATCCATGTAGGAAAGGAACACAGCCATGAGCATGGAAGAGATATGGAGGTGCACGTTACATGAAGGCATCTTGTGTGAAGCATCAGTAAGAACATCTCTGAGTGTCAGGAGACAGCGAGGCAATACTGGCCGCCGAAGGACATGGAGAAGCACAGAAAACCCACTTATTTCCAACTTCACAGCTGCCATTGCATCTACCTTCTCACAGTACCAGCAGGGGCAGTTGGAGCCTTTTACTGCTCAGATTCCCAGAAATGGGTAAGTCTAGCACTGTAATTATATATGTTTTGTTGGTTAAGCACTCTGTAATAACTATTGTAACTATGAGATTTAACTATACCATCATGTGTCAGAAGTTCAGAGTAGTAATTCCCAGACAAGCCCAGAACCACATGGTCTAAATAGGATAGTCAGTGTCTATTATATTTTCAGTAACACTTTCTGCTGTCATAAAGAGTTCCCTTAGGCATTTTTCCATCTTAATTGCTGAATAATTTGAGACACTGTTAAGGTTTTTTTCTGTTTCCAATGATAAAGACCCTAACAGACAAGCCAATGGAATGTACACACACACACTCTCTCTCCCCCCTCCCCCCACACTCTCACACACAATCTTTAAAAAACCCATAAAGAAAACACTCAATTTTTCTGAAAGACTTTAATTTTAAATTATCAAGTACATTTATTCTCAAAGAAACCATCTGGATTATAAATCTTTTCAAACCACAGATGTTTCTCTAGAAAATCCGTACTTGGATATTCTTGGTAATAACACCACAGGGTGGGGAAGTGCTGCTCGTGTAGAGATAACCAGTTTATACCCTGGCTTGCCCCGATTCATGCTGCAGTTATAGTCTTCAGTGCGAGAGGTAGTGTCAACACAGCTCAAGAAGATGATACTAACAGATCAGACTGTAAAACTAATCCTTCCCTTAAGGAAAGTGACAGCAAATTTGTTAAAGAATATGTTCCCCTGTGATTGCATTGGAGACGGTTACCACTGTGAGCTGATGCTTTTGAAGTGACGTTTTAGTTTAGAAGGCCAATTTCTTTAAACCCTTGACTCCAAAATATGGACAAAAGGTAAGTATTTTTAAAAATTACATTTGTGTCTGTATTTAAAGAATCCAAGTACAAAGACAGTAGGTCACAACTTGAGTTGTTTTTAATTATTGAAATAGTAACTTATTAAGGGCAGGAAGAAATCTCAGGTCACATGCTAACATCATCCATTCTCAGTGGCTGGAGCCAGTCCCATGTGCTGTTTGCATCAAAGAAATAGGTCTCATAATATTATTTCCTGCAGTGTCCATCCTGGTCCAAAGACAAACCCTCCTATAGTAAAGTGTTCCTTAAATGAAAAAAACAAAAAACAAAAAACAAAAAACCCTGATCTATTTGGAATGTCCATATTCTTAAATCAATACTTTAATATGGAAAATTGTGCTACCTTTTAAAAACTGTAGATAACCATGCAACTTGAGGACTGAGAAATGAAAAAATAAATTTTCTGTGTCTAAAGTAGTTTTGAAAACAAATATTTCAGATCTGAATCTTACTGCATTGTTTATTAGTTAGGCATCTACCATACATGAACTCAAGAGGCTTATCCACATCTTTAAGGTTATTTGACATCATAACCATAGAAAATCTACTTTGTTTTCTAAGTAAAAGTAAATGTATATTTAAAAACAACTACAGAAGTATCATTTAATGGCTAAAGCCTACACTTGTGTCCACCCCACTCAAAGTAATAGTTCTACCAGATAAATTCAAGTTATTGGAATTCCAGGTGTCAAGTTATCATGTTAAGAAAACTTTTATTTACAAGATACCTTTGAATTCCAAAGGGCTGTGAGATCAAGGGACAAAAGAAGGCCTAAAAGGCTAAATCAGGAAACCTAATATGTTTTTCTTACTATAAATGAAGTTTTTTTTTTTAAATCCACATTTATGAGCCAATCAGGTGACTACTTTATTGAGGTAGGATTTAAATTGGATCTTGCATGCAACCTAGTTTTAGCCAAAAGAGGACATGCTCTACGTACTCAATCTCTCTGGTCATCTATTTTCTCCCCACATTTTATATACTATGTAGATAATATATTTTTTAAAGAACCAGAAGGTTGTTGGTCTAAGTGATTCATTTTCTGCTCAATGAAAACCCCCCATACACTGAAGTTTTATCTATCAATTTCTTGCTTTGCCCTTGCCAAGACCATCTATATTTCACTTTCTACAAAGCAGTGAAAGGTTTCAAGAAAACCTCAGAAAATCCAGATTAATTTTTAAAAGCAATGTTAAGATTAATCTTAAAACAAACACCAAACAAACAAAAAACTCAAGAGAACAAACCAAAACAAACCAAGCGTGCTGCTCAAGGGTATAGAATGGGATTATACTTTTGTTTCAAGGTGAAAACACAAGGACAAAATGCTATTCTTAGAAAGTACAGAGATGCTTCAGGAAGCTATTTGGTACTCTGAAGAGTCAAACATACAGCCCTATCCCCAGCCAAGAAGACTTGCCCTTACCAATGAAAATACATCAGACGCACTGTTACTAACTTGTGACCTTGGGGGTTAAATGCCCTGTGTATTCATTTATTCTACTCTGTTTTTAACACCAGTGTTCCCTGTGAAAGATGAGGGATATGGTGTTAAAAGTGATACTACTGATTTCACAAGCTAGTATTTAAAACTTGCCCTTCTATCTTCTAAACATTCATGTGCTCTTGCTTATGACTTAATTACTGTGGCTTTTCTGTACTTAGATAGGGAACTGGGAGGGCTGCAGTGGCATAAGCAAAGAGAAAGGAATAGAATGCATGAAACTGTGGCAAATAAAGCACACCTTACTTGCTAAAGTAAGAACCTGCAGTAAATGAGCGGCAGCCTTGCATTCTGTGGCTTTTACATCCTTTCTGTAAGATCACATGGTTCTAAAAGCTGTCTTCCAGCCTAGCCTTTCAATACTCCCATTATACAGACCTCTTCCAATCACCTACTTAGAATCCCAGGTATAGTGACACCTATAATTCCAGCTCAAGGAGGCTGAGACAAGGAATCTCGGTTAGTTCAGGCCAGACAGAGCACAACAAAATCTTGTCTCAAAAGTAAACAAACAAAAGACTCAGGAAGCATCCAGAGGCTCGCTGGCAGGGGAGCATCCTTCCAAGGCACTGCCTTCCATACACAGCACAGGAACACCAATCCCTCAAAACACCTGAATGGCTTTACCTTATCTTAAAAGACCTGAGAGATGCTTGAGGCTGATTTTGTATCGCATTTTGTGTAAAAATGTCCTTTTATAAGCTAAACCTACATATCTCTCAGTCACCCAAAACACTTTTCCTTTTTAAAAGTGGGATTTTCATAGCTAAAACAGCAGCTGCCCCCCGCCCCAAATGCTCCATCCTACATGAATCATTTTTTAATGAAACCTTAGCCCGTTTGCTTAGGTTTATAAAGTTCTATATTACTGGCACCCTGATACACTAAGTACTGCTGTATGGCCACTATCCAGAATACAAAGCTAGGCTATTTGCTTTTAGGGCCTGAATCGTGTGGGCACAACTATCTGAAATACTAAAGGCCACACTTGTTCCTCTGGCTGCTTTCTAACAAGCCTGCACTGCCTCAGACAGAACCAGTCCTACAAGCCAATCAGAACTAACTTCTCAGCTACTCTGGGATAGGAGTACTGCTGTTACCCAGCTAAGTGGCAACCCTACAGTTCCCGTCAGATCCCACCTGAGAAGTATGAACACACTTCTATCAATTACCCAGGAGATCAGGCTGATGCCTGCTTCTTCCTGGCCCTCCCTTGGAGGAGCCACCCACTTTAAGTCTCAAAGCTTTCTGACGAAAGTCTTGTTTTTGAATCTTCTGCCAGGAAAAAGCAGATTTCTTTTTCATTGTTGGTGCTTTTTTTAAAAAACCTCCATTAAATCTGCTATTTCTAGCCTTCTGGCAAAGGAGCCTGTGGTGTGTATTGTAACCCTTCCTAACCCATCATTCTGTAAATTCCAAGTATGGCTCTCAACTGACAGCAAAGATCAACAATTAAACTGCAAGGACCTGCTTCTGGGTTCTCTGGAATAATCTACTTATGCTAAATACTTTAAATTATCTGAAACGTGTAAAAGTATCTAAAGATTTTTGATCTCATCTCCCCCTCATGGGGCAACTGCTACATTAGCTTTTCTTCCACTCTCTTGCCCCATTCCCAGGACTAGAAAGGTGAGCTCACTGCGGAGGTGTATGCATGTTCAGTACTCAGGGGACAGTGCCAATGAAGAAAGCAGTTTCTTTAAATACTGTTTGATCTTTGGAATAAAAGATAATAAGGGCACAGGACTTGATTATATTTTCTATTTTTTTTTTAAATACTGTGTCTAGAGAAGTTAGGAGGGCCAAACTGTTCCCATAAGGTAAGAAAGGAACACAAACAAACTTACTATGGTAAAAATAACAAGCCAGTAAGTTAAGTCACACTGAATGGCTTTCCTAAGGTCACTGTGAGTGGCCCAACTAATTGGCCAGTCACTTTCCCATGCATCCTGATGAGGCAGACTAGATGTCAGTAGGGAAAGCAATAATGGGTCTTCTGTAAAGAGGAAGTGAGCCAAGGTATCTTAACACACATCAAGGAAGACACCACAGCACTATATTACATATAGGGTAGTTCTGTCTTAAATCCAATTAAAGAGTCTTTAGCTTCTAAGCACTGAGAGATCTCACTAAAACAAAGTTTCTAATACAAGGTTATTTCATAATATAGATGCTCTTAAGGACAGAATGACATTTTGATTGGGAGTTCAGTGACATAGAGAATAAGTTAAATTGCTATCCATTTTCATATGAATCTCAATTTTAGCATATTGGATTATTAGATGCTTGTAGGTCAGGACACTTCCTTCAGTCTCAATCTTGTGGTTTTGTTCAGTTAGTATGTCAATTTACTTTCTTAAGAACATAGGATCACTAATGTTAGTCTGGCTAAACTATGACCTAGCCACATGCCTCAATTCATTATTGGGAATACCAGTGTTCTTTTATTACAATTTTTAATGAGTGGTATCTTGTATACTGGTAGTCTGAGCTTTACAAGGCTGTTTTTGTCTTAAGGATCTGTAAAGAAGATGTTACTCTTATTTTCATACTCTGGTCTTTTCATTAATAAAATGGAGGGAGAAATCCTTTGGCTATGGAAACCATAATATTAACCTCAAGTAAACACTACTTACTTAAGACTTTTTATTGCCATCTATGAACTCTTGAGAGCTAATATTTATAAACACAACTTTATTGTGTTTCCACTTCATTCCAAAAAAAAAATAAGTAAGCCAATTGAGATATTGGAAATCATGTAATATATAAATTTTGGAGCCATGTAGAAAATTTCCCTGAATTATCATGACACTTGTGACAGTTTTCTAATACTGGTTATTTCTCTATTTCATTTATGATCTTTTCAGGAAATCTTATGTAGTTATGTGACATCCTGTGTCCTAATCACACATGTTCCTTGATTAAAGGATGCTGCCAGATACCCTGTTGTCAAAGTCATAGGTCTGGGAAATCAATTCAAGATGCCAAAATAGTGCCCATTGGACAGTATTAGGCAATCTAAAAAAAAATACTCACTTTAGATTATGAATTAGATACAGATGTCTGCATCTAATTGTGGCATCAACAAATAGATTCCTGATTTTACTCAGGTTTGGTCATAATGTCCACCTCCACTGGACAATACATATGTCTGCATCTAATTGTGGCATCAACAAATAGAATCCTGATTTTACTCAGGTTTGGTCATAATGTCCACCTCCACTGGACAATACATATGTTATTTCAGCAAAGACATCTATTTCTGGAAAGGCACCACAATAAGATAATTCCTTTAACAACTTATCTCACAGTGTTTCCAGGTATTTGTTCCTTATGCAGGAAACCTAGTAGCAAACAGCTGATTGCGCAGTTGCATTTTGATCTGTCAAACAGAACTGAGGACAAATCAGGCTATATAGAAGACCATTTCTCTGACTTCATCCTTCAACATGATTCTGGTTAGAAATTTCTGGTACACAGTTCTGTCAACGTCACAATAGGGCTTACATTAATCATAATGTGGAAGAATTTTCCACATTACCCATGTCTTGACACTCCCTAAGAGGCTGGAGCACATGAAACCCAATGCTAACTTCTGAACTTAAACTGGCTAAACTTAAGAAGAGTCCTAGACCTTATTTAACTATTTTACCTTATATATCTATAGAGTCGTATCTATCTATTAGACCTAGAGTATACATTCTTGTGATAAAATTAGACTAGTTTTTGACATGACCATGATTTGTTTAGTCTTTCAATTAAGTCTAGTACGTTAGGAGTTAAGATGTTTTTAGATCAAGATAGATGTTTTAAGTTAGTAGAGATGAGATATGATAGATATTGATCTTCATTCAGAAATTTAGACCCAACAAGATAAGAAAGATGTTTACTTCAAGTTTGCCAAACACAAATAGCCAAATCACTATGAATGTAACATTTATATAATTCCTGATTGTCTCATGGTTCTTCCTGATGTATGTAGTTTATTTTATTCATGTATAATAATATAAATGTATAGGTTAAAAAACAAAAAAATAAAAATAAATAAATAAATCAATTGTAATGGAAAAAAAGAAGTCCTCCATGGAGTACATCTTTTTTAAACAATAATTATTTTATTTTATTTTGCGTGTATATGGGTATCTTGCCTGCATATATGTTGATACCTAAGACAAACCCTGCTGAGGATTCTTTGGATGGTTTTCTTGCCTGTCTTCTTCCTCTAATAAGGGCAAAACTGCCCCAGCTGTCTTTTTTGTTTTTGTTTTTTAAACTATGCTCCTAGTAGGAATTGTGGGGTTAATAACAATTTCACTTTTTATGTGTTACAGATGTTGCCACCCTCCATGGGCAAGTTCCAAAGATACACCCTGCTACCACATGGCTAGCTTATGTTCTGGATCACAGCCATCATGGTCCCTTAGACAACCTCTCTCCGAGGCACTCTGATTGCTGTTGCCTGACCCTCGTCATCCCTTTGATCAGCTAGAAGCAATTGAGAGTGGATGGCATTCCTTAATTCCTCAAGGTACCTTCTAAGAGTGGGGAATGAGGGACTAGAAGGAGTTAGCTGGATTACCAGGTAGGAAGAGAAGGAGATGGGTCTAGGTAATAAAGGTGGTAAAATTCCAAGATGGCTAGCTTCTTTATCACTGTCGGGACTTGAGGCAAAAGCCAGGCCAGCTAAAAACAAGGGCCTTGTAGGTTTTGATTTCCATCAGCAGGCTCAACTGTCATGCCACAATTGTGAGCCAATCAGCCATTCTATATTTGTTCAGTGAGACCAATTCTAAATTAGGGGAGGAAAACTCTTTATTTACAGACTTTAAAAAATCCAGCAGTCGAGAGAAGATGGATTTTGATTTTCATGAGTCTCCCTGCTCCCCCTGCTTTGTAGGTCTCTATTCCCAATAAATGGCTTTCCTTAACTGCTGATACTGTCTGCTTCTGTTTGTGGTGTTCCCGATTTCTCCGCTGCTACCTGTCCCACTTGAGACTTTTCTTGCCTTTCAATTTTTTAATTGGTAGAGAAAATAAACCCAACCAAGACCCCTAGACTGTATCAGGTGCTTGTTCCCTATTAATATCTCAGTTTGATGGCATGTTTGACAACTTATTTTACCTTTTTAAACCTCTCATTCTTATTTGTAATGTAGGGTTAATAATAGGGTTAAAAAGAGGAAATACATGAAAAGTTCTTCTCGAATGTTGAGATTGTTATCTATTTTAATTTATTGTGTTTCTCTACGAAGCCTAGGAAGTCTATGATTAATAAACACACTCTAAATAGGTTCCCTTTTGAGGCAGGTGGGGGTAATATGGTATTACTCCATCTTTTAACAAGTGACACTGAGAGAAGGGAAGGCAGCATTGACAGGTTCATGACATACTGAGCCGCCTCAATGGGTCTCTGCTTAGGAGGGAGGGATAAAAGACGTGTTTTAAGGAGGTGACAATGAAGTCCTTAATAGGGTTTGGAATTGATTGTCTTGACTGGCTTTCTGGAGTAATTACTCAGAATCATCCAAGTTCAACATTTGCATGGCCTCTGAATACTCTGAACATCCATTTGAATGGCCTCTAAACAGAAAATCAATTTTAAGGGAATCATTTTGATTGACTTTCTCATTTAGGGTCCAACAAAAATTTCCCCAGTCGTACATTTTACAGTATGCCTCCATGAGGCAGAAACTCCCTAAAACAGTTCATTTGCTATTCAATGAGTACATTCATGTGTACTCATAAAAAGACTTTAAACCTAGTTTTGTCATATTATTATAATTCAACAACAGAGAAAGAAAAGAGCAGCCACCCTGGGCTTTGTACGGAGATGCAATGTCCTAGGTGCCAAGGACAGAAAGGAAGGGGGAAAGTGTCATGCTGAAGTTTGGGCACACACTGCAAGGAATGTTAGGCACCTCCATGAGAGGGAGTTCCCAGATGCTGGACCTCATTCTTGTTTCCCATCAAATAAGAAGATGCATTGAGAGGATCCCTTACTGCCTGATAAACTTCTGCTTCTTGCTGTGACTCTTGCTACTTTCATGATCACCACAGCTCTGTGAGCTCCCATCGCTTCCTGTTACTACTTGGGGCATAGTATGTTGTCAAGTATGGTATCTCAAAACAGCAGGTTTTAAAATTTTTTCAACTGAATGATTTTTTAAAATGTATGTGGGTATTGCTTACATGCATGTCCATATACCATGTACATGCCTTGGTGCCATCAGAGGCCAGAAATAGGGCATTGTTTCCCTTTGGCCTGTAGATACACATGGTTGTTGAGCTGCCATGTGGATGCTGGGAAGAGAACCCAGGCCCTCTGCAAGAGCTGCCAATGATCTTAACCACCGAGCCAACTCTCCAACCCTAAGACACTAGTTTCTGAAATAAGTGTTTAACCCATCCAAGGGCCTTTCCATATCTAACCAACATATAGCATTATAATTTTCTTTTGTGCTTTATGTTCGATAAGCCTTTCCAATCTGGGCCACAGTGGTAAGTACTGTCCACACAACATTCCATTTTATGAGAATGTACTGGATATAATTTTCCAATTCCTGATCCAAGACAGTGTGGCTTAGGCAAACACATTTGGTTTGACTCATTTAGTCACCTAATGTTCACACAGTGCTAAATCCAGAATCTGGACACAAAACACAGGAAACAGAGGTTGGTTCTTTTCTTCCTTTCAGTACTTTGTTTTAGGAGTGCCAAGAAGACCACCAAGGTGATGGCATTTCTGAAAGTGGAAGGTGTAATGTTAAAAGTGATTCTATCTTCTGTCCCAATCATTCCTCTCAATTTTTTGAGATTTGTACTTTTACTTTATAGTTTAGATTGACAGTTTAAAAAAATTCTAGTAAGAAATAGCCCTTTGATGTACTTTCACAATGACCTAACTGCATCGTAAACAATCTGTGATGACAGGCTTTGATAAGTGTCTGTACAGTGAGAATGGGGTTGCTGAGCCAGCGCTGAGAGAGTTGTGAAAGAGGAAAAATGACCCCCAAAATCACATGGTTGGGGCAAAGTGACAAACTTTAGTCACACTGTGATTCTGAACAAGTAACACTTCTGCTTTCCTTGTGATTGATGACTTCTAATGGTGAATTAAAGAAAGAAGCACATCTTAGAAACAGCCATTTAATCTTTATTTCCAATAAAAGAAACAGAAGCATAAAAAGGTGTTATTTTGAGAGCATCCACAGTGGTTATTGAAAAAGCTAGACAGGCAGGCCGATTTACACTTTCCAGAGATTGCTACTTCCTTATTGTTCTAAATCTCTAAGTAGACACATGCTAAATATGGCCTTCCATTTTTGAGAAAATAAAATAAGATGCAACTAATTTTATATAGAAGAAAAAGATATGGTTTCTGTACTTGATACCCCATACCCCGATTTAGCTGCGGTTCACTTACCATTCATTAGCAGACAAAAAGAGATTCATGTTAATGAAACACAATCTCTCCTTAGAAGACCTCAGAAAAGTACAAACATCCTTGATTTCAGGGTTTCCAAAAACTTTTAATGCCACAAACTGTGTGCTAGTGCCACTGAGTCCATATGAGGAAGGGTATGCCATCTATCACCTTTCTCCACACTGCATACATATCCAAGTAGTATTTGATCTAAAATTCTTTTATTTTTTTTGCAACCACGGCCAATGACACTATCATCTATTAAACTTTTAGAAAAAGGGGAAAAGAGATATCTCACAGGCTCCCAGTTTTTTATCAGTGTGTGTGTGTGTGTGTGTGTGTGTGTGTGTGTGTGATTTATTTGCATAGAAAAGCCAATGCTACTCTATTAGTTTCTAATTGTGAAGAAGACAAATTATAATAATGCTTCTTTGTGATTAGAAGAGATTTCTCCACCACTACAGGTCTCATGGTTCTACCTATATCCTATAACAAGGCCATCAATAGCTCAAGCAATTCAAAACTCTGACTATTCCAAACATTTTCACAAAATCCTGGAATACTTTGGATGTTAGTGACAGGAACACTTACTTTAATGAATATAAATGTCTAAGGCTATTATTGAAGCTGGATGGAATTCTCTGAAGAAACTCCAGTTTGTCAAAGAGTCTTTGCTCATGTAGACTGGTGAGCAGCACAGCACAGAGGGCCAAGGGTTCTACTGTGAAAGCTTACAGAAGTAATACCCTTAACATGTGTCATTCTTCTAGCTTATCTGGAAGGCTGAATAGACAGGCCCTCCAGATTTAAAAAACCCAGTCACTGTTCATTCGGTATATTTATGATTTTACCTTTCAGGATGGTACCATGAGAGCTTCAACATTATGATAGACATGGGGAAAACTATCCTAAGATTTCATTACTAGTCATCTTTATCCACTGAGCTATGTTTAAGAGCTGTCATAAGGTGATATATTATAAGTACTTGATATAAGCCATAGAAAAATCTTACTTCAAAATGATTGGTAAACTTGGTCAACTAAATGAAGTAATCAACTTATCCAACCAAAATGCAGACTTGAACAGATGTATCAATGTTTTATACCTATACAGTGAAGCATGGAGCCAAATTCCAAGACTGCTGATAAACAGCATTTTTAGCAATAGATGTATGTAACACCTTTCCAAAACCTAGTTACTTTTTAAAATATCATTTCCCAGACATTTCTGAACATAATAATTACTTTCTGGTGCTGGCAAACCATAGATGGTTGGAGCCACATGAGTGAGACCTCTCAGCTTGGCTTTTCTGGGGCAAAGACTGAAGTCTGTGTGATGCTGACTCCTGGGATACTGGCTCTCTCGGAAGCTGAGATACAATAAAATAAAGAATCCAGTGGCAGAGAATACTGGCTCTTCGCCCAAACTCACTCTTTCTTCCCCACAGTGTCAGGGTACAGTAGAGTACATGTGTAGTATAGTAGCGTACTAAAAAGCAACGTGTGCTAGTTCCTTGCACAGGACCACATACATCCAGGAGGATGCAAGTAGAAGTGCTGCCTCAGGACCCTGAAAATCTCTCTCTAGGAAGTCTATGAAAGAAATAAAGAACTCCCATGACCCTATCAGGATCACAGACAAATTTCCTACCAGGCAATACACAGTGACTACACTCTCCTGACAACCAGAGTGTAACAGAAACCAAGGAACAAAACACCCACACAACAAAGGCAACACCAGACAGAGCAGTACCTAGAATTACAAGCTTCCCAAACCCAGATGCCCAGATGGCAGCTGAAAGAGACAACCAGTAATAGCGAGAGCCTAGCAGCCCTACCACAGCAGGCCCAGGGACATTCCAACATAGCTGAAGCACAGGAAAAGCCTAAAAATAGCCTTTATGAATATGATGAACAGAGATCCTTAAAGAGGAAATGAATAAATCCCTTGAAAAAATACATGAAGACATAAGCAAAGAGTGGTAGAAAATGAATAAAAGAGTTCAAGACCTGAAAGTGGAAATAGAATCAATAACAAAAACCAAAACTGAGTGAAATATGGGAGTGAAAAATTTCCCTTGACTAGGAACCTTACATACAAGCCTCACCAACAGAATACAAGTAATGGTTAAGTGAATTTCAGGCATTAAAGAAACAATGGAAGAAATGGATACCTTGGTCAAAAAAATGTTAAATCTAAAATAACTCCTAGCACAAAACATCCAGGAAATCTGGAACACTATAAAGAGACAAAAATCTAAGAAAAATAAGAATAGAGGAAGAAGAAGAAATCCTGGTTAAGGACACAGAAAATATTTTCAACAAAAATCACAAAAGAACATTTACATATCCAAAAGAAGGAATACCTATCAAGGTCCAAGAAACACTAAGAAGACCAAATAGACTGGACCTGAAAAGAAAGTCCCCTTGTCACATAACAATCCAAACACTAAATATACAGAGCAAAGAAAAAAAATTAAAAGCCACAAGGGAAAAAGACCAAGTATCATATAAGGGTGGACCTAGTAGAATAACAGCTGACTTCTCAATGTAGACTCTGAAAGCCACAAGGGCTTGGACAGATGGTCTATAGATCTGAGACCACAGATGCTAAACCAGATTACTATATCCAGAAAAATTTTCAGTCACAATAGGGAATAATCAAGACATTCCATGATAAAACAAAATTAAATCAATATTTATCTAGTCCTATAGCAGGCACTAGAAGGAAGACTGCAACCACAAGAGGTTAGCTATACCCCCAAAACACAGTGATTAAATAATTCCAGACCAGAAAATCATACAGAATACCCCCCCCCCACACACACACCAGCAAAATAACAAGAGTCAACAAAGGCTGCTCATTGCTATCTCTCAACAACAGTCTTAATTCTCCATTGAAAAGACACAGACTAACACAATAGAGGCAAAAAGCAGGCTCCATCCTTCTGCTCCATCCAAGAAACACACCTTAACATCAAGGATAGATACCATTGAAAAAGGTATTGCAAGCAAATGGACTTAAGAAGCAAAAATGGTGTAGCCATTTTGATATCTGACTAAACAAAAGAGATACTGAAGGACGGTACATACTAAGAGAAAAAAACCCACCAAGAGGACATCACAGTTCTTAACATCTATGTACTAAACACAAAGCCACCCAAGTTCTTAAAAGAAATGATGGAGCTAACTGACTTTATAAACCAAATGGCCCTAGCAGATATTTACAGAGCAGTTCACGCAGACACAAAAGAATATACCTTCTTCTTAGCACCTCGTGGAACTTACTCCAAAACTGTCCACGTTCTCAGACATAAAACGAGTCTCAACAGATACTAGAAAACTGAAGAAATACCCTACAGCCTATCAGACCACCATCATTTAAAGCTGAATTCCAACAACTGAAACCACAGAAAGCTTACAAACTCATGAAAACTGAAAGATTCACTGCTACATAAAAAAATGGATCAAGATGGAAATTAAACACTTTATAGACCTGAATGAAAATGAATATACAACATACCCAAACTTATGGGACATGATGAAGTCATTTCTAAAAGGCAAGTTCGCAGCACTAAATACCTATATAAAACTGTGGAGAGAACTCATACTAGTAACTTAACAGTGCCTTAATAGTTCTAGAACAAAAAGAAGAAACCACACTCAAAGGAGTAGATAGCAAGATATAATCAAACTCAGGGCTGAAATAATTAACA
Organism: Acomys russatus; assembly: GCF_903995435.1. Classification (NCBI taxonomy): domain Eukaryota; kingdom Metazoa; phylum Chordata; class Mammalia; order Rodentia; family Muridae; genus Acomys; species Acomys russatus. The sequence goes on from NC_067145.1 coordinate 54,365,112, forward strand.
ACATAAACAAAAATTACAAAGAATGAGATATAAAGTTCATTCATTGACAAAGTCAGTAAGACTGACAAACCCTTATCCAAATTAACTAAAAGGTGGTTGGAGGGGGGAAGAGAGGGAACAAATTTTTAAAAATTAGAAAAGGGGGAAATCACAGACACCAAGGAAATCCTCAGGATCAAAAGGACATATTTTAAAAACCTGCACTCCACCAAAGAGGAAAACATGAAAGAAGTGGATAATTTTCTTCATATACAACACTTAGCAATGTTAAGTCAAGATCAGATAAGTCATTTAAACAGACCTATAGCTGCTGGGAGGTGGTGGCACACCCCTTTAATACCAGCACTTGGGAAGCAGAGGCAGGTGAATCTCTGTGAGGTTGAGGCTCGCCTGGTCTACAAATTGAGTTCAGGACAGCCAAAAACTAAAACCAAAAAAGAAAACAACCACCCAAAACAGAGCTATAGCCCCTAATGGGATAGAAGCAGTAACTGAAAAAGTTTCCTAACTAGAAAAAAACAAGCAAACAACAAAAAACCAAACCAAACCAAAATAAAAAACTCAGGCCAGGCGCTTTTAGATCAGAATTTTACCAGACTTTCAATGGAGACTTACTGTCAATACTCCTCATAATATTCCACAATATAGAAATAGAAGGAGCATTGGACAATTCATTTTAGGAGGCCATAATTACTATGATAACCACAACACAGAAAGATCAACCAAACAAAGAGAATTACAGACCAATTTCCCTTAAGCACATAGATGCAAAAATTCTAAACACCTGAAAACTGAATCTGAGAACACATAAAAAAATCATCCACCACGATCAAGCAGACTTCAATCCAGATACGCAGGGACGGTACAATGTACATAAATTGATAAATATAATCCACAAATAAACAAACCATAAGAGAAAAACAAAACACATTACCATCTCATTATACACAGAAAAGCCTTTGACCAAATCCAAGACTCTTTGATGATAAAAGTCCTGAAGAGACCAGGGATAAAAGGAACATAATAAAGACAGTTCACAGCAAGCCCAAAGCCACCATCAAGTTAAATGGAGAGATACTCAAAGCAATTCCACTAAATTCAGGGACAAGACAAGGTTGCCTACTCTCTCCATCTCTTTTCAATGGAGCACTTGAAGTTTAAGCTAGAACAATAAGACAACATAAGGAGATCGAGGGACTGCAAACTAGAAAGGTAGAAGTCAAAGTATCATCGTTTGAAGATGAGATGATATTACACGTAAGTGATCCTAAGAATTCCACTTGGAAACTCGTATAGCTTACATACACTTTCTGCAAAGTAACTGGATACAAAATTAACTCACAAAACCCAGAGGGCTCATCCGTTTATAGCCCTCCTATATACAGATGACATAGAGACTGAAAAAGAAATAGGGAAAACAACACCCTTCAAAATAGCCTCAAATACTATAAAATATCTTGGCATATCTCTAAACAAACAAAAGACTTGTATGATAAAAATTTTAAGACAATGAAGACAAAAATCGAAGAGGACATTAGAAGATGGAAAGATCTCCCATGTTCATGAATTGGTAGGATTAATAGAGTGAAAATAGCCATCCTACCAAAAGCAATAGAAAGAGTCAATGGAATCTCTATCAAAACTCCAACAGAGAGACTATGCAGAGAGCTAGCGACCTTAGAACACTCAATCCTAAATGTGATGTTTCTATTGAATTTCTTCCCTTAGGCCTTAGGGAACCTCAGGGAACAGCGGGCAGAAAGAATTTAAAATCCAGAGGGGATGGAGGACACCAAGAAACAAGGCTCTCTAAATCAGCATTATCAAAGCTCGTTTGAACTCACAGAGACTGAAGCAGCATGCACAGGGCCTGCACATGTCTGCACCAGGTCTTCTGCATACACATCATGGCTTCCAGTTACTGATTTGTATATGTTTCCTGACTCTGCAAACTAGTGGATCTTGGATCTTTGTGATTTCTCTTGTGCCCCTTTCCCTCTGCTTTTCTTGTCTAATTCTGATGAGTTAGTTTTTGTTTTATCTTACTATCTTATATTTTGATTTATTATTACTCCTTCGAAGCCTGTTTGAAGAGAGACAGAAAGGGAGTGGATTTGGATGGCAGTGGGGGAGGGAAGAACTGGGAAAATAAGAGGAAGGGGAACCATAATCAGGGTACATTACGTGAGATAATGATATATTATGTGAGAAAAAAATATTTTAAATAAAAAGAAAACCAAAGCAAAACAAACAACAAAAACCAAAAATGTATCTGTGTCAGAGAAAACTGGATCTCCACCAAAACCCATTCTTTTTCCCACAGTGTCACTGATACAGTAGAGTACATGCTTAAAAAAAAGTCACACTTCTTAGTCCTTTGCATGAGGCCATGTACATCTAGAAGGATGCAAGTAGAAGTGACATTTGCTGCCCCAGGACCTGGCTTTTAATAGAACAGACATGACAGAGCACCTCGCATGAATGGAGATGGCACAGCTAAACGACAAAGATGTCTAGACCCTAGGAGCCTCATTGGGAGGCAAGCTGTCTTTCAGGGAGAAGCATCCATGCTGGATTCTTTGTTACTGTTTTAAGGCAGAATCTCTTTGTATAGTCCTGCCTGTCCTGAAACTCAACTATGTATACCAGGCTGACCTTGAACTCACAGAGATCCACTTGCAGCTGACTCCTGTTGTCTGGGATAAAGGGAGTGCATCATCATGCCCGCCCTATGCAGGATTCTTGTTACTAATAAAAAGTAATCTACTTTGTTATAGTTTATCTTATCCTCATTAATGTAATACTCAGCGGTTGAAAAAAACTATATGGTAAAGTAAAGACAACTCAGAATAGGTCATGACATGCTGTATTCACCTCACTTACACCTTTGGCCTATTTTCAAGTGACTATTCTAAATAGTTACTATTTCAAATATACATTAGGATTAAATTTGATTTTAGAATATTAACCAAGTGCACAGAAGTTGTATGGGCAAAGAAACTAATATGTCTAACCTACATTTACTTTATCTTGGTATGACCATCCATTAAAAATAATAAACCACATCATAAAATTTACAGGAGAGAAAAATTTACTTTCTGATAATTATGTCCAACATTTTATCATTGTTAATAATTCTTAAATTTTGTTTGCTCATACAAAAAAAATTGGTGCATGTCAAGATTTAGCTAAAAAACAAACCAAAACAAAACAAAAACCCGACAAAAACTTGTTTCTGTCCTTTCAACTTATTCTCTCCTCTGTTAGTACTTTTAATTTTAAAAAGTATTTTTATCATTATTTTTTAACCAGTAAGGGTTGTTGGAGTATGGTCTAATGCTTTGTATTGGTCAATTGCTTGCCCCTCAGATTCTTACTGCAGACTGTCATGTACCCCAAGTACTGGCATTTAACCTTGCCTCCTTGGTGGACTAATAAAGTAAGCTGTTACCTGGGCAGAGCCGGAGGAAGTGGTGAAAGTTCACAGGTTTTTGGGAAAAAGAGGCTCTTGGAAAGCAAAGCATTGAGATACTGGAAGAGGATCTTGGAAGGAGATGAGAGAGAAAGAGGACAAGGAAGGAGGCCGTTACCCTGGGTTAAGTGGAGTAAGAAACACAAGGCCAGCACGGATGGAGGATTTGGCCCAGATGAAGAACATTAGCAAGTATTTGGGATTATGGATGGGAGGCAGCTTAAAATTATTAGAAGCAGATGGCATGGGATTGAGGCAGTATATGGGACATGGTTTAGGAGATTAATATCTGCCTTGCAGCAGGTGAACCAAGGCTATTTTAAAATGTAACAAGTGTCTGTGTTTTTATTGATTGATGGTGGGTTAGAAAATAACACCCGTAGTAATTGTAGCCTAATACTAAACATTTATTAGGCCATACCTTTGAATTAACCACAGCAAAGAGTGCCTGGATGTTTATCTTTGCATCATATGCATGCCTGGTGACCTTGGAGGACAGAAGAGGGTGTTGGGTCCTCTAGAACTGGAGTTATAGGTGTTTATAAGTGCCATGTGGGTGCTGGGAATGAAACTCAGGGCCTCTGGAAGAGCATCAAGTACTTTGGCTATTATGCCATCTCCTCAGCTCCTTGTGGTACTTTTAAACAAGCTGAGGCAGTGGTCACACTAACTCCACTCCCCTTCCTCCACTGCTTCCCTAACTACTAGTTGTCTCAAGTGGTCCTAGAGACCTGGGAGGCAGATGTACGGCCAGTGTGTGGGGTGATGTAATGGACGATGAACTACAAACATGTAGGAAGACTGGGACGATCTGGCAAAGAAAAGAAGCAGGATCCCATGTGATTTTTCTGGTAACTTATGAGCTAGTGGATGGAGTTCTGAAAGTCCTGTAAAGTATTCATGAATGTAGGTACACACCCACATATGTCCACATATGTCAGAGTACTAGAACTATCAAATAAGTATCTTCATGTTTCTTTATTCTCATTGTTTAGGAGTTCATGTAATTATAAAAAGGATAAAGAGTACAAAGTACAGAGCTGGTGAGGCAGCGATGGCTCACTTGATACTGGTGTTTGCTACCAAACCTGATGACCTGAATTTGATATCTGGTTCCACATGGTGGAAGGAGAAAACACACTCGTGTAAATTGTTTTCTCACTTCCTCTTACATGCTGTGACATACCTGTACTTATACCACAAATAAACATGTTACTTAAAATACAAAGTATTGTTGCTATGAGAATTATCCTTAGCTTTCACCAATATATTCCATTACAAAGAAAAATATTTTCAATGAAAATAAAAAAAAAGATATCCATATATAAATTTGATCCTTCAAATAAAAAGAATAGAAATCACCATGACAATCTGTTTCTTAGAAACTACTGGTATAATTCCTCCAGTGACCCCAAAGAGTCTACTCTCCCTAGCCCATTTTCTTACCACAGAGGTTGTATTTAGAAAGTCTGGATGAGTTTTAACATAATTTATTCTCAACCCAAACTGCAAATCCAGACTCTTAAAAACTGTACCCAGAAGATTACTTTAAAAGGTATTATCCGGAACATACTCTCATGACCTAGTTTTGTGACACCAATGCCAGGGAATATCTGGGTGTTGGCTGCTCTGGAAAGTCCCCAGATAGGAAATTCAGGCCATCCAATTAGGGCACTTCTAAGTTACCTAGAGCCTAAACACTCAGATTGGCTTTTACCTCATTAGTCTTTTTCATCCTCCTTAGTTGATGCTAAGACTCCTTTAAGTTATACTGCTTTGGGGAAACAATGAAAAGACTTTGTTGGTATTAAAAAATGTCTAAACTCCATTTTAGGCTAACTTTGTCTGCTAACAGCATTTATATTCCTGATGGTTTTCTCCTGAAAATGGAATCTGGAGGGTCTGCTGGTGACATATTAGAAGTAAACTCCTTGTAATCAATCATCTTCTCCAGAAGATATACTTGGGAAGGTGAGGGGTGTGAAGTAATATGTACATTTCTTTTTAGGTTACCACATGGAAGAGAAAGTTCAGACAGTGTGGGCTGAATGTGCCTTCTCCTTAGCTTGCTATGTTCTCTTGGTACTTTTGTTCAGGCTGCAACAGCAAGCACGGGGCACACTCAAACTGTGACACAAGAGGTGTCTGGCTGCAGGACTAAGTCTGTTTGGAAGTAATTAGCTATATATTCAAGTAGAAAAGAGAAGGAGCCAAGATATGACTGGCAACTGAATCCTAGAAAGAAATAGAAACATCTTCTATCTTCTTAACCAATGGCTTCTAACTAGTTTCCAATGAAAGTTTTTAGTGCTGCAAGTCATATTTTTGAGTTTTAATAAAACATTTTCTACCATGGTAATTTTCACCTATAAAAGAACAGGCATGCATTTCCATATCACCCTCCTCTTAGCTTCCACAAACCTCTATTTTATAAGAAAGCCCTGCCGGGCGTGGTGGCGCGCGCCTTTAATCCCAGGACTCGGGAGGCACAGGCAGGCGGATCGCTGTGAGTTCCAGGCTAGGCTGGTCTACAAAGCGAGTCCAGGACAGCCAAGGCTACACAAGAGAAAATCTATAACTCTGTCTCGAAAAAACAAAAACCAAAAAAGTCCTAGTGCTTCTTTTCTTTAAACAAGCAAACTCACAGTGGCTGTAAGGACAGAAGTACACCACACCATAATTCACTGTATTTGTTTATTGCTTGAAAAATAAAAATGGCCAAAGTATAGCTGGGCACAGCGGTACAAACCTGTAATCCTGGCACTTAGGGAGTCAGATGCAGGCAGATCTCTGTGCATTTGAGGCCAGCCTACTCTACAAAGCTAGTCCAGGATAGCTAGGGCCACACCTAGAAATCCTGTCTTGAAAAACAATAACAACAAAATCAGTAATGGTCTACAGATTACCTGGGAGGTAATTACAGGGGTGAATGGGAATAAATATGATCAAAGAAATACACTGTACAAACTTCTCAAAGATTAGTAAAAGCATTTAAAATTTTTATTTATTTAATTTATTATGTATATAGTGCTCTGCCTGCCATTACAGCTGCAGACCAGAAGAGGGCACCAGACCTCATTATAGATGGTTGTGAGCCACCATATAGTTGCCGGGAATTGAGCTCAGGACCTCTGGAGGAGCAATCAGTGCTCTTAACCTCTGAGCCATCTCTCCAGCCCAGTAAGAGTATTTTAAAAACAGTAACAGATTACTGCTAACATTTCGACCAACAGGAATGTTATCTTGGATGCTTTTAAAAGATAAGCTTTGCAGAACATGGTAGATCTTAAGCAAACCATGTGACCCTTCACTTACAGTCTCCTTTACAGTCATAGCTGACTGTGAAAGTAGAATATTTAAAAATGAACACTGGCCTCTATTTGGCCTAGAAGTCTCTATTCTGCATCTAGTATCTTGATTACTTTTCGAACAAAAGAAAACTATAAGCAACAACATTCTTAATTCCAGGGGGCTACCTATGTGTAACTGAGTGAACAACAGTCTAGCCTAATCACACTTATTTTAAAACAAAAGAGCAAAGTTACAAAACTACACTGGCAACAGATTAAGTATTATGTCTCCTAGGGCTTGCCCTAAGCTTATGGACTTCCAGGAGGTCCGATGATCATAACCCTATGCTTTTCCTGGAAGAAGATAACAAAACGGAGCTATCAATTTGGAAGAGGAATTGCTAGATTCACTTTATCAGTCGCTTCCTTTTGCTCTCATGTTAACTACAGCGAATAATTAGTTTTGAGATTGTACACTGCAACACAGAACAGAATAAACAGAAACACTAGAAGATAATGGCCTGATTACATAGCCGTCTCTTAAACATTTCATCAGTCTCAAAGCAGGAGATAAAACAAGTATTTCATGTGTGCCAGCAGGTGCCAGATTAATCCTGCAGTGTTAAAAACTGTGCAGCCATAGATGAGATGATTCTAAGTCAAAGTAATAAGTCACTCGTGAAAGCTGTTGTCTGGTTACCAGGTGATGGCTACACCTGGTAACAAGTGTTAATCTAACTTCTGCACTGAAAAAGAAGTATTTTGTAACTGCCTCAAAGCTGCTATAAGAAAACATTTTTAAGGAGTAATTAAACAAACAAACCAACAAACAAACAGTATTATCCTTATAAAAATGTCATCATCAAAAAGACATAGAGGAAATAAGGAAATGAAGTAGCAACTACCTAATAAACGGTAACAGTACGCTAGGCATGGAGGAAACGGACCAGATTTTATCCATATGCACCTAAATCCCAGGATAGAGATGTGAGTGTGCTCTCCCTTATTCTTGCCACTGACTGTGCAAGTCAAACAGAAGCAAAGTTCTACTGTATCAATGAAGCACAGCATCCCAAAGGGCAGTCTGTGTTACTTCCACACTGTGTATTGTTTAAAATAAAAGTAGTTCACTGAGAGCGGGATAGTGAACGTGGTGGCCACTGGTATTAGAAAACCTGGCGACTGCACTGTATTCTAAGAGCAGAGAAAATGACTGTTTTCTTCCCCCTGTGACATTTGATAAGGGACCATTTGCTACTGTAGAATCTGTTTATTGTATGGGAACTGAAACTTGAGGTAAAATGAAATCTACTTAGGCTGCCTTTTGATTCACGAGGGTACTGTGCATTAGAATGGAAGGGTCTTAGATTCCACAGTCCCTCAGGGGTAGCAGAAAGAGTGTAGGTCTCAGAGCTATTGAGGCCTTAGTTTCACTTCTTACAGGTGAGTCAAATCACCAATGCCTTTGAACTACAGTGCCTTTCCTGTGGGAAATGAGGATACTAAGCCCTATTCTGCTTTTTCTCTGGGCCAGAATGATGTGAAAACATCCTATTCACAGATGGATGCCCTTTAGATGAATGGGTCTATTAACTGGGCATCCAAGCTCTCTAGGCAGAAAACCTATGAAGACAGTTTTCAACAGGCGGTTTCTCTCGATGGTTCATTTTTGTCTTCCTGAAAAAGAGTTGGCAACTCTCATGTGCTTCCCAGAGCCACTGTGTGGTGACTGGTCTAAATGCTCGAAATTACACACTCACTGATAGATGATAATAGACAGCTGTCAAAAAAATGAAAGGATCACAATTATGGATGTAAACTATATGCAAATATAACTGATAAAATAATCCTTAAGGGTCTAATATTTTTCCCTGTGAGTTGTTCTGTCATCAGGGACATGAATAAAGGCAGTTTATAAAGACTATTTTGCAATGTCCAAGAAAGGTATTAGTGCTTTGTGTGACATCATTTCTGAATAAAGACATTCAAAAAGCTATTGTGTTTTCAACTTAGGTTAATAAAAAGGCTATTTTTCCACCTACTCCTTGGCACTGCTGTAATGTAAAGCAATGTGGATCAAAGTACCAGATAAATGATGAACAGTACAACGATGCCAGTTCACATAAAATATTATTAGCCTGGTGGTCACTGCTTAACTGCCATCCCTCCCCTCTCCCTTCAGGAAGCTCGCAGCTTAAGCGTTCAGGCCCGCCAATAGAGCTTGTCTTAGGGTACCAAGACGATGGTAAATTATTTTCTGTTATTCCAGTCAGATACCATCTCTCGTCTGTGTTTCTATTAGTGACACTGCTCTCTACAGGCGTTGCTCTTTGGCATGGAGAGGTGTGGCAGCTTAAGCATGAGAATTAGGGAGTGAAGAGAAGTGGTACCTAAGCATGACTCACGGAGACAAACGACCTGCTGCAGCAAAGCCGCAAAAGTAGGGAGTCACTGCCTTCGGGAATGATCCACTGTACACAAAGTCTCCCCCATCTGATGGACCATGTGTTTCTGTCATCTATTGCACAGGAAAATGAGCCAAAAAATCAATTAACACACCCAGAAAGCACTTTGGGGACAGTCTAAGAAAGGGACAATAAATGTGCCAACTGTGACATTAATCTGTTTAACAGGAAATATTGTCACATCTAGAAGCAAAATAAGATGTGAGTTTAAGTTCACAGTTGAACACTGACAAATTTCTGTTTCCAAAGAGGCACTTCAAGAGCCTATCTATGCTGGGAACGGCCCTGTTAGTCCCATTAGAGTGAATTGGCACTAATACCAAAGAATGGCCAAAACTGGCTCATTGAAAAATTTAATTTTGAGTAGGGTCCAGTGAGGTACAAGTTTATTTCCATCCCTTCCTGACTACAGCCTATCAAACAAAGAGCTATGAGTATCTTGATAATCCAGATGCATCTATAAAACAGAGCGGTTAGCTACTTCCCATGAAACAGACAGCATTTGAAAGTGGAGTTGAGCCTCTCCATCAATGTCAGAGATCACTGTCACCTTCTTTCATATTCACAAACTCCTAACAGAATTTCTGTTACAAATTATTACCTACAGTTAGAATAAAATAGCAGTTATAACATGCACGGATACTAATTTACTAATAATAACAGTGGTGAGGCTATTAGGAGCCTCAGCTATTTAAAGAGAAAGGAGTCATCTCCATTATGGAGTCTGCTTTACTCTTCTTACCGTTCAGTGTTAATATTTGGGTCCTACACGTTTTAAGACACCTGAAGGAAAGGTAATTTTTCCACAGGGCTAGATCAATGTATAGGCTTAAACCAATATTTTGCTTATTGAGCAAAGGCTAAATTTTCATTTCAAATATTCTATCATTCACTGGAAAATGAAAACCCAATCAAAAAATTTTATATCTAACCACTTAGTAAACAAAACAAAAAGCAAACAAAAGCCCAAATTCACATAGTATGAATATTATAAAAAAGAAAAAGTACCAAAGTGAATATTTTAAAATCACTTAAGTCCTGATCCATGAAATTCCTAGTTATGACCACTATTTAACCCGTGAGAATCTTAGCTCTATCTTATAAACTCATTTATGAGATGGTCAGCACTTTTCCAATTCTACAAAAAATTCTTTGTATATCTATAGATGAAGGACCCGTAAAGCACATGTGTTAAACCTTATTAAAAAAACATTTCAGAAAATCAGTGCCTATAAAGTATCCATTCTTCTAGTTAAGTGCATTCCTTCTTTCTTACAGTGAAGACTACTGTGGGCCCTTAAGAGGCACCATGGATTATACTACAACAGGAGACAGGCTTGGCTCCCTCCTTCTCCTCCCTCCTCCACATGAAACACATAGGTCTCTTCAGCTGAAGGCTGCGTTAGCACAGACAGAATTGGCAGGGTACTGACATACAGAACTTACCATTAATTCATTTACCTCCCGTTGTAGGGAACCTTTTTAGTTAACACAGTTTGTGGTGAAATTTTCCTCTATACTCATTTAAATATAATTACTGCACTTATCTTGTCACCATGAAACTTTTGAGTTGTTCCCTTCACATAATCCACGATTCCTACACATACTGAGCTGTAATACTGAGACTATCTCACCCATGAAACCCCACCCCGCAGCCTTCTATTTGGCATCTTCCTCTCTGGAGGAGCCCTTAAAGGTTTTCCATCTAAGAAGAATTTACAGCCTGAAAATAACTGGTGGGGAGCAATAGTCCACAACAGCCCTCCTTCTTTCCCCCAGCGACAAGAATATGTCCTGCAGAGATGTTCATGGAAGCCTGAGGAAAGGCTGAGAATTTGTGGGTGTCTGCTTTCAAGTCTGTAGAACTGAGCTGGGGAAGTCTCACTAAAAATGTATTAGTTTGATCTGACTGTCAAACTGGTCAAACTAATTGTAGTCATGCTCCCATTTCTCTTGCTTTCAGTTCTTTGAGAATTTTGTCCAATGCATTTTGATCATACTCACTCCCTACTGACTGACCCCTCCTAGAGTCATTCCCTGCTCCCTACACACTGTCCCCCACTTTCCCTCTTTCCCCTTACTCCCCCCTTCTCCATGAAGTACAATGTATGCTGTCTAAAGTCTGTATCTTCTTAGATGCATAGCTTTCACTTGTGGGTGGTCAACCAATCAGGGACCACAGATAGCTGTCACTTCTTCTAGCAGCTATGAACTAGTAATAAGACCTGAGCTGGGGTGCGACGTCACATCCCCTTTCCCTTTCTACACAAGACTGTTGTCTGGCCTGAGTTTGCACAGGTCTTGTGTAAGCTGTCTCAAGTGCCATGACTCCACATGTACAACTGCCATACCATGTCCAGAAAACACTGTTCCTTTGTAGCCAGGCATTTGTTTCTACCTTGTTCCTGCTCAACTCTAGCTGTGCTTTAGAATCACCTGAAAAACCTTCAGATGCACCTGCGTCCTTTTGCTGAGGAATTACATCAGCATTCATGAAGGTCCATGCCAGGGTTTTTGTCTGAAATCTCTTTAAGTGATTCTAAAATACAGGAAGGATTGAACCTCCTGTTTCAAGCATCTAAGCTGAATTTTGTATCAAGTGTGATAAGAGATCTCTGAGAGGGTGGGCCACATACTGCAGCCCACACAGTAGGCTGATGCTGTCTGGATCCCATCTCAAAGTCCCTGGCTCACTTTCAAAATAACAGGCTTACTTGTTATTGTTATGACAGCTGGACACAGGGCAGTAGTTACAAAGGGGTGGGGGTAAAGTAACTGACTTCCACGGAAAGCAACTCTTGTGCAATATAGTACAAGGTAGTATTAGCAACTGCCACCCCAGTCTCTGGCACATTTTTGCCAGAAGGCTACTTAGCAGGTGAGAAGTGGCTTCTTGGGAGTCACGGCAGCTGTGCTTTAACTGCTCCTGGAGGGAAGAAGCAGTGTAGCCATTTTCAAGCGACCACATCACTTTCTCTAACGCCAGCCTCGCAGGGACAAAGCCAGACAGGACTTCGGGAGGCTTCCTCAGCGCCCTTGCTGGAGTACTGTGAGATGACACTGGAGGAGCTGCCTCTCAACCGTGACTAAACACTACTTAGTGAGTAGGGTTTGACAAGACTCCAGCCTGAGGGGCTGCACAGCTGCACAGGTGGAACAGCTGGCTCCTTAAAACTGATGAAAAGCTGGAGATGAGCAGGTGACACTCCCTCACTGCTAATTGGCTCTTCTGGGCAAACTGCAACAACCTAGGAAAATTCTCTGTGTTGTCAGGTTATTGTCAAGGGAAACTGACAGAGGGATGCAGAGGGAGAATACAAATCCAAAAGTTGTATTTCTATGCAGACATTCCCACACATTCCCTCCCTCTTCTACATCCAGACTTCAGATAACCATCAGGGTCAGAAATAGAAACACAAATGGGACAACTAAATAACCGTTAGTGAGGAAGTGGTGGCGCACGCCTTTAATCCTAGCACTTGGGAGGCAGAGGCAGGCAGATCTCTATGAGTTCGAGGCCAGCCCAGTCTACAGAGCGAGTTCCAGGACAGTCAGAGCTATACACAGAAATCCTGTCTTGAAAAGCAAAACAACCCTAAATAACCATTTTTTTTTTCACTTACAGGAGAAGTTAAATCTAACGACATAGAGCCTAACCTTTGTCAAAAAGAAGCTATGGAGTATGTACCTGAGGAGGCCACACTTATATAAAGTCAGGCAGAGGACTAACCCTATGTTCTCAGGGGCTCGGTGGCTCCAGATTTCAAGAGAGCATCCTGATTTTGTACTCCTGCACATCGCCATACTGACAGATCACCTCTCAGTGTACATCTTGGTCCCTGCCACTACACGGGGAGACAACTCAGAGACTCCTCTAAGTCAGAGTATCTCCTAAGACTACATGTAGGGTTTTGTGGTGGGATGGACCTTTTATAAATTTGAGGATAGAAACATTCAATCTATTGATTCCAATGAGCTAATCACTACCCGTTTATAGGCCAGCATCCTTGCTCTTTTAGTCTTTACATCCATACCTGGACAGAACTGTTTTAGTAACAGAACGTATTCTACAAAGCTGTCAAGGGAAAACTCATTGAGTACTTATGAACATATACTGTATCACAGTGTAGTTTTCAATACATTAGGCCACATTTGTTGATGATGAAAATGAGTTGGAGGGTAAATGGATTGTCCAACCTTGGATGACTGGAATTTAAACCCAGATTTATTTAAAATTCTTCGAAAAACATGGATAGGACTTGAGTGTATTCTTTTTTCTGTTGCTGAAACATGTACGGCAGAACCATTTTAAGGGCACAGTTAGTGGCACTACTGATGGTGGCACTGCTGTGCAGCCATAACCACTATCCATTTCAGCCCTTCTACATGTTCTCTTAATGAGCTCACACTAAAGCTCCTTCTGGATTCCTCTCTCTGGCCACTCCCACTTTACTTTCTATCTCTGAAATTTACTACTTAGTGCTATACAGCCCATGGCACAATAGTATAACAGTGGGACCTTTAAAAGTGTGACTCAGTGAGAGAGGAAGTTACACCATGACTATGTGCTCTTGATGAGGTTGTCTCCTCTGCCTTGCCACTTTACACAGGAAGCGTGTGAGTCCTTCCATCACTTGATGCCAATACACATGCAATGCCTCTTCCACAGGCCCAATATCAATGATGCCAACCCATCACAGACTGACACTGCCTAAACTGTGAACAAAAATAAATCTTTTCTCCTAATAAGTTGATTATCTTAGGTTTATGTCACAATAACAAAAAGCTGACTAATGCATCTAGGTATGTCCTATAAAAGGAATCATTCCAAATAACTTTTTCAAAATGAGATCACTTACTCAGGGTTGATTGCAGGTCAGAATTTAGTTTCATGCCTTCTCCTTCTTTGCATACTTTGAGCATTTCAAAAAATCTTTAGAAGAGGAAAGAGATCCTAACTGCTTCCTGGGTATTGCTTACTTTGTGGATTAAAAAAAAAATAAAAGAAAGCCTTATTCCTTTGCCAATACCTCCCACTGAGAGCTACTGCTGTGATTAAACAGCCATTTCTTGACTGGAATGATTCTGGATTGAAGGAATACAAAAAATATCAAACAAAGGTCTTTGCCTTCAAGGTTCATTTCTTCAAAGGGAAAGGGGCAATCCTACATGAAAACATGAGAGATTTATCCAGAGAAGAAAGGAGTGGGGTCCAAACAGCCTACAAAGTCAGCTCTATCTTCCCACTGACTTCTAGTCTAAGCCATTGGTTATCATTGGATTAGGATTTAAGCAATGTCTACTCAACTGTCTACGTTCACATTGGAGGGAGTGTACTAGGTGGACCTGGAGGGATTCACTATTACACTCACATTGTTTATTTTTAACCACATGTAAATGAGATGTAAATCACATCCATGTGAGATGTACAGAGAAAGGAAATGAGACATGTGCATAAGCAAGTTAGGACAGGCTAAATAAAATTAGCTATACATAAAACTTGCCAGAAGTTTAGATAATAAAGGAGTTATTTTCAGGTTGGAGATGTGCTAAAATTTAGTAGGAAATGGTTAAATCCCGAAGGAGGGTGAGATGTCAACAGAGCTGAAGTGCAGGAATTCTAGCTAATAGAGCTGTACAAAGGGGGATTAGTATTACAAGGAGAATTAAAGAAAACAAACTGGCTTATGAATGGCCTGGAAAATACAACTAAGGAATCTGGGCTGTGTTTACTAGGCAATGAAGTGCCACCAGCAGTTCATGCACCATAATCAGCATTTTGAATCCTCTGGATACACTGGCAGAACTTGTAAGAACCAAGGATAAGAAAGACAGTATGAGCAGACTCTGATTCCGGCTTTGGAGGATAGCCCTCCAGACTGAACAAAGCTTACTGCTCTGAACTTACCAGGTCACACAGAGCAAGTTGGAAGCTGAGCAGAACCCTCCAGACTCGCAGACATGAGGATTTAGAGCTGAATGTGGTGAGAGTTAGACTTGAAAGAACAGTCAGCGGAGAGGATCAAGATGCATGAACGGAACTCCAAAGGTCCCTAGAAGGTCCCCTCTGGTATTCAGAGAGTTCTGACCAATGACTGCATGGAACATTACCAAAGGCAAGGAAAAGAGTCACTCAAACCAAGTAAAGGCTCACGGGGAATTGTGGTACATGCCTGTAATGTGCAGTTTAGGAGGCAAATGCAAGAGGATTGAGTTGGAGGCCTTGTCTCAAGAGGTGAAGATTAAAAAATAAAAAATGAAAAGGTTTAAAAGCTTAGAATAGTAGCTTCCTACCAGTTTAGAAAAACTTACAATTCATAGCATATTGAGAAGAGAACTCAGGAAGACTTAACTTTAGAGTGGAGAAAAGGAATAAAAATGTGAGGAATAAGCCAGGTGTGGAGGCACACGCCTTTAATCCCTGCACTTGGGAAGCAGAGGCAGGTGGATCTCTGAGCTTGAGGTCAGCCTGGATTACAAAGTGAGTTCCTGGACAGCCAGGGCTACACAGAGAAGAAACCCTGTTTCAAAAAAAAAACAAATTAAATTAAATTAAATTAAAATTATGTGAGAAATAGCAAAGACTTTCAAAAGTAGCTATTAGCTATATATTCAGGGCATTCTAAAAATAAGACAACAGAACTTTTAAAAGGCTTCAAAATGAATTTTTAAAGATTAAAACTATGTTGACATGAAAAGGACAGTGAATGGGATTAAAGACAGATTAAATATTGCCCAGAAAAGATTAATTATCTGCATCTGAAAATCAAACAGAGAAAACAAGACCGTAAAAAACAAACATCAGAAGAAAAGCACATTAGTGAGTTACAGAATATATGAGAATGGACTCTCCAAGGAGAGAAAGAGGAAGTTCAAAGTCCTAAGAGTGCTGATGTCTTGCCAAATTTGATATTTACTACAAACTCAAAGATCTAAAAAGTTCAATGAACGGCAATATAAGAAATGAAGAAATGAACATGAGACACAGTATAACTCAAAATCAGACATTATGGTTAAGATTACAAATTGGTACAGCTACTATGGAAATAAGTGTGGAGAATTCTTAAATCACACCTGGACCCTTACAGGTCCTTACAGGTACTTGAATACTTTAGTACTTTATTAGTACTTGAATAGCTTTAAAAATATGGTCACAAGCTGTAAAAAAGAGGAGATCTGATAAAAATGAATACATGTGTTCCTGGACATGGCGGTGTGCATCATTAATTCCAGCACTCAGGAGGCTTCAGCGGACAGCTCTCTATAAGTCTGAGCTTAGCCAAGCTACATAGTGAGACTCTGTTTCAACAATACATGTTTAGTATATCCATTCAATGGAATACTGCTTAGCAAGGAAAAGGAAAGAAGTATTGATTCAAAAGAACTACTGACTACGATTATGGACTTAAATGAGAATATTAAGTGAAACGTCCAGATCTAAAAAAAAGTATATTATGTACTATTATTGTTATAATAAATTTGAGGAAATAAGAATCAGTAATAGCAACAGAAAACAAATTAATGTGCTGTGCATGCATGCATGTGGCAGTGGTAACTCCAAATTACCAGAGAAGGCTTTTGGGAACTGAGAAACATTTACATTATTTAGAATGTAGTGATGATTTCACAGGCATATACATGTTACAATGAATCACATTTTAAAATAAAAGTACGAAAAACTTACTGCTTATCAATTATGTCTCAAAAATTGTTTAGAAAAGGACACGGAAAAGATTACTGAACTATTATAGGGAACTAGAGCGAGCAGCAGTAGTGATCAGTGTGGGCAGAACTCATACCGACGGCAACAGCCCTCAAGGTCATGTGTGGGGAAGTGGAACTCCTCCAGGCTTCAGTGTTGCTTTTTTGTTGAGGAGCTAACATGAAGTAACGTGGGCATTACTATAACAAGGACACTGTAAAGAAGTGTGTGTAAAGCCACTACTCACAGAACACCTAATTCCTAGGGACAGCTAACACTTGCAATGAGACATGACAGGCTAGAGATTACAGCGCTGGGACTCTGGACGCTTATTTCAACTTCATACTTTTCAGTCTTTGTTGAGTGTCTTTTATCTCTTGTCCCTAAAAGTAATTTGTTTCTGTGTGTCACAATCCAAGTTTGGAAAGGAAAACAGATGAACAAGCAAACAGGAAAAGCAACCCTGAAGTCTGGAAAAGTTCCATTTACCTACACATAACCTTCAGGGAACTTCTAGGATCACACCCCGAGGCAGAGTACATCACCATCTTACAGTTCCAAAAGTACTCTCAGCAAAGCGGGGTTTTCACAGCCTCATAAAAATGTTATCTGTGTTGGCACCAAGAGAGCAGAGCCTAGAAACGGGTAAAACCTACGAGGTCATTTCTGGCTGTGGTTGCCTCCTTTTTACACCCGTCCCTGCCAGAACAGAATTGTTCGGAGAAGTGCAATGTGGCTCTTCACACCGCAGCCAAGGGAAACATCTGTAAGCCTGGCAGGATTTCAGGGGAGCGTGCTGCTGAGAGGGCCCAGAGCCTACGACGGGAAGAGATATGGCCTACACAGCCAGTTGTTTTTCTTTTTCCTTCTTTCATTTTAAATGTCAAAGCTCTTCACACTACGGTGACACCCTAAAATGATTCTCTTACTTTTGTTGTTTCAGTTGAAACAATATTATTTCATGCTCCACAGAGTGCCCACCAGTTGACTCAAACCAGGAATACAATAGGTACTGTATTTCAAACTGAAAAGAAAAAAATAAGCTGGTGGGATAAAATACTTCTTTTGCTGAGAGATTTACATTTGGCTAATCTACAAATGTTTATCGCTGTTTGAAGGCACTGCATTAAGTTCTAAATGTACTGATGGACTAGAATAGCTCCAGCTGGGTGTGGTGATGCACATCTGCAATTTCTGTGCTCAAGAGCCTAAGCAGGAGGATTCTGAGTTCAATGCCCATCTGGGATACAGGACTCTGCTTTAGGAAACAAAAAGAATGAACAAATATAAAAATCAACCTCCAAAATCAAGAAATTTCAAGTTCAATAAAAGAATACTCGCAACTGCAGTGTAAAACAGAAAACACTAGGCACAATGAGAGGTACAAAGTGTCCTAGATATTTCTGTGAGAATATGTAATGAGTTCAATTCCCAGCAACCACATGGTGGCTCACAACCATCTATACTGTGATCTGGTGCCCTCTTCTGGTCTGCAGGTGTGCATGCAGACAGAGCACCGTATACATAGTAAATAAATAAATATTTAAATATTAAAAAAAAAAGAAAATGGATAGTAGGCCTTTGTCACTATCCAGGTATGGACCTGGCACATAAGCAGTCTAAGTACCAGTGCTGTCATTACTGTTATGACACTGAAGAGTGTTCTTATTGAAAGGCCAATTTGCTCTGAGCAAAGGCTATTCTAGTCTATCCTGTTCTTTAGCTTCCTCTTCTGGAGTAACAGCCATCTGTACAGCAGACATCACTGAGTGCTCTAAATTAGGACCTCCCTTAATCTGTATAACAATTGTGTGTGGCTTTGTTTTTGGTTTTTTGTTTTGTTTTGTTTTGTTTTGTTTTTCGAGACAGGGTTTCTCTATGTAGCCTTGGCTGTCCTGGACTTGCTTTGTAGACCAGGCTGGCCTCGAACTCACAGGGATCCACCTGCCTCTGCCTCCCGAGTGCTGGGATTAAAGGCGTGAGCCACCAGGAGGAAGCCAAGGCAAGGAACAATCAAGTAGCTTATTCTAAGTCACAGAGAAGCGACTGATCAGAGATTGGAATTCACTTAATATATTACTTTAGATATCCTGTTTTATCAATCATGACTAGTACATTTTTTAGTTATACCTTCAATCAAATATTTACCTTTTATGTGAGGTTAGTATTTTGCTTGATAGGCAAAGAAGAAACAGAAACCAAACATAGCACAGAGAGAAACTGAAACTAGTAAAGAGCATATACTCAAATATCAAATGTGTATGGTGTTCAGTATATATATCATTTTGTATATATATATATATAATATATATTATAAAATGTACTGTTGGTCCGCTCCTTCTGGCCTCACGTAACTGAGGGCTATGAACAGGCCAATAAATAGAACCACACATAAGAAACACCTCAGGTCTGTATATTTGGGAGTACTGACAGACACCACGACAGGACTGGGGATAGAGCAAACATCCTTCAAAAACTGTGTGTGGCGTGTATGCCATGGGATGCATGATGAGGTCAGAGGGCAACTCTGTGGAGTTGGTTCTCTCCTTCCACTTTTACAGGGTTTCTAGAGATCAAATTCAGATCATGAGGCTTGTACAGCAAATATACATAGCCACGGAGTCATCTTGCCAAGTAGCTGTGCTGAGAGTGGAGGTTAGGTGCAGCCTTCTCTGAAATCTAGTAAGTTCTACTATTAAAAATATGGTACTTAGTATGTATCTGGTAAAATACTGTACATGCTGAATATATGCTGAGTACAGAAGAGTTCTAATGTTCCTTCTTCTGATTTGTACATTACTATTGTTTTTATGATTTCCTGGGTCACAGGGCTTCCAAGAAAAGGATGTTATAGTTTCTTTTCTACAATACATACAGACATGTGCATGCATATACAAACACACAACGCATCTAGACTTATCTCCTGTGTCTAAAAGAATTTTGAGGGCCCTGTGGACCTGGACCATAGCTTCTGTCCTTGTATCCCCAGGATACTGCACCCTGACTATCACACAAGGCTAGCAAAGAAAGTGTACAGTATACACAAAAGCATGGGCCTGCTTGTTGAGAATAACTAAAAGTGAATAAGCTAGTGCCAAATCACACAGTAGAGCTTACCTCATCCATTCTGCCTTCGGAGAAATTTGAATGTCTCCCTCATTCTAGGCAGTGATCTAGGCATGGGACTTTGGGGATATAAAGACATTTTTCTAACGAGTAATGTAAGGGAGCTCTATGAAGGGTATTTGTAAATATAAGTATTAGAAACTCAAAGAGATTTTCAAAGTGTTCATGAAGCTTTGATTTTTAACAGTATAATATTATATGCCTATTTTTATTTGAAAAAAAAAAATGCCAGGAACAAAAAATGGAGGTTAAGCTGCCTTTCGAACTTCGTGTACAGTATAAAGGTTTAGATCAAGGTCATATGGAAAACACATGGTTTAGGTAAAAGAAGTAGGAATATTAAAAATTACTCTGCAGGATGTGTTAGATTTTAATACCAGATGACCAATTTTTCCTGGGATTATAACCTTTGCTCAAATACACCACTTAATCTTTGTTTCAAGTTCCTGTTCTATGAAATAGGGTACATTTTCCTGAGGGTGCATGTGTGGGGGGAAGTGGCTGGAGGGTAAAGGAGGATGCAGTATGGTTTAACGGTTTCCTGACTTTGAAGTATTCTAAAAATACAGCATTCTCATTACAGACACGTGGTGGAGCATCATCAGCACAGCGCTCTGTTGCTAGGGCAGCTCGATCATAGTTTTATTCACTCTCATGCAGCTCTTCAGTTGAGGCACAGAAAAGAAAGCCACAGAGCCATAGGCCCCTCCTTATCTCCCCAGCGCCCCTGTCCTAATGTGGCAGGCCCACTGACATGATTAGCCTGGGCTAAACAACTCGCTTCTGCCATTTGACACTCTTCTTTTGCTTCTTACAGCGTCACAAACTTATGTGCCTTGCAACTTGACCTGTGGTATAAAAGGCTGCCATGCCTGGCTTAAAAGCAGTACTCCTGAACACAGATTAGAGTACAATTAGGTAAAAAGAAAAACCTAAGAGACAGTTTTAAGACACAGTATATCTGCTACTTTTTCTTAACATCTTTTTCTTCCTCCACACAGATCAGAGCAAAGCTTTGACTTCTGGAAACATTTTCTTTGAGAAGTAACAGGCTTGTGGAAAGACTGTCTTCCACTTCTGGAGTAAAAAACAAAAAACAAAAAACAAACAAAACAAAACCCTCATACTGCACTCTCAAAACAGCCAAGGCTTGTCACTATCTGAGAGCTGTATGGTGGCTTCTGTAAAATGAACTGGTAGTCACAGTCCAGTTCCCATTTAACAGATGCCCACTTCACAAAGAGTATTTCACTCAGCAGCCTGGTTGGCACTGGTGATTGGGCATGGAAACTGCACGTACTTTTTCCTGCCTAACTGGCCTGCTTGTTAAAACACCAAGCCATACCGCAGCAAGACAGAGGGTATGTGGCAGGTAATATGGTAACAGCTCTCAGAGTGAAATGGTGAGCTTCCATTTATCCTACTTACAAATCCTATTTTGCTGTTTCTTACTTGTTTTAATTAGTCTTCTACTACTACTGTTAAAACATATCAGCTTCACTCAGGGACTGAACGAGACTGTAACTGTCTCCAATCCTCTCATCAGCTTTCATTACAGTGTCAGGGAAAATGTTTTGGAAACAACAGGTGGTAAAAGGCCCTCCTTATCTTGTCCAGGGTTTATAAAATGAACAAGTTACTTAAGGAATACTAAAGAAAAAGGGCAAAATGGCCCTTCATTTTAAATGTAATTTCTTACTGAGTGTCTTACAAAAGACTTAACTAAACAAACAAAACTTTCAAATGTCAGCCAGGTGCAGTGGTACATGTCTTTAATCCCAGCACTTGCGAAGGCAGAGGCAGGTGGACCTCTGTGAGTTTGAGGCCAGCCTGGTCTACAAAGCAAGTCCAGGACATCCAAAGTTACATAGAAAAACCAGGTCTAGGAAAAAAACCAAACCAAAACAACAAACAACAACAACAAAAACCCCAAATGTCCAATTTTCTGTTTTTCCCACTGAAGTATGTGACTCAATCTCAACAGCGAACCCACAATGCCCTGTACAAATGAAGTAGCTCTTTCACTGATTTTCTCAATACATGCAAGCATTTTGCTTATATTTTCTTTTAAAAAACCCCATATTCTGTTTTTAAACATTCTCATATATAAACATATGTAAAACAAACACTGAACTAACCTGATCTAAAGAATAACCTTCAAACGCACTGTAAAAATTGGAAAGGATTAATCATATTTCCTTTTCATGAAACCAACACTGATTGTATACATGTGTTTCTGCGTGCACGTATGTGTGTGCCTGTGGATGTGTAAAATATGGAAACAGGACCTATTCCAAATTACTTTCATTTATCATAACATTTTCCTACGAAACATATTTTACAGCTTTCTGGAAGGGATATATTAGTAATAGATGCTTTAGAGAGTGTATCTATCAAAACTGTTAATGCATTTACTTCCTTCTCAATGTTGTGGTTTCTGTAAGAATTATCTTCCCCCTAAACGAGCTATTTTGTACAGGCTTCTGAAAACAGTGATGATTCTGGATAGAGTGAAGGCGGGTAAAAAACAAACTAGCCCCTCTGTGGAATGACTGTCCATTATTGACAACTATGGTTCTTAGAGATCCCTGCCATGAAAGTCAGTGAACTTCCTCTACAGGCACAGAACCCAGCTGTAAAACCAGCCCACCATTTGCAAAAACAGATGTATCTGGCAATAAGAAAGGCTGTGAAAAAGCTAATCAAGTAACAAAATGTGACTTGGAAGTAACGTGTTGCTGATAGTTGAGCTGTAATGTCAGGTCTGCACAAACCATAAAGTCTGCATGTCAATGACAAATTTAAACCTGAAAATCCTCAGAAGATACAGAACAATACTAAACAGTAACACGCAATGGAATGAACCCTAAAAGCTATGCTATTAACAGGACGCCCATGGAGTCTGGGCTAAAATAAGTGGGCATATAATTATTTTGAAGGAGTCTGACATCTTAACATCAGCAACAGTAGGATCAAGAATCTGGAACAGTGACTGGAACAGTGGAACTTAAACGAGCTCCTCCATAGGCTTCGATTCTGAGTCATAAACCAACTGTTTTGCACACTTAAGAGATCGCTGACTTGATTGGACTAGTCTCATTCCTTGACTCAGTCTATCACAATCTCAGAAGTATTAAAAATACTTACTTCAATGGCGCATGTTTTCTAGCAACACAATTAAAAAAGCACTCAAGATTTCCCTACATAAAAATCCAGAATAAAAATTTCATAGTTTATTCATCTATGACTAGATATCATAATATCCAGTCAGGTATTCTTTTTGCTTTCTTCTTCTCTCTTCCACATGCTATCTAGCTCCCAATATCTGCTACGTTCTGCACTGAGCGATGGACTTGCAACACTTTACACTTTATTCCTCAGAAGTCTTCCAGGAAGGATTCCACATCCATTTGGGAAAAGCGGCAGAGAAAAAAAAACCCCCAACTTTAGGTTATAATAAAGTTTAAAACAATAGATCAGAGTTTAACACACAAATACACATGCTTCCTGTGAAGATTAAGGCTCCTAGTCAGCTTAGTATCTATTAGGTAGGGTCTGGCAGATCTTCCTCAGGACCCCGTACTGAATACCAATGCAGTAAAAGGAGGTTTGCACTCTTGGACCAACCAGGCTCCACTGGAAATCTCCAAGTCCATGGTCACACAGATTATTCTTGTTAAACTCAGCAGGTTACAAAACAGACATGAAGGGGATGCAGGGATCTATCAGGAAGAGGGGCAGATAGGAGTAATTGGGAAAGGGCAGGGGAGATGACAGCAGTCAGAATGCATTATATATACATATGTGAAATTGCCCAAAACCAAATTTTAAAAGGCGGGGTTTGAAGGCCTATATAGTTAACTTTTCCCCTTCCAGGAGAGAAAAATGGAAGACAAAGACTTATAGGACTCAGGAAGGTCAGACCGTCGAAGGCCCCATTCCAAGGTTATACAAGGCAGGAGGTTACTCAGTGGAGCTTCCTGCAAGCTGGGCAGGGAGCTCCAGGGATGCAGCTCTCCTGTTGTCATACATTCTGGGACGGTTGGGACTTTTCAGTGATGCAGCTGCTTCAGAGTCTCTCATGCCCCTGAAAGCAACCTCAAGACAGACTTGGGCAGAATCCTTTCAGTAGTCTATACTGGTGACCTATCTCAGTAAACAGATGTTTGTTCACGTTTCCTCAGGAAAAAATAATGCAGCAGAAGGCCAGCTTGATGCATTGGGGATGACTAAGTTATGCTGACATAGGGGCTGCAGCAGATTTCATCTCCTTGTATTTAATTGGAAAGTCTTCAGAAAGACACTTTAGAAAAACACCTAACCAGTCTTGTTCCAAATTCCTCGTGGGGAGATGAAAGAAGAAAGAATACTAAAAATGAAGAAAAAGAGGAAGGAGGCTACACGGGCAAGATACTGAAAAGGGAAACATCACTCTTCCTGTCACATGATCTTAGCTCCTTTAATCTTTCATTTCATCTACGTCATAGGAGAAACATGTAAGTATAATGCTTTCCGAACATTAGGTGACCAAAAAACTATTTATTGCCACATAACTCTGGGCTCCCTATTTCCCCTTTCAATGACACCTTAACCTCCAAAACCATGTTTACAAAGAGGTTTCCATCAGTCCTCTTAAGATAGGTGGGCAAGGTCCACTCTTGAGAACTGCTAAGTTCGTTACCGTACCCCCATCTTCTTAACTTTCATACTGTGCTCTAAGTTCACCACTTCTATATAAAAGTTTGGCTCAAACTTCGTACTTTCCCTGCTGTTCCAACATTTTAAGTATAAGCATCAGAATCCCAGGGTTCAGCGCTAATTCAAAGAGCTCATCTATACAGAGCTTTGCTCTGCACCGAGCATCTTCAAACCTTCAATCAGTGTCCACCCCCATTTTTTTTTTTTTTTTTTGAGAACACAAACCTTCCTTTTAATGTCTTGATATAGGTTTTCCCTCTTTTCATTCTTATGGCTTAATGCTCTCAGTCCTTTTAAGTTAACCTGCTAGACTTTTCCATGTGGGTCCACCTTGCGAGACCTTCGTGATTCATGCTGCTCCCCTTTGGGATGCCTCCATCTACTTGACAGAACTTCCGTGCCACTTGCTAATACCGGGCATGGTGTCCTAGATAGCAGCAAAAAGGCATTGTGTGGTAAGAAAGTTGTTAAGTTACCTGCTCCACCCTGCTTGCTTTGGGTGTCACTTGTAATGTTGAGCACTTGGGGGCAGTTTGGCTCATTATCTTGTCAGATGCCTTCTTTCCTATACACTTCAGTGCCTATAACATTTGTCTAACTTTCTCTATGTCTCTGGATATGATATCCATCGAATTATGACAGCATCTATGTTTTAACATGAAGTTAAAATGGAGAAAGAGGGCAAAAACTAGCAGCACTTTCTAGACACTATAGGAGACAGACCCACGCTGGCCCCTTGGCAAGCTGGGCTACAGAATCTGCTACCTAAACCTCAAAACATTTTATAATGATGGGACTCCAGGAGAGCTGAAGAATAGCATCACAGAACATTCTATTTCAATCTTGTACTTCTGTTCTCTGATTCCAACCTATGCTCTTCTAACAGGAATAGAGAAATTATATTCCTTTAGTCTTCAATATAATCACCGCCTGAAGCACATGAGTTTCTCTAATTTGAGCTAATGCCAGAGTGTGAATACTGGATTAGAAACTTCTAGCTCAGCCATTTACATAGAGAGTGAAAAAATATTGATCCTAAATACCAATTTCTGTGCTGTCTGACTTGCTATCCCCACTCACCTTGATTCATTAATTTTACCATCATTTGTCCCATTCAGCTGATTAGCTCCCTTTTCTATTTGCAAGAAAACTTGTGATTCTGCTTTCTACTTCTATATAGCTGACCACACAGCTCAGGTAAAAGGAAGCCTGGAGAAACCCAGCACAGCACGCATCATCTCCCACACGCCTTTCTGTGCTTCTTTCTCCACAGCATGTGCTCATCAACAATGGTCTGAAGGCCTTACTCGTCAATATGTCTCACTGGTCTAGTTTACCGCCAGAGTGTTTTTTATGCTAACCCTAGAGTATCACTGAGCTGTCTGAAGTTAACTTTGTACTGATGTTTACACTATGGGTCAGAATACACTCAATTTCTTTAACAAAGTCTCCTAAAAGCCAATATACTACTAGCACCTACCATTTCTGCTACCAAAACACATAATTTTATTTTAAGACAATATCATCTTAGGTTAATTTTTATATTCCCATTTGGTAGTTATTTAAATTCCTTGTTAGTTTTCAAAGGTTTTGATGATCATAATGATTGTTATATATTTAGTCACAAAAGGGATGCCTACTTCTAACTGAAGGAAGAATACTACTTGTAAAATGTTTGAGTCAACCAATGTTGGAAAACAAAGCGTAAGAATACATGTTCTCAGAATCAACAAAATTAGGATAAACAACCAACAATCTGAGACCTTAAGCCTAAATAAACTTTGTTAGCATTTCGGACAATATGTGCAAGAATAAAAAGAATTAAAAAAAACTGTACTAACCTAACTTTACATTTCACTGTGTGTAAAATTAAGGATAATAGGCATTTAAAAAGTTATGTAACATTGTTTTTTAATATGAGCATTCCAAATTTTTTTATAACTATAATCAATTTTATACTTTCATCAGAAGTAACATTTAAAGGCAGAAGAAGGTAAGCCTTTTAATCAGAATGTGTGAATTTTTAGGATCTACAGATCCAAAGTGAGTAAGGGTTTCTAAATAGATAACAGGACTGCCTTGTGGAGGGCACCTTTCTCATGAGGGAGCCAAACGACTGGTTTCATAATGTCTCACAGCCTAGTCATCTACAGTGGCACAGCTATGTAACCGATGCTACTGTCCTTCTGCCATCAAGAAATCTTATTGTCTGCCACAGAAAGGCAAAGCCTCTGAGCGGCAGGCAAGCTATCAATGTAAATGGCAAATTAAACTGTGAAGCTACCTAGACTTCACACTTTACACCAAGCAGCAATATGTATTGGAGGCATTCAAGAGACACAAGCCACGAGCCCTAGGTTTTCTGACATCTGAAATTTCTACCAAAACAAGCTTTCCTCTTTGGTCTAGAGCCTGTATTCTTTAGTCTTCTAAAACTTTAATTCCAGAAACCCAAATCTGTTGGGGACAAGTCAACTGGGAACTTGCTGAAGGCTTAATGTTCCAGACAGAGGAGACGTGAAGGAAAATAGTCAGAGGCAGGCCTGAGTAATTTCTTGTCTTCTTTGATACCGGCTTTGATACCAGCACTCTGTGTGCTCTGTATCTCCCTCATTCCCTTTCTTCCTTTTTTACTCTCCAGAGACATAAAGATCAAATGTACCCATGGTAAATATTATCTGCTAAGGTACAAACTGCCCTTTGATCGAAGGGACAGAAATCCAGCCATTCGCTCCACAGCATGGCCCACTAGTGGAAAAGATTCTTTCTTAGGAGAAATTAAAGGAAATTATTTTGCATTTCTCACTCCTTTACCTCAAATCATCCGATGGGTGGCATTTAAAACTCCATTAAAATATCCATATTGTTACCTCTCTCATTTATTTTTTTGTGTGATGTACATGCATGTATACATGCATGCGTGTTCCTGTTCGTGTGTTCTTGTGTATGTATGCAGTGTGTGTCTTTGGGGACATCTTCTACCTCCACTCCTCGGTGAGAGCACTGAGATTACAGTGCTGTCGTATAGTGCTATGACAGCGGATAGTCTTACAAGCTGCATTCTTCTTAAAATTGTTACAGGTTTCTAAAGCAGGGTTAGGATGCCTCCCTATACATATATAGAAATTCTGATTGTGTTTTATATTTACCCTGCTGGTCCTCAATCAGTTAACTATGAAAGAGTGTCACAGTAAAATGATACAGTGGGTTGCTAGGATAAAATTAACTCAGAATAAAAGAATTCTTCCTGAGGACCACTAAAAATAGGACAGTCCCACACAATCCAGGGTACAGCCTTACCTCTTAAGAAATGTAGGACAGTAAGGTGTGGTGGCACATACTTATAACTCTAGCACCATTTGTATTACTTAAGGCTTAGATAGAGGTTTTCAGGGAGAAAGGAAAGGCATGAGATGTAGAATTGTATATTGTCACCTCACTCCAGCCCCTGTGCCCCTAGCATCATAACATAAACAGGCCAAGGATGTTCTTCAGAAACCTGTAGTATTTTTAAAGAAGAATACAGCTTGTAAGATTATCAACTGCCTTCGTACTATAATATAGCATTCGCATTTGGTATTTATTGAATATGTAAAGCATGCCTGTGCGGCAGATGTCACCTCCACCGTGTGGCTAGGGAAACTGAGGCTCATTCTCTAAGCTGTCCCAGCTGCAAGGCATCTCCACGCTCATTCCTCCAGAACAGGAAGGATCATCTGGATTGTGAGCTGTCACTCTGCCTAACTCTGAAGTTTAAGAAAAACTTAGGCTTTGGTGTCTTTTCCCTGTCACTGCTCATTCGCTAGCCACCTAGTCTAATTCTCAAGAAACGTAGCCACTGTACTGAACTAAAGACAGATTGGGTCAAAGTTAGCCTTTACTAATGCATAATTCTGAAACACTGAGTAAAGACTGTGAGATGAAAAGAAATGTCTTGCCATCATATTCTAAGACAATGAGGTCAGTCTCGTAGTCAACCAAACTACAGCCTGACTGAAAGGAACATGAGATAGTAATAATGACCTTAGCATCATGAGATCTGCTCAGCTGAAACTTGAAGGTAATACCTCTTCCCAGAGAAGACATGCATTTAATTTTGTTTCACCCAGAAACCCCTGAACTCTGAGCAATACAGGGGTGCACAGCTGTGTTATTGATGACCTCCTAACATACTTCATGAAAAAAAAAAGGAAGCTTTGTGTTTCTGGCCTGGACTATACAGAGAGTCAACACAAATCACTTCTACTTTCTGTTTCTCTTTTGGCTTAGAAGTCATCAGAGAAGAGACGGTAAAATGTGATCAGCAAAGCACTAGATTACGACTGAGGTTCCTGACTTTCAGCCTCGGATGGTAGGTTATTTTAATTTAATCATTTGGTTTTCATTCCTGGAAAATCAGAGTAATGGCTTAAATGTAGAAAAATAGAAATAGCTTTCATTATAAAGCAGATTTTTTTCATAGGCCAGTATTCTGGATTAGAATTTTGATTTTGGTCCAACTCATGTATTTCGTTACCAGTAGTTATAGGTCTTGACTGAACACAGCATCTGCATCTTCAACTTCCTCCAGCACACAACTCTTCTTTTTTCCTCTGAGACAAGGTGATAATCTTTCTGCTTTACTAACTTTCTACTTTAGACCTTGGAGAGCACATTCCAACACATCTGGCACTGGTTCTAGCCTTTTACCAGATGAACTTAAGCCACCCCAGCCTTAGGTTCTCTATGAATCTAATCTGTTGCTTGTTCACGAGCCAGTGACATGCTGCCTTTCCTCATCTCTTGCAGCTCTCCAGGACCACAGCCTCTTAGGGCCCATTTTGAAAGAGAGTCTAAGTGTATCGGGCTCCTTTCTTTTCTTTTCTTTTTTTAAAAATATATTTTACTAATTTATTCATATTACATCTCAATTGTTATCTCATCCCTTGTATCCCCCCATTCCTCTCTCCCTCCCATTTTCCCCTTACTCCCCTCCCCTATGACTGTGACTGAGGGGGATCTCCTCCCCCTGTATATGCTCATAGGGTATCAAGTCTCTCCTTGGTAACCTGCTATCCTTCCTCTGAGTGCCACCAGGTCTCCCCCTCCAGGGTATGTGGTCAAATATGGGGCACTAGAGTTCGTGTTAAAGTCAGACCCCACTCTCCACTCAACTGTGGAGAATGTTCTGTCCATTGGCTAGATCTGGGTAGGGGTTTGAAGTTTACTGCATGTATTGTCCTTGGCTGCTGCCATAGTTTGTCCTTTCTTTTCTTTAATAGTTCTTCTGTTCAGTTTTCCAAACCAATAGTTTTAAGTTTATTCTTCAAAAACCCTCAATTCTAACTGGTACTCTCAGAAATTTATTATTTACCACAATAAAGAGAGCACATCTACTAGACATTATCTACTAAATAGCATATTTCCCCTTCTATGTTAACATTCTTTGAATGTTACTTCCTCCTAACTGCACTGCTGACTAAATCTAAGTATCTTGCTAGCCTTCCACTAATGTTCTTCAGTTCTTCCTTCTCTCCTCTCCAGGCCTCTGACTCAGGTGGTATTTATATGGCGATCACCTTGTATTCTGTTATTTTATCATCTGCAGAAGCAGCAGCAACAGCAGTCCATGCACGGAGTGTTCCCTCCTGACACTCTAAGCCACACACACCTTCAGTTTCTCAGCTTGTCCTGAACTGCCACCTTGCTTCTGAAACGCTGCTTAGTCCTCACCAGCGCAGCATCCCAAGTGTTCTCCTGGTCCTTACTCTTGACCCTTCACAGGGACACCTCAACATTGAGCCTGCTTTTTTGTTTCTTAATTTTTCTACTTATTATTGTTCCCACTATTGCAATTTCTACCAGTAAACTAAAACTTCTACATCATCATTGCTCTAATTTATTTATCAATTTTCCTTCTTTACTGTGCTGTTCATGCACCTGTCACTCACTCCTTTCCTTTATATTCTCAGGCAGGTAGCCCCCTACTCTGAGCACAAAGCAACACAGCACAGCCATTTTTTGGTTACTTTTTGCTTAAGTATACTTTCCAGATTCCCTTTTATCTAAAAGAGAAATTTAATTTTTTTTTATCCTAAAAACAAAATCTCTCTAAAATCTGGCCCTATCCTATAAATTATCAGCTTTGTGATTTTCATTTTTTTGTGTTTCATTTCACATATTTTATATTTGTGAGACTTCAGCTTTTGGACAATATTCAGCCGTTCTCTCCCCACCCCCGGTCTCCCTTGCACCCTCACTCTAAATTAGGCTAAGCTAAATCTATCCACGTGTAATTTTTAACATCATCTCTATTTACTAAAATCCCTCACCGTTTTCAAAATTTGGTAAAGATGCCACCTTCTACTATATCCTGTACAATAAAATTTATTTCTTCTGAAACTTCTCTAATTTCAATATGTGTATCTTCTTCTTTTGTAGTTACTATTTTCTCATATTCTTTTGTTGTAGTGACCTGAGTTTACTTTATTCTTATATTTTTAGTTTCTAAAAGATAGTTATGAATATAACTACAATAATAATCTCTTATAACAAGTTCCTACCATAGTCCAGTGTGGAACATCACTAACACAGCACTCTATGAGAACTGTCCCCATTATTTTAATATGATCAACTGAAGTGCTCAAGTGAAATACTTAGGGAAAACCAGAACCAAGTATCAGGTTTAGGCATGTCTGATTTTAAAGGTCAGTTTTTTACCCACTATGTAGTATTTCTGATCATCTGAAGAACTGGGAGATCACCACTGAATAAAACATGCCCCTTTGGGGCTGTGGAGATGGCTCAGTGAGCAAAGCACTTGCTGTATGAATGTGAGGCTCTGAGTTCAGCTCTGCAGATCTCTGCAAAGCCAAGTGTAGTAGCTCACATCTGCAACTCCACCACTCCTACACAGAGACGTGAGGGAGAGACAGCCTTCATGGAAGCTTACATGTCTACTAGCCTGCCTGCCACACACTGAAACAAACAACAAGGAGACTAACAAGGTGGAACGCAAGGCTTGACACCTAAGGTACCCTCTGATCTCCACACGTGTGAGCCCACACTCATGCACACAAACAAACAAAACACAGAAAGACTTTTAAAAAGTTCCTCTTAAGACCTAACAGGTTAGGATAGTTTACACGAAAACAAAGTTAAGATTAAACAGAACGTAAAATGCAAATAAAAGAAGGATCCAATTCACCTGGATTAAGCAACAGTTTAACATTTGCCTCTTTCCTTGGAACCATCAAGGCAAATGCGCAATGAATAAAGGCCACCCAAAAGCCTTGCTTACATGATTTAAACTACATTTAGACAAAAGCCTCCAGTAATTCTAGTTTCTGAGGCTCTGACATCAGTGCTGTGAAAACATGGTAACTATACTATGCTGATAGAGTCAAAAGCAATGTAAACTTTGGGTTTAGTTTTACATATGAACAGGCAAAATTATATATGGTATACACAGAAGCTGATACAAAGAAAATGGTAGCTGTTGCTTTCTCCATGTAGGCAGCTAAGAACTGTAATCCTCTGAGAGCAATGTCATTATGCAGCCCAAATCCCATCACAACAAATACCTTTACAACAGAGATGTCTGTATAACAAAAACCCTTTCAAGCCTTGGCTGACAGCCTACATATTTCAAGCAATATTTGATGTGAGACTTGGAGCTCACGGTAATGGGAATTGACCTGAATTTCCAAAGGTAAGATTTGAATGATTTCATCTCTAACTCCTATCCCATGGTAGCATGAGCTGGGGTGATGCACAACCCAGACCCGTGAGTGGAAGGACCAAACACGAAGACAGAAACGAAACCATGAGGGTTCTTAAAGGGAGAAATCCCATCTTTTTACTTGGGGAACACTTAGCTATGAAAATGAAGCCAGGAAATGGAGCAGATGGTACTGTTTTTATCTCATCTTACTGAGAGACAATACCGTTAAGTGTCTGAAGACTGATGAATTACTGGCTGGGGAAAGTGGGCTACATGTTGTAACTTTTTCGAGCCTCGGCATCTTCACCTGTAAAATGTGACTGACACTATCTACCTTCAGGGTTCTGGGAAAGCTGGATGGAAACGTATATAAAGCTCTCAGTGAGGAGCCTGTGTTTGCGGGACAAGCCCCTCAGAGTTCCCTTATTTGGCTTCCTTCCCTCTTCAAGAGCTTGGGTTTCTTTCTGCATACTACTTTCATGAAATTACTTAAAAGACCTGCTGAACAGAAGTTAACAAAACACATAGTCTCAAACATAGTCTGGGTAAGGAATCACTCAAAGGACCACATGAGCAAGCCACACATAGAATATGTCTGACTGCGGAGAAGGTCTTTGGGCCAATGTAAGGAACACATACTCAAAAATATTAAGCGGGCAATCAGGCATGATAGTAAAAAATTGACTTCTGATTATTTTGTCAGAGGCCATTTTGAAAAGGTCAATAAACTCAGTAGTGTCCCATTTTTCTCAGTGAGGATGCAATGTGCCTACTGCTAGAGCTTAATTTTTTTCCACTCTACTTTAGGTGATGGAAAGGACTCTTATTTGAAAATTACTTACTCCAGAACCATGCATTATACTGCCTCTCTTAAGTAGGATACTATAAAAATATTGAAATAAACTAATTTCTTTGTGTGGAAAACATCTAACTATTCACAAAAGTCTCTAATATAATCCTGATTTCTGTGGTTTTACATTTTACTAATTTTAGATATCATATTTTCTACTTTTCTAATTATAGATGGTCAAAGATGTAGACACACAATTTTCGTCTCTTTAAAATAGCTGTAATGTTACATAGTTTGTTGGAGGGGGGCTAGTTTATTAACAAAATCTGAAGGCAGGGCTGTCTACTGGTACAAAGTGAGTATTGGCTGTAGGCTTTTAAATTCCTTTCAAACATTCCTCAAAGCCCACCAGACCTCAGCACTATAGAGAACCGGAGCTAGCCCAGAACTTCACAATAGTATAGAATATTAGCCTTAACATTTTCTTACTCTTTTATCTTTAAAAGGCTCAGAGAAAAGTGTGAGGTACAGTTCATGTGCCTAACTAAAGAGTACACATGAGCCAGGCAATGGTCTCCTTCTTATGAGATACACGTAAAAATAAAACAACAGGCTGGAAACAAATTGTAAAGCACAGAGAAAAAGGAACTGTGACATCCACAGAAGAAAGAGAGGCCCAAAGAGGAGAAACTGAAAAAAGGACAGAACCTAAAGCAAAGATGTTAAAATAGCAACAGAAACCAAGTGGTAGCAGAAGAGGAGACATTTTAAAAGTAGTCTCTCCAGAGCTTATGGTGCAGGACTTAGAAACACAGAAGCATCAACCAAATTCTTGGCCTCGGTGTCAACATGTGCAACTTCTACACATCACTGCTGTCTTAAAATGGAGGCAGTAATAAGTACCAGACTTTTCACTTTATAATCTTGCCTCTGATAATGGAGTAAGCCTTGAGTATCTCTAAAGGTGTGTTCACTATATCATGCCATTACCCATGGCTCCCTAAGACCCAACTGTCTAATCATCTCTCGTGGCCCCCAAGAATAGGTGTCTGGCCTCAAAGTAAACTCCTTCTGTCCCACCAGAAGCATCACACTAACAGTTTGCAAGTCATTTCAAGGTCTCTATAGGCTATGGAAAAGTGTAATATATTTGTAATTACATGAGAAATCATGAGACTGTAGCATAGAAAGAGTTAGCTCCTAAAATACAAGGCTGAGAAACACTGTTCCTTACAGGGGCAGCAACTCCACCCAGAGGCCTCGCTGCTTAGAACATGACCTCATAGGAACAATCAGGAGACCATAAAAAGCTGGACAGCATTCCTGCCCTCCTTCTTGAGTCCCACCTGTCCCAGCAGGCGGGAGTTCTGGGAGGAGCCCTGGGGCACAGCCAGAACACCAGGGCTGCCAGCACCAGCTGCTCTCATCCTGCCCTCCCTTCCTCTTTGTCACCCTCCCTCCTGCATACTGAAGGCTTTGGGATCTCTGGCCAGCCCAGGACTGCCCACCCCAGTCACTAAGCCCACCCTGACCCCAGTGACCCCTATCCCATGAGCCACATGCTTTCTGTACCTTTACTCTGGGGAGGGTTCTGACTCCGGTCCCGGAGGATGTTGATCTGGTAGACAGCTCCATAAGGCTCAAAAAGTTCTTTCAGCTCCTTTTCCGACCAGGACCTAGGAATCTGTCCGACAAACATCTTAATGGCATCTGGGTCTGGCTGGTCTGAATGATCCAAAGCTCCGTTCATCTTGTTGGCTGTGCCGTTACTGTCAAAAACGGAACCAGGAGCCAGAGTTAGGGCTTCAGGGTGAAGGACAGGAAGAAAAAAAATAGTGGGGGTTGGGGGTGAGGAGGCGGAAAGAGGAAGAGGAGCACAGGGGAAAGTGCCTAATGAGTCGTAGAAATTTGATGAACTAAAACAAAGCAGAGGCACCATTAGGCTGCTTCTCAGCACAGCGCCCGCCCGATGCTTTCACTGCATGCTGCTGCTGTTCAGCTTTGACTCCTCAGCACAAGACAGTGCCTGGCTGCCTGTCACCCAGGGTATGGACATCAGAGGACCCAGGCTCGGGGGGCAGCTGCAAGTTAAGTGCAGGTCTCAGTGGGCAAGGCTGCTATCAACACATCACAAATCGGCAGCATTATCAGCTCTGCCCTGGTTATCACTGGGAAAGAAAGGCAGAGCTAGATTTCTGCTGGATTTCTCACCCTCTCCCCCATTCTCCGCCCTTTTTTCAGAGGTTTTGGAAAGGAGGTGGTAATAATAAAGTCACATGGAAAGAAAATGAAACACTTGGCAGTCCATCAGATGACTAATGCAAGATGCTGCTGGTGATGAATTTGCAGAGTGCGAGAGGCATCCATGTGTGCATCAAATTAGTACGTTGTTGCTGCTCAGAATGGAAAGCGCTCCAGCTATGCAGCTCGGTGCAGCGGATTGGCTGCTTGCACTGGAGAAAAGGGCCAGAGCTTGGAGGGGGGGGGGCTCCCTTTAAAAAGCACATTGTTTATGGGACCCAAGCACAAAGGGCTTAATTCAGAGAGGCAAAAGTGATCTCAGAATTGCTCGCTTTGTGTTGGGGAAAAAATACACCAGAGAAAGTTGAGTTCCCACTAAAGGACACTGAATATTTCAAATCCTTCACACTCCATAAATTGCTCTCTGTGTATCTGACTTCCAGATGTTGCACTTAAGTTCTAAACAATCACACGTTTGGGAAAGATTTAAAAAAAAAAAAGTCTTCTTTTTCTTCTGCTAGCTTCAGTAAATATTTTGGGCGGATACGGAAAACTGAAGCATAAGCTTTTAAATGTCTCTCTTCCTGTCACTTCCCAGACCCACATGTGGGAGAGAATACTTGCTTCAAGCCTGATATGATGAAGAAGTTACTCCTTTTTACCTTGGACAACCCTTTTGAACTAGAATAGTAAGGCAAACATATCTCTCTTTCGTCATAACCTCCACCCAATACACTGCATACCTCAGATCCTCTCTTAAGACGACTAAACGCTTCTGAATGTGTCCCTCTGTAGTGGCGTACTCTTAGTTCAGTTACTCAGTCTGTGAAAATACAAAGCACCTGAACATGTGCAAAGCTAGCAGCCCAGTATCTACAGCCTTGCAGGCGACCATGGCACCACATAAGCAGGTCAGAAAGAAGATACACGAAACTGTAAATGGCAGGTGCAGTTTCACTGTAGCCTCAGAGACGTATCAAAAATATGCTGCAAAAAGATCATAAGGAGAGTTCCTTATTTTGTTACAAGAAACATATGAACAGTAAGCACACTTCAAAGCTGCTACAGGTCTAGACTCACTAGACCAGAACCCTGTTTAAAAAACAAAAACAAACAAACAAACATGCCTGCAATCTTTAGCATGGGGAACAACTGGGAGCTATGGCAGGGGGTTCCTGAATTTGAGGACAACGTAATCTACACAGTGAAAAGC
This sequence comes from Acomys russatus, assembly GCF_903995435.1. Classification (NCBI taxonomy): domain Eukaryota; kingdom Metazoa; phylum Chordata; class Mammalia; order Rodentia; family Muridae; genus Acomys; species Acomys russatus. The sequence continues at coordinate 54,401,811 of NC_067145.1, forward strand.
TACACAAACACACACACACACACACACACACACACACACACACACACACCACACACACACACACACACACACCCTACACCTAAAAGCCAAAAGGCCAAAAGTGTGTAGAATGAAAAAAATCTGAATTTATTTTAATCCAGAGAGCAAATGACGTCAGATACTCTTCACTGGGTTTTGCTTCAATTTCTACTACCTCCTTCTCCCTATTTTACCATGTTTTTTTTTTTTTTTTTTTTTTTTAATCTTTGAAGTAAACAACCAGATTGTCTAATGTGAACTATTTTCAGAGTGTTCTCTAATCAACCTTATTGTTGAAAAATGTTCTACTGAATAAAATATTGAATACAGAACAGAATCTTTTTTTAAAAAACAATTCAGGTATAATGCAATGCTTATTTATATTAGAGCTATATCATTTATCTTATTCTTTTTTTTCTATTTTTTTAAATTTTTTTATTAATTTATTCTTGTTACATCTCAATGGTTATCCCATCCCTTGTATCCTCCCATTCCTCCCTCCCTCCCATTTTCCCATTATTCCCCTCCCCTATGACTGTTCCTGAGGGGGATTACCTCCACCTGCATATGCTCATAGGGTATCAAGTCTCTTCTTGGTAACCTGCCATCCTTCCTCTGAGTGCCACCAGGTCTCCCCCTCCAGGGGACATGGTCAAATGTGAGGCACCAGAGCACATGAGAAAGTCATATCACACTCTCCACTCAACTGTGGAGATTGTTCTGACCATTGGCTAGATCTGGGTAGGGGTTTAAAGTTTATCGCCTGTATTGTCCTTGGCTGGTGCCTTAGTTTGAACAGGACCCCTGGGCCCAAATCTGCCTATCATAATGTTCTACTTGTAGGTTTCTAGGACCCTCTGGATCCTTCTACTTTGCTATTCTCCCATGCTTCTCTCATCTAGAGTCCCAGGAGGATGTCCTCCCCTCTGTCCATTTATCTTATTCTTATGTACCTATCTTATTTCCCATCACTGAGAATTCAAATAAACAGTTTAGCCTGTGTAGCTGTGACGGCACACGGTGGAGGCGGCACAGTTCTTTGCAGTAGAGTATTTAGTGTTTATAGCACTTTGAAAGCTGAGAGTGTGGCAAGATTCACTTTGGGGACAGGAAGGGCTCGTGGTTATTGCTGTTGACAACCAGCTAAATGCAAAGAGGAAGGTATTGCCACAGGTCTAAGCTAGCAGAAAGCAGAAGTTGAACAATGATTAATATAGTGCAAGAGTGAGGCACAGTATGCTGGTCTAATATCCAACCTTAGAGTTCTGGAGCAAGCACTCACTAACGTTCGTATCTTAAATGAATGTTCCTTCTATGCTTTCCCAAACGACAAAAACTCAGTGAGTCAAAAATGGAGGAAAGCTGCACAGAGGGCAGATTGTTTACTCCTTTGGTCCTAACATAGAAAGTGCTTATTTAGTATCTCTCCCAGTCAGCTATCCCTCCTAGACACCTTGGGACCTCTCGCCATTCAAAGGGCATGCAGAGCAGTGTCGAAATGCAGGTACCTGTATCTTGACATCATTACTGTCTGTGCTACTTTGAACTTCAGATTCTTCATCTATCACATGGCTACAACAGGCTCTACTTCATAGAGTCACAACGCCCAGAGTAAGTGTTCTATAAATGTCTGCTATATCACTGTGTGCATTTCCTTTTCACAATTGAGAAGCGTGAGCACCACAAATCTATTTTTTAATTACAAAGCCTTTTGGTATAAATACAAACATGATTTGTATCCTTAGTAACAATAGTATCTTATATATACCAATACTATGCTATGTACTTTACTTTTTTATTTATTGGTTTTGGGTTTTTGTTTGTTTGTTTGTTTTTAAGAGTCTCACTTTGTAGACATGGCTGGCTAGCCTGAACTGGCTATATAGAACAGCCTGGCCTTCAACTCACAAGAGATCTGCTTGCTTCTCCCTAGCAAGAACTACGATTCCATGGGTGAACCACCACATCCGGCATGCTCTACATTTTTAATCCTCAAGACAATCTTATAAAAAAAGTAGTATTTATCAAATGTCAACATCTGAGAAATAAGTTCCCTTCCTAAAATTACCAGATTATTAACTACAGTTAGAATCCATATCTATGCCCCTGGGCCCCAAACTGTGAAGTATTTCTAATCCACTATGTGGCTAAAATTCAGTACAGTCTGGCTTTAGTGGAGTGCAGTCAGCTCATAACAAATCAAAGGGAAGACGGATTCTAGAGCACGTTGTGCTGGGTCTCTAGAATCACACTTCCAAATAAAAAAAAGCAATGCTGGAAAAGTTTACATGCACCACTCTTCTATTGATCTGTGGGAAACATGCTGCAAGCACACAAATTGTGAGCCTTTAAAGCTGCTTTGAAACCCATATCTTCTCAGTGGTCACATAAGATCATCATTTATCCAGATCCTTTCTTCTCTACTCCCACAGAATCACTTTGATAAGTAGCTGTCACACATCCTTATTTTCATCCCTTCTTGTCTGCCATTTTGCAAATGACCATGTGTATCCACTGTGAAGTGTATGGCAATTCTGTCTGGAAGGAAAGCCAGTCACATCTAGTATAAATTAAAACCACCACCAAACACTCCAAATCCAAAAAATCATTTGGGATAGATGTTTATATGACAGTGACTCTCTTATTGTTACTGCATCTTGATGTATCTAACAATTTTGTTAATTTTGCTTTGATACACCTAAACTTTTCCTTTGGACTCTGAATCTTTTGTCTTGGCTGAAGCTCCTTTCTCTTGTAAGTCTGAGGACTTCTGCTCTCATGCGGCTGTTGGTATAGAGTCTTCTGAGTAAGTCTAAGAGTGTGTGTTAATTAGGTTTTAAGTTAAGCTTTTGGGAGTTCCTGCCAGAGGCTATAGATAGCCAAGGGAGTGTTCATAGAGAATTGCAGAAACGTATACCCCAATCTCAGCGAAACCCTCCACTAAGATCTTCGTCAAAAAAGACTTTGATTGACGTAGAAAATTACGACTAGCTTTTTTTTTCTTCACTCCCTGCCTTCCTTGGAACCCAGTGTAGGACCTTTTACTGTGTAGAAAATTAGATTCAAATCCAAATAATAGTAACAGAGGGCCTACCCTTTGCCAGAAACCTTTGCCAAGTATTTGACACACAGTATCAAAACAGCTCCAGCTGGAATCAGTTTCATTTTAGAAATGAAGCAAGTGAGAGCCACAGAGGTAACCTGCCTTTTCCAATGTGATACCTGCAAGGAATCATGACTGTAAAATACCGACACTGTAAGACTTAAAAGCCAACGGTCTTCCCCTGGGGTTCCATGCACTAGACTCCTCTGAGGCAATCCTGAGGTGGTGTTTCACAAGGGCTCTGTGACCACTTGCAGACCTTGGACACACACATAGACATCTGTGGGCACCTTGCCTGAAAATTTCAACAAGACCCTGAATACCAATTTTGCTTTTGCCCTTGGCAAAGAACCTACTCTAAGACTCCTCTAGGACAGGTGCCAAATGGAATGGGACCATAAGTCAAAGAGCACGAAGCCAGGGACATTGTTGGTGTGAGTCTTCGAGCCAAGATGAAAACCTAATGATGTTGGGGAGGAGATGTGAGAGCTCACATTTTGCCTTTAGCGCTGCACTGACCTACTTCCCTACTCTATTTTCTAGTAACAAGAAATCAGATCAACAGAGAATATGCAGAACCATCTGCAGTTCCTCTGAGAAAGCAGAATATCATTAAATATAAGTAGTTCAATGCATTATTATTATTAACTTCAGGAAAACATTTTATAAGGCCTAAAATATTTCAAGTTTCCTTTTCAAGACTGGAAACAAGAGACACAGATATTGTGTCTTGTCTTTGGGTAGTGTTCTATATTTAACTACCTTTACTTACATAAAACAAGAGGAACAAATTTACAAAATGGCTGTGATAAATTCTAACTTATAATAAATACCCATATTAATGTACTATGCCAAAAATGCTATGTAAAAAGATATTGTCTCTGAATACCTTTGCCTAAAGATAGCTGATCTTCTTGGTGTTAATAAATAATCATATTGTTCTTAACTTTTAACTTGTTTGCTCTTTACCTTACTGTTTTTATTTCTTGGGATAATTTATATCAGCTCAATCAAAGTCTATGCTGATAGAAATGATCCCTATGTGTATACTTCAGTATGCTAGGCATTAGCTATGTATATGGTTACTGAGTACTGAACTGTGACTAATACAACTATATAAATAAATTTTTATTAATTTCATTTAAATAGTTCTAGAAACAAATATACTGTCTTTCCTTCTTTTAAAACACGAGTTAGAGTTGAGAATCACCTAAGCATATCATTCTGAGGGAGCTGTTTTGAAAATCCTATTAATGCTGAGTTGAATAACTACAAGCAGATAATGGGCCAATGGGACTGGCCTTGGCTCAGCATGAACTTAACTGCATGCCCTAAAGAAAATCATACAACTCCTCTGCACCTCTCTTTTCCCACCTGTAAACCAAAGAGAATAAACAGCTTCTATTTGGCTATAATTTCCATAAAAAAGCTATAAGAAACACTAATTCCTGTAAATACTTGTATTAATGCTTTAAAAATATGCTATATCCAGTGCATTTGGTTATAGTTTGGATGCAGAGAATGACGTACAGAAAAGAATTTAGGTAATATGACAACACCCTGAAACTTTTGTACAATGCCCCAGTTTGTGTCTAATTTAATCCCCAAAGCTCATAGGCATCTACACACAGGCCAGAGAGTTGACAAGGTCTCATGTAAACAGTGGGGAGCCACCCAGGGAACTGTGAGTGGCCAGCTGCCAAGGGTGCTGCCAAAAGCCATCCCTCTCAGTATGTGCCAGCATTCTTCCTAACAAAATAAGCTGCAATCTCATCATTTCAGTCAGACGACAAATCCACTCCTTCAATGGGTTTAGGAATCATTTTTTAAATATCACTTGTACTTAAGAGATAGCACACAAAAAACTAGGCAGTTTGGTTGTCACAGAAAGCTATCCAAGATGGAGCTGCGGAAGGCAAAAGAGGAAGAGAGGATTGGCAATGTGTCTGGTGCTTTCAGCAGGCCACAGGATGGGCATGAAATTAATCAATACTAACAATCTTTTTTGCTGTCCGTCTTGGTGGTATTGGTCATTTAATAAGAACATTATCTTCTCTACAGAATGGCAACGTGGCAACCATGGGCCAGGCAGAACCAGTGTATGGTGACTTTAGAAGCCACAACCTATCCAACTTTCCAAAGGTCAGCTGTCACTATGAACTTAATAACATTTTTTTTTTTCAGTTTTAAAAAGAAGAATAAGAGTTTCAGCTTCAAGCTCTTGGAACTGCAACTCCATTTACAATGTTCCTGTAAATGGCTGACATGCCAAAAACTTCCATTTTCCTTGGTTGCTGTCTTTCAACAAGGTACAGCTGATTACTGTTTGGCTACCCAGAAGTGTCCTAACTGTAGGGAGGTTGGGGGTAGGTAAATACTTTTAGCAAATTTAAAACTCTCTGGATATCAATTATACCCTCAATAAGATGTAATAATACTGGTTCTCCTGTATTTATTTGGAAGATACTATTATCACTTACCATGTAGAGTAAACCCTTTTGAACTACAAAACCCTAGGTCTCTGGGATGAAATGGCCATGTATCAGCCACAGAAGCTTCATGGAAGATTAGCTGGAGTAAATAACACCCAAAATAAACTGAAAGAGGTAAAATCCTTCTCGAATGCTCAAATTCTAAGTAAATTAGTTTGCGTTATTCTGAAGAAAACATTCCAGGTTACTTTATACATATAATATTGCTTGCAATAACCTTATAATACAGGTTACTCTACACATGTAATACACATACATGTAATACTGCTTATCCATATGTTTTTATAAAAACTGAGGGGGAAGAACTGTCCTAGGGTATACAGTACAGCAGCAGTGCATGGAAGACACCCCGAGGCCTGCCTGCTGCATGGCTGGCTGCATGGCTGCCCTCAGCGGCAGCCACTACAATGTCCACGCATGTTGTGGCGAAGTGAGAGAGAAAGAGAAGTGGAATGAGAGGTGGAACTGAAGACAGGAGGGTGGCGTGAAGCAGCCTGATCTGAGTAGCCTGCCCCACCGCATGAAGCATGGTGAGGTCCTGGCCTATGCCGTGGCCGAGAGTCATGTCTCAGTCTATGGCCAGGCAGCAACAGAGGTCTGCATAGGTGCCTGTGCTCATTTTAGCACCAACGGCCATGGGGGTCATCCTTGGTCTGGGCTGCCACCTGGGACAATGTTGATGTCCAAGGGCTATATACAGCTGGCCTCTTCCTGACTATAGCACTTAGCAGAGCTGGCTCAGCACCTTGCCTGCTGCAGCAGTGAGTGAGCTAGCTGGGGCAGGTGCTGGACATCTCCCCCTGGTGGCATGGGTGCAGCAGAGTTGGTGGGCTGACCAACTCAACCTCCACCTAGGCCAAGATCCAAGGCTTTGAGCTGGCCCACCCCAACATCTACCCCATCTATAAACTGCTGGGGCATGTGTAAGGGCTGGTCCTGTAGATCCAAAGCTACAGGATCTCTACGATACAGGATTACAACAAAATATCTGAGAAGAGCCCTGTTGAGGATCCAGTACTGATTGTGTAGCAGAAGCCAGAGGCCTTGAGGCAAAGCAATGACTCATTGCAATGAACATTTGTGTGGACAAAAGGGTATACTTTGTGATACACTGTGACACTACAAGATTCTACAACAAGATGTGGTTTTTGTTGTTTTTTAATTTATTCTTTATTTTCTTTTAGTGTGCAGAGGTCAGAGGACAGGCTGTAAGGGCGAAGGGCAGATATAAAGGAGTGTGGAGATGAGTGGGATTGGGTGCATGATGTGAAATTTACAAAGAATCAAAAGTTTTTTAAAAAGCATAAAGGAATCATTTTTTTCACTAGCAACTTGAAAACAACACATTCGTGATGGATGTTTTACTAAATTACTAGAGTTAACAGTAGATTGTATTTGGTCAGAGATCTGAAAGCTATACATCTGTTATCAGGGTAAAAAGAACCATGACTCACGGGGAACTGTTCCTCTTTATGAAAGGTCGCACAACACCAGCATTTGGACTCACCAAATGAAAGGAAAACCTGATTACCTTATCTCAATTTGACTGCTGGTAAAAAGCAGAAAGCTGGAAAACCCCTACACAGAAGTAAATTTGGAGGCGTGCTGGGCGGTACATGACGGCTGAACACACAACAGCCCTTGCGGGAAGGCAGCAAAGCACTGGCTATAGGCCACCCTCAGTGAAAACCTCATTTCCTGCTGGGATTTGTCAGAAATAGTTTAGTGGACTTTGGGCTTGAGAAGAAGGCATTTTCCCTAGGCAGATGGGTGTTTCTGATAACTGTTTATCATTTCAAACAAGATATAGAGGCCCTCACCTTTCCAAACTGCACACGACTCACACTGACACACCCTCTCCTGGATAGCCAACTGCTTCCTCTTCACAGGTGTGGCAGTTCCTCAGGCGACCAGCCGAGTATCTTCCCAGTTTGCTTTACTTGCTCATACCTGACTGCTGAATATGCCTGTCTGCTGTGGGCAAGTAATTTAAAGTGACTTTTTAGGATGACTGAGAGAAGAATGGCTTGGCTATAAATGAATTGAAAATTTAGATAGTAATTAACACTGATTCTTTTCTTTTATCCACCCCCTGCCCCACCTGTTTGTAATCTAACATAAAGTAACAAAAATAAAGAAGGCACAAAAGAGACACCAACAATATAAACGTACTGTCTAGTTTCCTGCATACTAGTTTTCTGCAGCTGTGATTCTCAGGGAAAACAATTCCTGCTTTAGCAACTAGTGAAAACAGTGCCTGGATTCATTCCTGTTTGAGACAGCAACCAAGAAAGACTCATGTCACCCTTCACTCACTACACACACGCTGGCTACCCAAGTCATAATTCAAATATCCTAGAAGTCATCACCACACAAAGCCCTTTTCATGTCTTAACATTCTGTGTTCTTTTTTATATTTGACTTGTGTGTATACATGTGCTTGTGTGCACGTACTTACATGTTTGTGTGGGTGTATGCACTTGTGTGCACTGCATGAATGCACATGCATGATACAATAGTGTGGAGGACAGAGGTCTGTTTGATGTCTTCCTCACTTTCTATCTTACCTTAACATTTAAATAAATTCTATTTATTTATCTATAGTGTGTAAGGTATATGGGCATTTGTATCCATCTGGGTGGCACAGTATGGGTGGGTAAGAAGATGACTTGGAAGAGATGACTTTCCTAGGGATCAAATTCAAGTCTCTAGACTTCTCAAGAAGCAGTTACCTGAGCCATATGGCTTGCTTTCCACTTTATTTTCTGACATGGAGTCTCCCATTGAATCTGGAGCTCAGTGGTTCAGCTAGATAAGCTGGTCAAAGAGCTCCAGGAATATGTCTGTTTCTGTGTCGCTGGCACCAGTATACAAACAATACACGCTGCTATGCCTGGTTTGTTTTGTGTCTGTGCGTGATGTCCTCATTCCTGCTTGGCAAGCATGTCACCAACTGAACCAACCCCTCAGCTGCTTCTCATTCCCACAGCTATTGAGGACTTGTGTACGTCAGACATATGCTAAGTATAAAGGAGATATGTGAAAAATATAATTTATGCTGTTAATGAGCAGAAACATATCTAAGAATCAAGATGTAAAGCAACATGATCTTCAATAGAACAAAATATGGTCTTTTAGTAAGGCAGTAACAAGTAACTACTATCGTCAAGGTCAATGTTTAAGCAAAGTTTAAAGAAAACAAAGCCAAAGGACAGGAAACTCCTATCCTTTCACTTAGTTGACCATTTGACTGAAAAAGAGGAGGAGCAGGGAGGAGGTAAAGGATAGGGGAGGGAGGAGGTGAAGGCAAAGAGGATAAGACTTTGAGGAAATCAGCCCCAGAAAAACTTCCTCCTAAGCATGCATGTGAGACTGAAGGGTTGTGGGCCACTAGGAGAGGACTCTGACAGAGAACCCTGGCTAGGGGTAGGTCAGTGTGCTACTAGCCTTGTAAAGGGTAACAGGCTAGTCATGCAACCAACACCTATGGTGTGTATCCTGGGAGTCTATGATACAAAGCTTTTCCTCTATCTACCCTTTACTGTTACATGTTGCAAAGTCCTGCATAGAGATTCTATATGTGCAAATATTTCTCTTACCATATCACTATGGAAACGGCCTGATCATGATCATCCAACTTCAATGTGGAAAAAAAAAAAACACTTTAGCACCACCTCAAATTCTACACATCTAAAAATAACCCTTTCCTCTCTGTTTTGTCTCCTAAGGTAGAGGTGTGTGGGGTGGGGTGGGGTGCAGTGAGGTGGGGCACACACGTTTATGGGTGGATAAGAGGAGGGGTGTATGCATATGTGTGCATGCAGAGGCCAGAGGACGTCAGCCGGGGGTGTTCCTATTCTACAGTTCTCTGTTCTCTTGCTTATTACCCTTAGACAGAGTCTCTCATTAAACCTAGAGCGAGGCTGTTAATCAGCAAGCCCCGTTTTTCTCCTGTCTCTAGCCTACAAAGAATTAAGGCCACACCCAGATTTTTATGTGAGTACTTGAGATCTAAGCTCAGACTGACTGTATAGCAAGTACTCTTACTCATCAAGCCATCTCTGCAGCACCTCCAGTCAAGTATTATGCTCAGCTTCTCTACTATTTTTTTAAATTTTAATTTATTATAATTTATTCAGATTACATCCCGATTGTTATCCCCTCACTTGAATCTTCTTGTTCCCACCCTCACTCACTCACATCACCTAATCAAAGCACATGCTGAGACTCACAGGCAAACATTGGATGGAGACTTGAGGAAGAGTTGGGGGAAGGATAGAAGGGAGGGGGCAGGAGATCCACAAGAAGACCAACAGAGCCAACAACCCAGGGCCCAGGGGGGCTTATGGAGACTGAAGCACCAACAAAGGGCCATGCATGGCGTGGACCTCGGCTCCCCACACAGATGTAGTCAGCTTGGTCTTCTTGTGAGTCCCCTAGTAAGGGGAGTGAGGCCTGTCTCTTACATGGACTCGTTGCTTGCTCTTCTATCACTTCCCCCTGGTGGGGCTGCCTCACCAGGCCTCAGAGGAAGAGGATGTGCTCAATCCTGATGTGACTTGACATACTGAGATGAGTACAGATGGGGTGGGGCTCCCCTTTTCTGAGGGGTAGGGAAATAGGGAGAGTGGAGAATTGAGGGAGGGGCTACAATCAGGATGCAAAGTGAATAGATAAATATATTAATTAATTTAAAAAGAAAGCGTTTCATTGTCTGCTTTTGCTCTGACTTCTTCCCTTCTCTGACCATTGAGTCTACAGAAACAATAGTTAACTGAATCCCTGCTTGGGTATAGTGTGAAGCTGTGAAATTCTTCATAACATGGGTGTCTTATTCAATTATAATCTCAATAAATATTTATGTCGTGACTCTCACAATCAGGACATTGTTCAAGGCATCGAGGGTAAACCTATTAGGAAAATGAGACTAAAATACTCTTATAGAGGTTATATTCTAGTGGGTGATGTAAAATAAGTAAAAAATATTATGTGAGAAATATCATTTCAGTGGGGGAAGATAAGGCAGAGCGGCAGAGCACTGAGTCCAGCTGTGCAGAATGCGGTAGTCAGAGAGCACGCCGTCTAGAGCTTTGATGCTATCCCAGCCTCTTCTCAACACATACTTCTATGAATGAAGCAATCTAACAGGGCAAGACATCTTAAAAGTTAGAAGCATTAAGTCTCATATGATTGCACCATCATAGAAAGCATGCTATCTAGCACTCTTCTGTAAAATCCTAAGAGCCAGTGCACTAATTCAAATGAGTTCATGTATCATACACCCTTTTATCTCTCAGTGCCTGCTAAGTTCACTTGCCATGTCCTAATTCTGGTTATTATCTTGTGTTTCTATCATTGCCACATTCTTCAGTGGTCTTTACCACTTTGGACTATGGGAGTGAGGGTTTGCTGACCTTGGGTATAATCTAGCACTCCAAACTCTATCTACCTTGCTGTTCAAAGTGACCATCCACACATTCATTATTCATTTCATTATGTATAATAGCAAATTTTAAGCTCAAGTTGTCTCTCTTTAGCCTGCACCTGGCCTACCTTTCTTGGCCACTTATGACCATAAGTGATGTGTAATCAAGGAATACAAATAAAATGCGACTGCAGCTGAAAGAAGGCAGCTATCATGATATAAGTTTATTATCTTTTTAAATACCAATTTGGCAGATTTAATGCCAGAAAACCATTTATGAAAAAGGAAAATCAAAATGACAGTCAAGTTGGCTGGTTTTTAAATCCATAAATTGAACTATAAGATGAAATCAATAACAAATAGAACATACTGTTTTGGAAATTTGTACCCCTTCTTTCCAATAAGAAGTTATCTTTAATATCTTAAATGACCAGTACAAATGATTTACTATCTTAAATCATCAATAGGCTTTGGCATTTAAATTATTTATTCTTAAATCTATATACTATCAGATCTAACTCCTTAAGCAAACAGAATTAAAGTAAGACTATGTTCTAAAATATAATGGCTCTTATACTAAGAGGCTGAATATCATCATATGAAAATTCCCCACAGATAATTTTTGAGACATTTCTTCATTTTTGACACTACATCTGGCACAATGAATACAGATGATCGTGTGTTTATATATCTGTCTAAGTGCCTTTCCTAAACACAGCCAGATGGAGTCTTTCAGAATAAAATTAATTTAAAATTAATTCACTCTGGACCTACTCCAGTTCCATGACTCTTTGCTCTGAGGCAGCAACCAAATCAATGTAAAGTCATGAACTTGAGAGAACTCAGCTTCCTCAATATCAAGGGGGAAATTAGTATAACTACTGTTGTTACCTCCACCCTAAGACAAATTATTCATACACCATCACAGGCTGGCAGCTCTGGACTGATCAGCACTAAATAGTAGCAAAATAACCTAAAATTTTCTTTTGGATTGAAATAAGATCATGAGTTATTTTACATTCAATATTCATAATGACTTGAGATGATTCCAGCAAAAATCAGTAACATTATTATTAACATCATAGCTGAAGATGTTGTAATAAGCTTGCCATACAGGCTGAGTCAGGTACTACTGTGACAGGCGAGAGCTAATTCCAGGTACCCAAAGTGCACATTTCTATCTATAGATGTAGGTACTGAAGGAACAATAAACAAATGTAACTAGGTTTTGCTTGTTGTCAATCCTGGTGGATGCCTTTATTATCATGCTTGTTTCAATTGCAATTTAGGTTTCCATGGAGATGCAACAGTCAGTTCCAGAAAATTATAAGATAAATGTCAGGCAGCGGCAACAGTGTTAATGAAGCTTCAGTGAGAAGCAGCTCTGTGCTTCAATAACAAGCCTATTTTCTATTAACATATGTGGAACCTGTCAAAAATCTGGAAAGTATTAAAAATTAAATATCTATCTATATTTGAAAAAGGGGAGAGATTACTCTAGAAATAGCTTACATTTCTATGGTGGGCAAATTAGACATTAATCTCGACTCTTAGGGATGCATCACCTGGCATCCAGAAGTAGAAGTGTAGAAATGCCTCTTTTCAATGAATGGTGTCATTTTTTCTAATGCATGTTTAGGGGAGAAAGTCCTTACTTTAGGACCTGAGATTTAAAGACATCACTACAACTCGTGGTACCTGAACATATACAACCCACCCATTCCTCTCTGTTCTAGGCTACTGATCACCTGTATCCAGAATTACCCTTGAATATTCAATAGCCAAAAATACGACACTGAAATTTCAGCAAGTCAAAAATGACAATTGTGGATCTTTAGGAATTTGATGCATTCTGGAGATGCATCCGAAGATGGAGGTTAAAATTTCACCACCAACAAAAAGAAGATTCTATTAAATAAAATTGAATGGCAAATACATTTCATTGTGGGCGAAATGTATGAATATTACTTAGGAATGAAGAAAATTTTTATGTTATGCTAAAAAAAATCCTTTTATGATGCTTAGCTAAAAGGAATGATCAAGTTCAGATGGTTAAGTTAAAGGTATTTTTGCAAGCTCAAAGACAGACAAGACAGACCTGCTCATCTGAGTTTCTCCTGCACAGTTAATGCTATCTTTGCTACCCCCTACACTGTTCTTTAGCTGATAGTTTTATTAATATGGAAAGGCTTATCTCCCCCTTCTTTATGTAACAAGTGTTTCCTAAGACCCTAGCGTATGCCAGTCACTGGGGTTAGGTCACAGTGTTAACACTGTTACTATCTGCAAGTGTCTCATTGTCTAGTTGCTTATACACTCCAACATCCAAGGTCCTAAATAAGATGTCCTCTTTTCTGTTCAATGTTTGGTCTATTTTGAAATTATTATGAGAAAGTTTTTCTGGGGCAAGCCCACAATTCTACTGTAGGCGCGTCAGGCTATGTGAACCTTCCTCCCCTGGCTCGCCCTAGGCTCCTTTACTCAACTCTACTCTAAAGGAAGAAGGTTAACAGGAATCAGACCTAAAGTCTAGGATGGAAGTAGGCTACGGTGCTGGGGTGGGCACTTAAATAAAAAATGCTTGCCACACAGTCCTTCTTCTCTTTAGAATGTTCTTTTGTTAACTCTACACGCCTCTGGCAGATCGCACAGGACAGATTCCCATTCAGAGGCGTGATGCATGAGCAGAGTGAGATTCAGCAGGAAGTAGGAAAGGAATGGATGACGTCACCTGGAGCCCCAGTTACTTTTCTTAGTCACACTTAGATCTTTTCAGTTTGGTTCATCACGCCATGAGATCTGAGAACTCAGGGATATTTTTAAAGGCTTGGTCTACAAGAAACTGCCTCAGGAGGCTGGAAAGCTGGCCCAGAGGTTAAAAGCACATGGCACTTTTACAGAAGACAGAGAGGCTCAGTTCCTGGTACCTATATGGTGGCTCATAACCACCCATAACTCCAGTTCCAAGGGATCCTACACCTTCTTCTGACCTCTGTGGGTACCAGGAATACACGTGATACATAGATACATTTGCAAGTGAAAGCATACACATAAATAAAATAAGTAACTATTTTTTAAAGAAGCTGCCTCAATTCTTTTTAGTATAAAAGCTGTAATGATCTTTTGAATGTCTTGTAGCCAAGCTGACCACCCAGATCATTAAGTTTTATGTTGCGGTGTATAGGCCACTGTGCAGACAATTCTGGTGTATCTGTTGGAATCATAAACTCCCAAGCTTCAGAGTCCAAATTTCTATCAACTCACTCAACCACAAAAGACAGACTTTCCTCATAGCAAAACTAAACACAAACCACACCAAATACTATCAAACAACAACAACAAAAGCTTGTAACACATGTCACCAACACTTCCTGGATGGTTTTCTTGCTGTCCTACTCATGAAAAAGACACAGAAGGAAAAATAATTCAAAAAGTACACACAAAACGCAGGACATTAGCCCTATGCCTGCTGTGCAGGTTCAAAGTTGCGATCTGAATGTAGGAAAAACAAAAGAAAAGTTGTGAAGTGTGTAACAACCTTGATAAAGGAATTTAGAATTTAGGACTTCCAGCTGTAAGTTAAAGTCTACCACTAGTTACTACAACTGGATGAGGAAACATCTGTAGTTGTTGAATGAAAAAAGTTTATCAACAGCATGTCCTTCTCACAGTTCTAATCATACAACTTTATCTTTCCAGAAAGTTGTTTACAAATATTGTGTGTTTCTTCTATTGTTTTTTCATGATAATACACTGTGAAAAATACCCAAAAAGTCTAATACTGGAACTAAAAAGTTACCTGCGATTACTATTTGTGATATTTTAAAATTATTGAAATAATTAGTTTAATTTTTAATAATCACACAATATTAAAATATTCTTCTGTGTTAAAAATAACAGCTGTAAATTGGGGCAACCAAAATTGCAATCATAATTTTTCTAAATTGACAGTATTTAAGTGAAAGGAGTTATACAAGTGGGAAATTAATAAGATATTATATTGGAGTGTGCCATGTGCTTCAAAAGCAAGTTCAAAAGTGAAAGCTGAAAATACACATTTCCCTGTATGTTTTTCTTTCTTGCCCCTGTTTATTATGGTTTGATTACACAGAAGAAGCCCAATCTCTTTCGATCTGAAAATAAGAGGTCAGTGCTGAGCACTGATGGGACAGCAACATCTTTCACACTTTCAGGTACCTGATAGGGTTTAGGTTTGTATGCTTTCTAAATTAGCAGTATTAGAAGGGCAATCAATTCAAACAAAGTGAAAGGAGATTTACCAACTAATAGGGTCATTAAAATGCTACTATGATAGAAGCGTTTCCAGAACAAAATAGAACATGTAGTAAATATTTCTTTAGGATTTGGAGTGCTAGGTTTGTGCCTGACAAGAATACTTTGTGTATCTGTGATGTTGTGAATACGTATCTACTTTATTTTGAACATTGGCCAAACTAAATACCTAACACTATTTGACCTTAGAAATGTTAGACAACTTGAGCATTGGAAGCAGATTCTGAATTTCTCAAACAGCAGCAAACACTGCTGCCTGTAGAAACCCTACTGATAATCTCATCCCATGCTGCCCTATGGGCGTCGGCACTACCACGTACCCTATAAAATAAACAACCAGACACTTGTCAACTGTTGATACAGGTGTTAGTCCCGAAACACTTTTTATATGTTTTAAATTTTGAAATTTAAGTTTATCTGCCATAACATAAACAAACACTAGACTGTATCACAAAAAACAAAAACAAAAACAAAAAAACCAAGGCTTACAAGGCTTGTATGTCAAAGGTAGTAACCATGCTAAGGCAACAATATATGATACTGATTCTCAAACCTTCAGTTATTGAAATCAAAGTTTTTATTTCCTCATAGGAATTATTGAGAACAAAACTATTTTGAAAGATGTTTGACTTATAATGCTTCAAACAACAGGGACACAGACACATTATTTTTGAAACCCAAACTCTTATCAAACACAGATATATTTAAAAAAAAAAAAAAAAAAGCCCAAACCCAAATGGTTACAGAAACAATCTCAGTTCTTTCCACCAGGTAATAAGGTATCTTTTGGAAACCCTGTACGACTGAGGGGCATTTAGCTGGGTGGGCTTTTTGTATCTACAGTATTAGGATTAGATTTAAGAGTACAAAGTCATTAAGATTTTCAGGGCTCAGATGATGAGCATGTAAGTAAATGAGGGCTTACCTGAGAACAGACAACACTGGAAAGGAATGAAAACGGATGAGGTGACTTCCTAAGTATGTGCCTATAACTTTATACACACACTGAGATGCTTGGTTTTTATTTCTTTTTTTGAGAATTCCAGAGAGAAATTTTCATTAGTGACCCAAAGAATGGCAAACTCTGGGAGTGGCTTGGCAACAGTTTACCATAGCATGGAGCTCAGAATGAGGAGTTGTCAAAGGAATGAGGTGAGAGTGGACCAGAAGCATACTTAGAAACACTCGAACAGGCTACTACTAAGGCCACGCTCAGAAAGCGCAGAGCCTCAAGGTTTCGGCCAGTGGTTCTGGAAACCACACCACCTCTGGCCAAGGTGTTCATATCTGCTGGCACTGGGTTTATAGAGTGGCCTCGGGCTTCAGGATATACTACTTAGGTGAGATAAAAAGCTAAAGAACTATGGATTTAGCTGCTTAGGAAAATAAAATATCAACTAATGGAGATGAGTGATCCACTTAACACATACATTAACAGTTCAGGTATGGATGCAGGGACTTGTCACAGCGTAGGTTACTCCTCTACATAGTTTCTACCTAGGATGCAGTTTTCCTGTGAAATCATAGAATGGTGAGACAATTTTTAGTACACTAACTGGCCCCCACTGACAGGCTTCTAGGTTTGTTTGTTTTTAAGACAATCAATAACAATAACTAGATTGGTTGAGTCAAATAGATATTGCCTTTTTTCTTTAATTAACAAAAACACTGAAGACTCTGGTGTAGAAGAATTATGGTGAAATAAATTAAGGAGCTACTTAAGAGCGAACCCATATAGTATTAAAACTACTCTAAATGTGTTCTTAATTTAAATAAAGGTGGCTCTCTACTTTCTGCTTTCTGCACTCCCCTCCTCCTTCTGTAGTGTTTTGAGAATATAGATTTCCCAGAGCAACTCTATCCTTTAATATCTTCACTCCGCCAGTTGGCTCTATGCAGACAATTCTACCTGATTCTCATATTAAATGTAATCACTCACCAGGCAACTGGGTTTTCAACTGTAAGAGTCCTTCATACAACCTACTATTATTTGCTTGGTCAGCATAAAACATTTCACAGACGCTCATGAATCTCGATGCTTCTGCAAACCCATCTGAAGCCCAGCCAGCTCTTTCAATAATACATAAAAGTATCTCTGCCACACAGATGCCCGAGTCTCATTTATGGAGCAATTACAAAACTTGAGCAGCAGTGTTTCACATTTGTCCAATTTTGTATTTTTAGCTCAGGCTTTTTTCCTTTCATAGATTATGGTAAATACAACATTTACTTCCAGAATGTGTGGCTTGCTGGGATCATAAAGGAAAGTGCATAACAAGCAGATTACCTTTGGCTATAGCATTATAAGGAGGCAGACTGTTACTCTAAATGGCTGAATTTAGTCATATTAAAATTCTATTAAGTTGTCTTGCCTATAACATAGAAATTGGTGTGTTTTCAACTCCAACCTCCAGTCGGGGCTTCACTGGGGGCACGTTTAAAAAAAAGTAAATAAATACAGTTTATGTTTAAGTTAGTTTCTACAATTCTTTTCCTTAGTTTACTTTTTTGTAACCTACCTTCTCAGCTAATATAGCAGTCTGAATATAGCAAATTATTGTACTGCAAGCTACATACTGTCCATCTACAGAAGAGATAATATTTCATCTGTAATATTGTTGTATTTTGTTCAAAGATGACATTCCTTATGACATTATATTCTGTGTCTAAATCATTTACTACATCAATCCCCAATTTGTACATTTTCTCTAACCACCTAATCATAACAATCATTATGAGTATTTTTTTAAATGTCTCATAAGCCTGCTTCTTTTCCGACCATGCTACCGATACAGATACAGACTTGTAAACATACTGCTGCAAATGTCTGTATGGGCAATTACTGTGAAACTTCGTCCCAACATTATGAACTGTAACACTTTTACTAGCTGACGTCCACTTGAGCCACACAAGCGTAGAGAGTGCCTCTGAACATGTAGCAAAACATTAACTGCACAGAGTTACTAAGATGCTTTACCTCAATCTACAGTGAAGCCATTGCTACATGTTAGCGTTATGAACATTTGAAAAATTTGCTCTTCTTAATACTTCATTTAATAGTTTCACACTCTTTGAAAAATAAGAAATTTATTATTCAAAAATTTTATTTTGCTTGTTTTGCTTCTGTGAAGCTGGATCTCATTACGTAGAGCAGACTGGCCTCTAACATGCAGTCCTCCAGCCTCTCTCTCATAGCTCTGGGACCTCGAGCATGACCACCATGCTTGGCACTGTAAATGTGTTTTTCTACAAGTCTAACATTTCAAGGCTTTCAGATTTCCAATCAATCAGAACCACGGTGACTAAGGACAACAAAGTGTTTCATTAACCAGATTATGAGAAGACGACATGAACAAGATAGGGGTGTGAGATAGGAGGGGCAACTCAAGGCCCATGAAGGACACGAAGAAGAAACACAACAAGGGCAGCAAGTTTGCCCACTGGGGGAAGGCCATGCCTTGGATCCATCAGAACATGTTCTTACTTGGCCTTACATCTTATCCTGCCATTCGTTCCAAGTGCTACTCCAGTTTTGTTTATTTGTTCATTTGTTTTTTTTAATTGTATTTCCATTCTATTTAGAAAACTCCATATACTTTAAATAGTAACACTAAGGTTTTTTTTTTTTTAACTATTAAATAGACTCCATTGATGAGTCCAAATCTTTTTGAAGCTCTCCTACAAGAAGCACAATGTACCAAGTTTCACATACTGCTGTTTGCATCCATACATTTCCTCCTTCCAGAAGTACCCCTGGAATGGCATCCTATTCCATTAAGACATTATCACTCAAGACAGACTGACCCATTCTCTAAATTTACCACATAGCTCTTACACATCCAAGGGTCTGAGGACTAACTATGTTTTAAACACTGCCACATATTCTCACCATATACATCACCCAGTAATCTTACTGTTGTTTGTTTTGTTTTGTGTTGTTCTTGTTTAACAAGCAGAATAACACAGTATAGCGACAAGATCATATACCCATGAGTTCAAGAAGCCTGTTTGGAATTACATTTATGTATTGTGCCACAAGCTTTCATTTAGAAAACATGTTATTCTTTGAGAAATTATAGTATTTTAAAGATCAAAAGAGGTATTGCACAGAAAAATACACTGGAAGCTATTAAAACACTAGGCACCATACACTATGCTTTGTTTTTCTTCCGAAATATACTCTAAATGTCTCGAGGGCAGGATTCAGGTCTAACAGTTCTTTGAATTCTCAGTTTCATTTATCAGGACACATCCTGTGCAATGGGAACTCAATAAATATGCAAAGATGAATTATTCTGTACTTCAAAGTCAATGGCAAAGGGCCTGTTGCTTAGTATTCTTCTCCACTTCAGGCCTGTCTTGTCCACACTAATTCATTTTCCACTTGGTTTCTAGAGGATATTTCAAGAATGTAAATATGCTTCTGTTGCTCTTTAAAATCTTTTAACGCTCCTTTAGATAATCTTCAAACTCTTGAGAATGGTCATGACTTCCTAGGAGCAGGTTGCTGTCTAATTCTATATAACCTCAGTATTGTCACTCTAGTCTAGTCGGTCTCTGTCCCAGACATATTAGTCTACCATTTGTCCCAGATATGCCCAACCTACACTCCTCCACTGTCTTCCAGTATGGAAATGCATGCTCCTTACATCCATTTACTTGGCAAAACTGGATTTGCTGCTGAAACACTTCTTAGGAAGCTCTAAGTAACAAAGCTTCCTGGTCTCTTTCAAAGAAACCATGTTTTCATTCACAGAGCCTGTGCAGAGTTTGTAAAAATATGCACTGAAAAATACTTATAAAACTCTATGAATAAACCTAAACACCTAAGTATTACTATATCTACATACAAATGTATACACATGTGTATATATGTATAAGAGAGAGAGAAAGAGCAAATGGGGTAAGGGAGGAAAGGAGAAAGAGACAGAAACAAAAAGATAGAAACAGGAGGAAGAGAGAGGAGCAAGGAGGGACAAAGAAGGGGTAAGAGATAAATAGAGAAAGACAAGACAGACTGGCTCAATGTGTATCCCTAGTTGGCCTGAAATTCACTATAGAGATAAGGCTGGCCTCAAACTCACACACCTGCTTGCCTCTGTGCCCAGTGCTGGCCTTAAAATCTATGACATCATTCCCAGTAGCGGTCCTATTTTCAACACAAGTAAGGACATTATTTCAAAAAAATTACTTCTGTGGGTTTACTAAATTTATTTTAAAAGTCTTAAAACCTTTCTTATGAAAAAGCAGTACATTCTGTAAAATATTCTAAAAAAATGCCAGGGAAATGTGGACCATTATTTTCCCCATCCTCCCCCCACTGCCATGTTACAGCGACCACAAAGCAAGATGTTCACAATAATTACTTTGGGAGATTTTTTTTAAAATCACAAACAATATACAAAAAAAATAAAATTCACTTGCTTTGGTGCCGTTTCAAAATTTCAATACTACTTTTTGCATGCCCTCCCCCTAATCCTGTTTGTAAGGAACTAACTCATCACATCAGTGAACAGCAAATATCTCACTACACTGCACATGTGCAGCACCTATGAAACAGAGGAACGCTGGCCTCTTAAACAGAAGCAGAGTAAAAAAAAAAAAAAAAAAAAAAAAAAGGCTCAGGACCCCTTGAGTTCTTCAGTAGTCTTAGAAAAACTTTCTGCAATATGGCTTCACACATTCATATGAGGAGAGATGCAAACAGATGCATCTTTATCACCCTTCAGAAAAGTCAACTCCAAATGGATCGAAGACCTCAACAGAAAATTAAATCTTTTTTAAATGTTGAGGACATTGAACTGAAATTGATATATTTATAAAATGACAAAGATAACCCAATATTTTATATATGTTTTGAATATAACATATTTTGTTCATGGTTAAAACACATGCTCATAAAATGCAATGGCTTTTCTCGAAACCAATGTAAATAAATAAAAGGAGAGTGGGGATTAAATTGCTCTCACAGTATTTTACAGAGGAAAATACTAGAGCTTGAGACAGGTTACCATGACAGTCAAGGTGATGCCGTCCATGGAATTACTGTCCTTTGGGTACATATAAAACATAACAAGTAGATTTTTTAAAAAATGAAGTTTGGTTAATTCTGATTAGCTGATTAAATAGTGAAGTGCTTTTCCAAGTTAGTATTGGGCTATACATGCTCAAACCCCAACCATGGCCTCTTGTTTTTTACTTTAAATGAAATCCTATAAAACTGTTTCTGATTTCAACATTTCAGAGCACAAGGCAGGTAACAAGCTGAAAGTGGTTCAATATAGAGTGTCAATGACGGGGGGGTCAATCGGGCCGACCTGAGGGACACGTAGGTATGACTGGGGGGGGGGGGATGCTATCAATCGGGCCAACCTGAGGGACACGTAGGTATGACTGGAGGAGATGCTATCAATCAGGCCGACCTGAGGAACACGTAGCTATGACTGGGGGGGACGCTATCAATCGGGCCGACCTGAGGGACATGTAGGTATGACTGGGGGGGACGCTATCAATCGGGCCGACCTGAGGGACATGTAAGTATGACTGGGGGGTCACTAAAGAAAATACAAACTAGTGACGTAATTCACTTCAAGGTGCTAGAGATGGAACGGGGTTTTGTAAAATTAGAATTTTGAAGTAGGAAGACTCAATTAACCAAACTTAGTGTAGTAGAAAGAACAGTAAAGAGAGACTTCAAAGGTTTTATCTAAAGAGCTCCTAGATAAATATGGAAAATATTCTATTAATTGCGCTGAGATATCTCATGTCATGATAATGACTTCTTCTTTGCAGGCTTCACTTCAACATAAAAAAAATCATCATCTGCTTTAAAGTAACTGACAGATTTATGAGGAGGCCATAATATGGCTACTGTTTGCACATAATATTATTGGCATTAATGCAAGTTTTCCCTAGGCATTACAAAATATTCCTCAAAAAGTAGATCAGGGGTTGAACAATAATCTTGAGTTGTTAACAGTATTTTTTATTTTTCCAAACAATTTAAAAGTATACTTTGCAGATATACTTTCTTAAAATGAAATGTTTATCACTTGAAAAGTAAACTTAACAACTCAAACTACATGATACCTTAATACTATATATAAACTGGTTTAAAGATAGGAGCTAACTATCACACTCTGGTAATGTTTTTCACTGATAACCTCCCACCTTGACATCAATTTCACATTTATTCATTCCATTTCCTTTAAAAGTAATTATTTTTAAAGAATTACTCTTCTATAGTTATTCTTTATACATGTTAGTTGACAAGTTTTCAATACAATGATAATTAATTTTTATGACTTTTTATTGAGCCTGTATTTGTAGTTATTAATTATGTCGTATTTTCCAATAGAAAATAGAATATAATCACCATAATTACACTGTAAAACAGTAATTACATATTAGCTACCCAAGCTCATGATAAGTAGTGACTTTCTCTTTTAGAATTGATAATTTATTACCCTTTTTAGTCACAGCACTAAGGTTCCATCTTAAGTACTCTACATTTTAGGAGGAAGAACTGTTCAATAGACTCAGAAGATGAATTCCTGATGAACATATGCCTTTCAATTTACTATCTTGGCTTCCCTAAGGAAAACAGATTTGAAACAAACTAAATGAAGGACGCTCAAGATAACTGTCCAATTATTATTTTTAAATTTATTATTTTGGATGTGATATGTGTGGGCATATGTATACAAATATGTGTATGTAAGTCAGAGGAACTCTGTGGAACTGATTACCTCTTTCCACCTGATAACATTATTTTAATTTTTAGATTTTTTTTTTCAAATCTTTGAATTAACATGGTGTCAAGTCAAAACGAAATCCTTTTTCATGAGAGTTCAGTGGCTTTTTAGCAAACCAAAGGAAACATGACAAACCAGCCATGTGCTTGATCTGGGCTTCTGACCTCTACATTTCATGCCATTCATGAAAAAGAGGAATGTCAGAGAAGCAAGAAATTGAAGAAAAAAATGAGGTGTGCAGGTTAATATAGAGGTTAAATATAAATTATTTTAAAACAAGTACTGAAACATCAAAGTAATGTTGGAGAAGCCTTGAACAGTATTTTTTCACACAGCTTAAGTAAGACTGAAAGAGAATAAAATATTGTCATAACATGCCAAAACTGGTTGGTACAGGTGATTTCTCAAAAATGAAAGGTGCATAAAGTTAAAACTGAATATTCACCTTTTCCCTTGTGATGTCCTTCAACCTTGCAAAGTATTGGTTAATAAGCATACCTTTATACAAGAGGAACCTATATGTATTCTGGGGAGTTGCAGAAACTGGCATTTAAGGATCACCTACGGACCTAAAATTTCAAAGACAACTGACACTAGGTACTGTGACTGTGGCCGTCTGTTAAGCCAGAGGCCACAGCTATTTTAACTATTTAAAAGGAAACATATACTTAGATAACAAACATACGGCCCCACCGAGGTTCCTCGCCTTCTCCAACCAGCAGCAATTCTATATGAGTGGAGGCAGAGGAAGGGGAAATTTGCTTTGTAGCCTTGGATTCTTAGCTCTCTGCTTCTCATAGGCCACTGCCAACAGTAAGAACCCTTAAGAACAACACTCACTCAACCTGGCACCTAGCAGACACTCAAGGGACGTCCACAATACAGCAAACACGTAAGCACTAAAAGGAAAAGTACAGCCTGTATTGGGAGAGTACAGCAGCCAACACCAAACTCCAAAGCTTTGGTCAGGCAAAATGCAGTTACACATAAAGCCTTATTGGAGTCATCTAAAATTCTTAATGGGTTGTATTTCTGAGGCAGCATGTGATATTTGTTCACGCATCACCCTTGTGTTCAGAAGTCCATAAGCAGGTATTTTTCCCACTCTACTCTGAAGAAGAAGAAGAATAGCTACAGGATCAAAAGACAATTCCTTAAAGGTGACTTGAGACTCAGAAAAGTGCAAAGGCAAATAATCCTCTTTCAGTAGTCCAGTGCTTCACAAATAGGTTGTGGTGGCTGCTTTACTGGGTACATGCCCATGCTGTGTGGATGGAACAAGGGACAAGACAAGTGATGGTCATTTCTCTTTAAGAGTAAGTGTTTATGCTAGTCATTTTATAGTCTGTGGAATGGATTAATATTTAGGGGTGTATTTGTAATCCAAGACTCAATAAATTTGTTTGCGATAGAAGCAAGGCAGCTGTGAAAACACTACACAAGTTATTACACAAATATTGAGTTTTCCTGTTTTTGCTTAACATTTGCTGAGAAAAGGAAGGGCTTCTTTTGAGAATAATTTATATTTGTGTGGTTGACTGGATCTTCAAAGGCCAAAAAAGAACATCAGATGTCCTGGAACTGAAGTTACAGGTGGTTGTGAGCCACCCAATATGGTGCTGGGCAACAATCTCGGGACCTGGGAAGGATCAGATGACACTCAAGCCCTGAGCCACTTCTCCAGCCCTGAGAAAGTGCTTCTTTAAAGACTTCACAAACTCACACAGACCTGTCCCTAAGGATGACGTGATGAAGCATGTGTTTTACTAGACCTTCAGGGATGGGACCTGAGTCCGTGAAGATCGCCAAGTCAGGCAAAGGCTACAGGTATGCGAGCAGGAGACAGAACCAGCTGGTAAGTCCCCTCACCTTTTGAGACTGAATTTTCTTCTACAAAGCAGTGTTGAAGATATTTACAGGGCTGAAGCAGCAGTGATGGAAGTATGTCAGGTCAGATTCCGTAAACGTCACTTCCTGTACTGGTTAATCTTGACTATCAACTTAGGTAGATGATCAACAACTCCAATACTGCCTCTTGGATAATTTGCAATATTATTTATTCTGTTTTGAAGTTGAGAGAATCTATTGGTGACTGAACAAAGTAGACACCACTGTACAAATGATCAATATTTTATTTATTTATTTATTTATTTTTGTTTCTTTGTTTTTTTAAGACAGGGTTTCTCTGTGTAGCTTTGGCTGCCCTGGACTCGCTTCGTAGACCAGGCTGGCCTCAAACTCACAGTGATCCGCCTGCCTCTGTCTCCCGAGTGCTGGAATTAAAGGCGTGTGCCACCATGCCCGGCCATGATCAATATTTTATATGCATGATAACAAAGCCTTAAGGGTCCTATGACACCCTTTGGACATGCAATCAGGCAACAATGTGCCATTTTCTATCCAAGGCAAGCATTTATCACTGCTTTTCACTGAAATCTTTCACCAGTAGAGTGACGTTGCTGCTGTCAGACTATATTATGGATATTAGGTCATGAATGAGCTGTAACTTTCCATAACTGAAACTGAAAATAACACCAAGACTATTTCATTAGCGCTGTCATTATTTAGCAACTCAACCCCAAGTATTCGTGATCATACTGATTTCTAGGGCTCTACTTTCTTCTGTGGAAGTATGAAAGTAGTATGTTTTCACTCTTTGGCTGTACTGCTAAGGCCACGTTAGTCTTTATTATCATAGAAGAAAATCTGGATGATACAACTGATACCAGAAGAGTTGGACTGGACAGATAAATGTTGTGATGATTTATATGCAAATGGTTCTATAGACTCCTATATATTTGAATAATCAGCCCTGAGCTGGTGGCACTGTTTGAGAAAGATTGGGAGGTGTCACTGTTAGAGGAGGCACGTCATTGGAGCTCTGACATTCTAAAAGCTCAGGCCATTTCCAATTAGCTCTCTGCTTTGTACTTGTGGATCATGTGAACTCTTAGTTACTGCTCCAGGTTCAGGCAAAATTGCCTGATGCCATGTTTCTCTCCATGATGGCTATGGACTTTAACCCTCTGGACCTGTAAGCTCCAAACATAAGTTTTTGTTTTTTCATAAGTTGTCTTGGTCACAGTGTGTCCTGCCACAGCAATAAAAATGTATCTAAAATATGGATACAACTCTAACTTGTTTTATAAAGATCTGAATAATCAGAAATTTTCATTTTTTATAATATTATGAGTTTTACTCCTGAATGCAGAAATTAGAATTCAATCACTTCCTGGAAATACAGAGAGGAGGATCAGGAATTTATGGTCATTCTTAGCTACATAGTGAATTTAAGGCAAGCTTGGGCTACATGATACTGCCTCAGGAAATAGAAACAAGTCAGTATCTGTTCAAAATATTACTTTCAATAATAAACTATTTTCTCTATGAGTTAGTAGAAATTCCATTTTTTGTTAAGTGTTATCATTCAGGAATGCTGGCCTTTATGTCTAAGCAGTTCCAAGACAAGATCTTAAATGATTGCTCTTTCACTAATGATCTGTCTTTCCATGAAAAAACAAAACAATACAAAATAAAACTGAATGCAAAGCAAGTTCAATTATAACTGAACTCAAACAAGCTACAGAGTATATTCTATGTACAGTATCTTACCTTCCCCTCTCTGTCTTTTGTTTTAGTGTGTTTTTCAATTGCTTTAATAAAAAAAAAAAAAAAACCCACAAGCAAAAGCATTTTTGAGGAAAGCTCAAAGCAGAACCCAGAGGCAGCAACTGACAAAGAGGGCATGAAAGAAGGCTTCTTATAGGTGTCTCCCCATAGCCTTC
Source organism: Acomys russatus (assembly GCF_903995435.1). Classification (NCBI taxonomy): domain Eukaryota; kingdom Metazoa; phylum Chordata; class Mammalia; order Rodentia; family Muridae; genus Acomys; species Acomys russatus. Next base: position 54,428,681 of record NC_067145.1, read on the forward strand.
AATGCCTGCTTTCTTACAAAACACAGGCCCACTTGCCCATCGATGGCACCACATATAGTGTACTGGACCCTCTTGGGTCGATAACTAATCAAGAAAAAAACCTTGTAGACTTGCATACAAAAAACGTTATGGATACATTTTCTCAAATGAGCTCTCCTCCTTCCAGATAACTCTAATTTGTGTTAAGCTGGCATAAAAGTGAACAAAGCGTGTGTGTGTGTGTGTGTGTGTGTGTGTGTGTGTGTGTGTGTGTGTGTGTGTGTGCGCACGCGCGCACATGCGCACACACACACACACAAAATGTATACATGACTCTAACAACCAGAACACAGTCATTACTATTAATATGCAGTTATGATTACTACTAAAATAGTAAAAATACATCACATAACTTCATGGGCAATAATACATAGATAGTACTAGAGGAGGTAGCTAATGATTGATTAAACGGTCAAAATTTTTTGCCACAAAATCTTTTTTGTTTGTTTGAATATACTAGAATATTACAAATAAGTTCTAAAAACTGTAAAGCTTCCAGAGCATGCTTTTATATCCAGGATATAAAAAAACTAATCTGATTCTCATTTTGTTTTGTTTTTTTAAAGAGTGATAATCCAGGAGACCGACACTACGCCTAGTCCTACAGAAACACCATGGCACCTTTCCTGTAGGAACACAACCCTCAATGTCCACAGCAAGATCTCAGACTCCACTGAGCTTTTGGAACACAGTGTCTTTCATGAACTTAAAGTACTTCAGAGAGTGGCCTGCCTGTGAGGCATGTGTTAAAGTCACTATGATCTTTCAAACTGCTTCTTTGATTTAGGCTCTAGGCATATCCTCAATAGTATCCCCAAACCTACTAAGATTTTTTTCATTAAGCCAAATAATCAAACCTTAAATCTGTATTTTCATGAAGCTTACTTTAGTGTAGTGCAGAACTTAAAGCAAGTCAGTCTACAAATTACTCTGTGTGTGTGTTTAAAATGTTAGATATTTTGATGAATATCTCCTTATCACAATAAGCAAATGCCCTGAAATCACTATCACTTCTGGGAATTTCTCATGTTCTAATACCAGATGGATCAGCTTTCTTTAAATCTAGTTGTATATAAACTAGCAATAAAAATGTCTTAATAGATACTTGTGTATAAGATAAAAGAGGGAAAGCAGAAAAATAGCATTTATATTTACAGGCATATTAGTTTCAGTAACTTGCATTCCTACAATTATTAGTTAACAAATACAATTTATAAGATATTATGCTAATAGTATTATATTACATGCACAGTAAATGGATAAATTGTGTTCTTAAACATGTAATCTGATTAGAATAAAAAACTTTTATACTTTAAAACTTGAGCACTGACATACATGTGTATTGAATAAATACAATTATATATTTAATACTTCAATACTTTTACTAGTAAATGCTTTAAAGTAGTAATATAGTGCTGTAGAGCATCAGAGTAAAAAAACACAACTCCTGCTTAGGGGCCACCAATAGAGGCAGTTTGTGTAAACACAGTAGATAACAGTGTCTAACTCCATGTGAGACAATTTTGTACTTTCAATTTAGAATTAGGAAAATTATGGGCTGTAATAAAGCTGTCTCAAGATAAATGCATAAATCAGTGAATGGCTGAAAATAGGAATGATTACAAATGACTGACAGGAACACACACATCCTGGGATAGGTAGTAAAATGTTGAGATAAATGCTAATTGTTACAAGCAGTAGGAAATACAAAATGTGAACTACAAACAGTGTGTTCATTAAAAACTTAGCAGACTTCAAACATTCATTCAGTGTCCAGACATACCTGTTTTATTCTTTTTTCCTTCTAATCAATTTTGGGTACAAACACAATTGCTTTGAAGGGAGATCTCTTAATATTAAATAGCTACAACCAGATTTAGTAAAGAGAGTGACACTTTTCAATCATGTCAAGAATGACTGCCTTTTAGCAAAGTTTTGAAAAGATGATCTCATTACATTGATATAACTAAATGTATATTCATGCACTATGATTTTGTATGCATATTATCACCTTAGAAATATATGGAGGCATCTCTAAATCCTTTCTTACGACTAGTTTCTTTGTAGAATTTGTGAGAGTTGAACTCATACCTAGGCAGGCTTCTTGATATCTAGAACCATGAGTAGAGAGTGAGAGAAAAAACAAGAAATGGCTCAGAGATACAAAGATTACATATGGTTTTGGAAATAGGGTTTCTTGGTTATTAAAGAAAGAGCTGCAAAAAATTTTAAGTGGAAATTTAGAAGAGTTACTGGCATTGCTCTCTTCTTTGCTAGTAGTCATAAAACAAACCATCTTTAAAGGTCCATTCCTTTCTAAACAGAACACCCTGGCTAGTCAAAGAAGGTATGAAAACTTAAGACATGGTAATTGTGGGATCCAATTTGTCACATAGACAGAAAAGTCCCATTTTTCAGAGTGATGGGAAGACATTTTCAGGAAATATATTGAAAATTGTGTGTATTTGACCAGAATGAGATGAATGGTTTACATGAGTAGAAGAAGGCTGTGGCTTACATTTAGAACATGCAGACTGGGAGGGGTAGAGAAGTGACAGACATCTGAGTTAAGATGTCAAGGAGGATACAGAATACAAACCATATAAAGGAGTTTTAGGAGACAAGTAGACGCTTTAACGGGGGTAGTATGGATTTAAGGCTGTAGTGACAAAGTCAGGAGCTGAAGTAGTGAAACTGAGAGGTGACAGGGAATGTGACAAAAATGTGACTATCGTGTTAGAAGCATAAATTCCAGACCTCTTGTCATTTTAAAGTAGCTTAAAGTGAAGAGAGCTATTAAGTAACTGATCATCAGTTTATTGAGGTGAGTGGAAGAAGTTGACAATCTCGATCCTATGTTCTCAGAACTTAGTTGTCAAGATGTTAGCTTCCATTTGGTTGCCTGTATGAATGTGATTTTTCAAAAACAAATTATCTGTTTTAAACGGCCTCTTTGTCAGTCTTTTTATACGTAGGAGCTTCCACCCTACGGCCACATTATAAATAACAAAGGCCATTGAATAAACCCGATTGATTGCTGGTTCACAGTAGTTTAGATTTGTGTTCGAGGAAATTAATTTTACTGCCAACAAGAGAAGTGACCATGCTCTCTCTCTAGACTCCGGGTATATGGCAGCTTTGGAGTTTGGTTTGTCCAGAACCTGCTGTTTAATGAGCTGCTCTCAGCTGGGGCTCAGAGGTCTTCACACTACATTTGTCTAAATTCTTGGCCATTTCCTTCACTGATCAGGTCAGCTTCAAAGGAGAGCCTTTGAGCCCAAACCAGCACACTTAATGGTCCAGCTAAGTGCTTCCTATTAAAAAAAAAAAAAAAAAAGCCATGTAGACTAAAGAAGTAAAACCACCACACATGGTAAAGTAGGAAACTCTTCCCTTTGCTTCTTGGAATATTCCTGATGCCTATAAGAAGCAACTTGATTTTTTTTCTAAAAGAGTAACTGTGAATCCGATGTTATTCACAATACATTATTCATATGGATATAAAAAATAGTTAGAAGTGATCATATGTACCAAAACAGTTTTCAATTACTTAATCATCTTTTTCAGTTTCATTCAAAAAGTATCATGAATGTAAGATTGTATATCTATATATAGTGCTTGGCATACTGTAGGCATTCTATCATTTACCTGTCTATCATCTATCTATCTATCATATATATATACATATATATGTATATATATATATATAGAGTGTGGGGTAGATAAATTAATGAATGATTAGCAACGCTTCATAAAATTTCCTGTTCCCTGATACAAGTCATCACTATTTTCTTTTAAATTTCAAAGACTGTCATTCAGTATTGTTTCAAAATATAAAAATCAGTTTCTGTTTGAGATATGAAAAACATGAAATAAATTGCATGCATATTTGTACTGCTTCTTACTTTCAAATGAGCTACTTTTATCTCACCACCATTTTCATCTTCATCTTTGCTAGGAATAAAAATGAGATCTCATTTCAGAGAAAAATCATCAAGAATAATAAGCATGATTATATTAACAGTGTATTTTTGGATGCACATGTCTAATCAAGAGGGGAGGCAATAAGAGAAGAAGAGAGGGAGAAAGAGAACATAATGGAAAGACACAGGTGCTCACACTTCTGTACATGTTAGCTTTGTAAGATTCCATTTCTCAAATGGAATCTGGCATGAGAGTCCCTAAAGCAGGCTGAACAAGAGAAGCAGGTTTTGTGTGTAAACCAAATGCTTTCAGTTCTCAAAGAACCACCTCAAAATCTATAGTCTGTTCAGACCATCCACATTACGGACCTCACGAAGTAGTCTAAGCAAATGCTGATCTTTAACCACCTATCTCCATCCTGCCTCTGAAATGGTATCTTAGCTAAGTGTAGAAGCCCATGTCTATAATAGCAGCACTGAGGAGGGAGAAGCAGGGTGATCGCCTCAAGTTTGAGGCCAGCTTCCTCCACAAAATGAGTTTCAGACTAGCTCAAGACTCTGCCTCAAAACCAAAACAAGAAACAAAAAGCCAGACTCTCCATCCAACACTGTACATAAGGGCATCGGAGCCACACTGTGCCTCTTAGGCTTATTACTCTTGTATCCTTTCCCCCCTTAATACAAGATGCATTTTAAAGCAGCCAAGGGAAAGGAATGGAGAAGGGTTAAACTTGTAACTATAAAGCAGTAAACCAGAAATGGTTTAAAGCCAGAAATTGCAATTCAGAGACGGTGGTTTCTGGTCTTCCAAGCTACGTATTGCGTATACTCGAAGGTCCTCTTTCAGAATAGCTTTGTAAACAAGGCCACTTCAGAGGCCACTAAATCTCCCGTTACAGAAAGCGCCTTTTCCTTTCACATCTCTGTCTACTACATCGCTTCTATTACAAAGATCACGAAGTAGGGTAAGAGACAGAGAGGCAGGGAAAATTCACTTTATGTCTTTAATTTACTTTCTTTTTTCATTCTTTCTTCTGAAAGTCATACTCTGAATGTCTTTTGTAAAAATGTGTGCTGAAACATAATTCTCAACACAAGGAAGTTGAGAGGTGGACCTTGAGAGGTGAGGAGATGAGAGAGGTGCCCTGTACCTGAATGAATAGCAATCCAGCATTAGGGATCTCAGTGTGAGCTGATGATAACACTTACCAGGTTTATTTTTGTTTTTTGGGTTTTGTTGTTGCTGTCTTTTGTTTGTTTCCTTGCTTGGGTTTCCAGACAGGGTTTCTCTGTGTAGCCCTGGTTATCTGGGAACCTGTTCTATAGACCAGGCTGGCCTTAAACTCATAGAGATTGCCTGCCTCTTGTCTTCCAAGTGCTGGGATTAAAGGCATGTGCCACCACAACCTGGCTCTTTTCAGTAGATCCGTTGTTTTTTTTCTGTCTCATGGTGCATGGTTACCCTTCTACAGTATTATGACAAAGCATGAAAGCCCTTACACATACCATCATCATCCACTTGGACCTCCAAGCTTCTAGAATCACGAGTTAACGAAACTTCTGTTGTTTATAAGCCTCTCGGTCTTGGTTAAGCTTTATATGATCAGAAAACAGACAAGTACAGAAGCTGCTATTCATAAATGTAAATTTGAGCCCAAGATGTGACAACATTACATGCTATGCTGGATGTCCTCCTTGCTCTTGCAGGAAGCTTCCTGTACGCTCTATCCTATCAGCTCCTGAACCAGGTACCCTGACATCTCCCTTCCTGATAGCAATTTCAAGTGCTACAATGATTTTCAGTTTAAGTCCAGGACTCTAACTTTGCTGAAGATACAAATTATTTTATTAGCCAAAATGTTTGGTCAATAAATATCGGCTATGTATAAGTGAATTTAAAGGTCTGCAGGAGACAGTATTTTAATTATATTTGGATTATTTGCTTTTAGAAGAATACTTCTTCTAGTTTTAAAGGAATAAATACAGGAGGAGAAGAAAGGACAAATTACCATAATTTATTCAGTTAGAAGGTATTTTAAAGTACTATCTATGAATGAACAATTCTTTGAAGACCTTTTGAATGAACACCAAAATATAGTTTTAGGTTGTGATTTTCTAATGGGTACAGCTAGCTGGTTGGAAGCCAGCAGAGCAACCAAACTGCTTTTACCACTAGATATTTTGACTTTATCAATACCTGAACATCTGAAGCCTTTTGGAATTTGGTTCTATATTATGTAGAATAAATGTCCTTGGTTACTAAACTCATAGTAAGCAATTTGCATTATTCTAATGGCTGCCATCCTCATTGCCAAAAGCTGGGAGCCTGAATAAGGAGATCAAGGAGTGAGCCTGAGAACACAGTAGTCTGTTCAGTGCTGGGAGGGACATAATGTCACATTCAGAAAGGATCCAGGGCACAGTCAAGGACTTGCAGCATTAATACATTTTCAAAACAAGCCCACCAAATGTAAAAGGTGCTATGCAAAAAACAACATTTTAAAAAGTGTTTCATTTTGTAAGCACAACAAAAATAGGATAGGAACAAAAAAATCAGTAGCCACAGGTGCTCTTCTTTGGGCATTGCATTACCTGGGGTCATCCAGATCCTTTAAGATTAACTCATATTCTAGTCTACAGAGTTACTGGGTGAATCCAAAATACAAGGCTCTTAACCTGGCACTCCACCCTTCCTTGAAAAGTTAATTAACTCAGATAAAGGCATTATTTCTATTTTACTGTCACCAGAGTGGTCCTCTTAGCATACTGAGGTCTATGCATTCAGAATGAGATTCCTAAAGACAGTGACTACAATAAATATCATGGAGTTATTCTTCAATAATAAACATATGGCACAATCATTTTCCAAAAATGAAAAGTTAATCAAAACAAAGGCAGACACTTTTAGCATCGTGAAAAGCATTTCAATTGTGCTCATCAAAATTAAGAATTTGTGTTTAGTTTTTAAAAGTATATGACTAATATCTGTACCTTCATTTGGTGACAAGATCTATAAGTAAATGAACAAATCACTTCTGTTTCTGTCCATAAAAATGACCACAAAACTGGATGTTGGCTGACATATAATCTGTGTCCCAAATATTTGTTGAAGGGGAAACTGGCCACCACCAAGGAGAGAAGCAGAAGAGAGTAGTACAAAGTGCAAAGTGTTGCTTGGTGGTCTAGCATAAGAAAAATATTTTTATGTAAATAGATGATACCTATAAATATTCAAATATCTTATATGAACTAATCACCCACAAGCCTATAGAGTGGCTAGCCTGAAAAATCATCAAGATAGATCTAAAATTTTTATATCAGCCATGTAAGTGGAACTAATTGGAACCATTGAAGAAGAAATTGGTTTTCTGTGTCCAGAAACTGGTGGGGATTTTATTACTTCTAAGTTTACAAAACTACAAGTAGTTGTAAAATTCAGCTTTGCAGACATAAAATTCTCAGGCAAGATGCGAGTTTAAGTTGGTGTTTTCTAACCCAAGAGGAACATGCCCTGGGGTTTAAGTCACTTACACTGTAGACACTGAGCTTGCTTGACGGCTGTTCACACACCTGTAAGCTCTCAATGCCTCTTCAAAATGGCTTATAGAGTCTTATTATTTGAGACATAAGTCTGACACTGTTTAAGCTGCACCTTCAGTCATCCTGCTGCAGGGACTACAAGCTTTAGGCAGGAACACCCACAAAGTGTGTGTAAGAGTCTCAGTGTGTCACTTTTGTTTATATGTAATAATCTAGGAAACAAAACAGCCTAGACTAGCCACATTATGAAGAAGTTGCTAAGGACTAAGGACACTGAAGGAAATCAAGAGTGCCTCAGATACGGCAACGCTAAAGAGAGTCATGAGTCATTCAGAGGTTCAGTTTAACATAGCTTTTTAATCTGAATTTGGTTTTTAGGACATGTATGCTCTCTGAGTAGTGTCTTGTGATTAAAAGTAGCCTTTGAAGAAGCTTGATAAAGAAGTTCCAGCTCCACTGCCTATAATCCCAGCTGTAGGGAGCCACTGCTTATAATCCTAGTTCCAGGGAGCCACTGCCCTCTTTTGACCTTCATGAGCACCAGATGTGTATATCCTGCACAGACATATATGCAGACAAACTAGTCCTACACATAAAAATAAAATAAATTTAAAGGAATATTTTAAAGCGAGAGAGAGAGAGAGAGAGAGAGAGAGAGAGAGAGAGAGAGAGAGAAATAGAGAGAGATAGATTCCAGTTTCAAAGGTGGTGCAGACTAGGTAATTCTTTAAATAATCTGATGTTAGTATAAGTCTGATATTCTCCTAATAAATTTCTGTTATCTAATAATGATACAAAAGTGTTGCAACTTTCTGCATTTGCAGCAAAACCCAGCAAGCTGTCCTTTCACTTCTGGGACAGAAAATAGCCCTACTATTTGATAAATTTCTACTCATGGGGTATGTGCGCCCTGCCTATTAAGTAAGGTGTTCCTTTCTTCTTAATGTATAAATTAATAGGCAAAATGTATACTTTTACCAGCAAATGACTACATTTCCTGCTACCCAAACTCCTTGAAGATGCTGTCTTTGCACCTGGTAATGGTGTCTAAGGAATGACAGACAGCTGTTGCAATGACTCCTCTCATAGCCTGCAAAGTCAGCACTGGGTCCATCCTCCAGTCAAGGTCCTGTTTACGTAGGTAAGAGTTTGAGACAGAGAAATTTATATACAAAGAGCCAAGTGGATTATGGTAAAGATTGAACTGTACTCAAACATAAAAATCCATGACAGTCTACATAAAATGGTGAATTCTAATTTAGCCAAGTGAATTCTAATTTAGCCAAGTGATAACTTATTAAACAACAGGGGCAAGCAACTACCAGTTAAATAGTACAATAAGGATTCAAAGCTAAACATATATGCTCCCTCTTTAATAGCCATTTTAATTGTATGTATGTGTGTGAGTCTGTGTGGTAATATGGCACACAAATGCAGGGACCTTTGGAGGCCAGAGATAACTAACCTCTCCGGTGGTGAGCCACCTGAAGTGTTAGGAACAATATTTGGGTCCTTTGCAAGTGCACACTGTGCTCTTAACTGCTGAGCTAACCTTCATAGCCCCAATATACCCATCCCTTGACTATTTATTTTAGTCTTTTTGGTCATTGTGGACAAGTTCAAAGGTATTTTCATTTATGTATTTGCACTCTGAATTCTTATGTAAAAAGCTAATTTATTTTCATGTATCTTGGGGGAGATTAAATATAATTTAAATATATTTAAATATAATTTATTTTATTTAATATATTATATTTATATATTATATTTTATAATATAATATATTATATAATATGGTATGTAAATATAGTATATTTTTATATATTTATAAATATATAATATTTATATAAATATAAATAAATATGAATATAATTTAAATATAATTAAAAGATAAATTAAATTTAAAAGTGTCATTTATAAGCAAATAAAAATTTATAGTACAAAGATGTAATTTCTGGATGTCCATTCTCTTTGAATTAATTGGATAAGTTGATTATTTAATATATGTTTTCTGTTAAACTTTTTGGGTTGTTTACAGAGAGCCTTCTACTTATATGCATTCATAAGGAATCAGGTCTACTATCATGAATCAGGAAATCCTCTGTATCTCCTGACAGAGCTAAAAAGCACTATTTCTAGGCAAGAAGGCTATAGTAAAATAAAATCTAACTGCTAGAAAACAGGTCTATTAAATTTGCTCAACTGCTTTATTTAATTGAATGACAAAATTAGTCTGTTTAAGTTTATCTAAGAAATGTAAAGTTTAACTCCTGACAACACCCAGATGACCTCAAAGAAGATGATGAGCACCAAAGAGCCTCCTTATGGACATGCCTTCAAAGGCGGCAAACCAGCCACTGGGCAAATGTCCTTGTTCCTGCCACAAACAGAATCTGCCTAAAAATGGGCACTCTGCCAAGTCAGGGTAAGCAAGTCCTCAATAGTTCCTGCCCTGTGAACAAGTCTGGCAGAGATATTAGGCCAGAATGCTGAAGATGAGGTTCCAATGTTATGAAAATGTATTGGGTCAGGCAGTAAACTGTCTTAAGTCAATCTGTACAATTTGGAAGCTGCTAACTCACACTGCTGGTTCACTCAGGAATTTAAGTTTTATTCCTTTTCAAGTCTCTGAGGGGCATTGAAGACAAGATAGTGTAGTTTGACAACCAAGTTTAGTTGGTTAGGGGACAATATCGTTTTAGATCAAGATAAATAAGTTAAGCTATTAGAGTTGAGATAGGATAGACAGGCTCATAATTTGGCTAAATTTGGAAATTTAGACCCAACAAGACAGGAAAGACACTTACTTCAAACCAGACGAATGCAGATGGCCAAGTCACTATGAATGTAACATGTATAGAACTCATTATTCTCATGATTGTCACATGGTTCTCCCTGCTGTATGTAGTTTGTCTTATACATGTGTAATAAAATAAATGTATTTCTTCAAAAAAAAAAAAAAAAGGAGAAACACTTAAGCAGTGCTGCAGTAAAAGTGATCCCTGAGCTCTTAAAAAAAGAAGAAATGTAAAGTTTAAGGAAAAATATTACTTCTGAATGATCTCATCCTCATTAAACACACACACACACACACACACACACACACACACACACACACACACACACACACAGAGCAAATGTTATGCTGTTTTCTGATGCCTTGTTAGAAAGTTTTGTCCTCCTTCATGTTTCTGCACAACTGGATACAAATGTGCTTATGGCAAACCGCCATAAGCAGGCCAATCTGCCTGAGCAGCGCCACTCACCTTTCCTGATAGAGTCACTGCTTGAGACAGGCAGGGGAGCAGGGCCTTCCATGCTCATTTAGCAGCGAGTGACACGGGAGTTAAGTGACTTGTGAAAGGTCGTACAACCAGTCATTGCTCAGGACAGAAATAGAGCCAGGGCTTGCTGACCTCCTTGTCTCCTACTAAAATGATTCAAGGACAAGAGAAATGACTTCTGAACTGTAAAATAATGTAGTCTTTTGATTGTCTCATCCTTGTGCAGGATGAGTTCAGACATTTATGTGGTTTAATGGCTGCCTGTATGTGTACATGGTACTAGATAACTAAGTATTTATGGGGCTCACCTGGAGAAGGCTAATAATCCTCCCTTTCCAATCATGCCTTAACTGGCTGTTGTTATTCATCTAGGAGGTGGAGCTCTGTGACAATCCATACCCGCATGTTAACAGGTGACATCAATGTTCTGGTCTTGCTTAGGCAGCCAGTGCGCAGATGCTATGGGTAAGCCTTTCTTATCATATATAAAAGATACTAACTATTTCACAGAAGACTTCCTGCTCCTTTGGCTCATAAAACCCCTCCCCATTTCCATGAGGTTCCCTTAGACTTAGGTGTAGGAGTTGTGTTGTAAACGTATCAATCATCTGACTGGACTATAAAGGACACCCAGCATGTGGGTACTCACGCCTGGTTATATAAACCTAGCCATCTACCTGGGCTAATAAGATCATAGATCATAGATAAGAATCATCTACTAGTACTACAACAACAACTACCACCAGCATCACCACCACCACCACCACCACCATCACCACCACCACCACCATCACCACCACCATCACCACCACCACCACCACCATCACCACCACCACCACCACCACCACCACCACCATCACCACCATCACCACCACCATCACCACCACCACCATCACCACCACCACCACCACCACCACCATCACCACCACCACCACCACCAGCACCATCACCACCACCAGCACCACCACCACCAGCACCATCACCACCACCAGCACCACCATCACCACCATCACCACCATCACCACCACCAGCACCACCACCACCAGCACCATCACCACCACCAGCACCACCATCACCACCATCAGCACCACCACCACCAGCACCACCATCACCACCACCAGCACCACCACCACTACTCCTACTCCTACAACTAAAATGCTAACCTGCATATGTCCTAACTGCATCCTAACTGCATATCCTTACACCCACAGATAAGTGTAGCCCCCACTCTTCTTCAAAAGAAGTTTCCTTTAGCAGTTCATAGAGACCATTACAGAGAGCCACAACTGGTCAAAATTCAGAGAACAACTGACAGTTGGAGTTTAAAATTACTTTTTAAAAATGGCAGAATTATGACTATACTCAAAACTTTCACGACATATTAAGTGAACATCGTTTGGGTTGTGCCATTTAATTAAAAAAAACAAAACAAAACAAAACAAAAAAACAAAAACAAAAACAAAAAAAAAACCCAAGAATCCAGTGTTGCTGACATACCAACAATAGCTCACTTATATTTAGAATGAGACACGAGAGAAGAGAATCTGAAGAAGAATCCAGCTCAGTAGACATCCTAAAAACATCTCAGCAAACTTTGAATTGAATTACAGTGAGGAGAACTGGGGAAGAGGAACACATTTCAGTGGAATTTACTTACTCAACCATGTAATAAGCCTTTAATGTTCGCATTACTAAACAGCACATCATCTTTGCTGTTGGGATCAAGACTGACAAGAGACTGTATTACTCAACAGACATACCTGTACTTTTGAAAAACTAAAAAATTGTAGCTTTTAATTATGGAACATCTAAGACAATCAATCCATTCTAACTACCCTCTTAAAAAATAAACAAACAACAACAAAAAGCCAAAAGCAGAGAATAAACATTTCTATGCAGCCTTTATAGAAAAATGCTTTTTGAAACAATGTTTTGAATACATTCTGCTTTATAAAAAACTATAAAAGAACAGCACAGAAAGGGCTGTGAGGAATGGCATGGCCTATCATGTTGTGCATGCATGAGTTAGCTTTTACAAGATCAGAACCAAAAGCTAAGATGAGTATACTAGCCAGCCTAAGCCTGATGCTTCGCAAGTTCAATGTCACATGGCTCAGGGTCAGTGGCGGATCCAGTCAATGTTACTCTCTCTGGAGAGTGATACATTTTAAAATACTTGGGTAAATATGCTACTTATCACTCAGAATAAAGATTCTGCTGCTCTATTTTAATGTGAAGAAGAGTCGTGCTGATGTTATGACAGCCATAACATATGTGGTGTGTTGTTTTCATCATGAATATCAAGTAGACATAATATCCTAAAGAAGATCCAGGTCTAAAGAAAGCAGCGCCTATATTGGCCAATAGAACAGCAGGAAATCTAGCAAACCCCATGGGCATTCTCATCTTCGGGGAAACTTGGGCAGTACAAGATATCAAACTGACAAAAGTTTTTCACTCTCTGATGGGGAAAGAGACATACATAAAACAGATTCATATGAAAACTATTTTTTCTTTTATTGTAATTTATTTGCATATTATATCCCCATTGTTATCCCCTCACTCTTATCTTCCCATTCCCACTCTCTGTCGCTCTTCTGCCCTATTCCCTCCCCTAGAGCTCGGAAAGGAGGGCTCTCCTCCCCCACTGTCTGTTCACAGCCTATCAGGTCTCATCAGGATAGCCTGTATCCCCTTCCTCTGTGTGCCTAGAAGGCTGTCCTGCCAAGGGGCAGTGATCAAATCATGAGCACCAGAGTGCATGTCAAATGTTCAGTGGCAGCTCCACCCCCACTTGGAGAACCACACAAAGGAATACTAGTCAGCTATAAAAAACAAACAAACAAAATCTTGAAATGTGCAGGCAAATGGATGGAACTAGAAACAATCATCCTGACTGAGGTAACCCAGACTCAGAAAGACACTCATGATACTCATTTGTAAATGGCTATTGGCCCAACATAGATGTCTCCTGAGAGACTCCATCCAGCAGAGGATTGGGACAGATACTGGGATTCAAAGCTAGACTCTGGGTGGAGCACTGGGTGGAGAGTTATAGGGAAGATTCAGGGATGGAAGGATTAGGAGGGGTCAGGAGCTCCACACGGAGCCCATCAAGGCTGGCAGATCTGGACACAGGGGTCCTGCACAAACTGATCTACCAAGCAAGGACAATGCATGCAGAGAATCTAGACCCCCCTGTTCAGATGTAGCTGATGGACAGATGAAAACTATTTTTAATACCACTGACAAACTGGAATAGTAATAAACTAGATTAACAGTAGTGATGAGTAATTTGAATCTCTGTATTTTTCCACATATTTCAATATTTTGTTCCTTATATCTTGTTTTTCCTCTGTACTTCTATTACGTCTCAGTTATGACTTCTGAATAGCTTTGAGCAATGGTATCAGCTAACATTCTGTACATAAAGGAATTCCCTATCACTTTTTTTTTTAAAAAGAATACTGTTGCTTGCCACTGGAGCCAATCAACAGTGATGACTAGTGAAAGGGAAAAGTAGGTCTCTAAATTTACTTCACATCTGACAGCTCTTCAGCAGACATGGATAATGGATACCGATGACTCACAAACACAACTTCTCTACAAGTAAGCCTTTTCTTTTTGACCTTAGAAAAGGCAAAGCTTTTTAGTAGTCAACTGTACCCTGCACTCCTCTTTCAAGAACTCAACAAGGATTTGTGAAACGCATGTGACATCAGCTTCTATGCCACTATTGGGATGAATATAAAAGGCTGAGCTGGGAATCTAAACTTTTTAACTTCTCAAAAAGCCATTAGTGTGAACTTTTCCACTAGGTTCCAGCCAATGTTACCAATCTAAATGATGCTGAAAAGAACGGAAATTTGTACCAGTATGTCGCACTCTTTTTGCTTACTGGCCTTTAGGGGTGTACTTGGATCAATCTGTATAAGGCAGCACTTGTGAGAAGTACATTCTCACATATCTACATGGGGACAATTTATTTCCTAGGTATATGATATATTCATTAATATAAACAAAAACATCTGTTTTAAGCCCCTAATATGTGCCAAAAGCCATGTGCTACATTTTTTGCAAACCAGTGCTAATACAAAATAGACAGAGTTACATAAAGTCAGTTACCTATTTAGCTGATGAACTTTCAGAAAAAAATAAAGAAATTTTGATGTATTTATTATGTTTTGGCTCATGAGAACTCAAAATTACATGTTAAGATTGCTGTGTTTTCTGATGCATAAAACTGATTCATTTCTAGTCTTCCCAGAGCAAATCTTTGTGAGGTTAAAGATTTTCGCTACATTTGAATTTCCTGATTTTTTAAAAGGCTTTTGCTAATATACAACTAAATAATCACTTAGGAAGAACCTTGTCTTTACAAAGTCTCTACTCATCCTCCACTCACTCAACTCTACACAAAAACGATTGTCTTGCTGTGCCAAAATTTCAACCATATGTCTGAACTCTGATATGTGACTCAACCAGAAGATGATGCTCCAATGTTTCAGAGAATTTTGGGTGACTGTTTAGGCAGTAAACTGTCTCTTTCACTTTTTTTCACTTTGGAAGCTGCTAAATTACACTTCCTGTTTACTCCAGTAATTGGTTTTATTCATTCCCACGTCTCTAATGGAGTTGAAGAACAGATTGTTTAGTTTTAAATTAAGCTTAGCTGTTTAGGCGTTAAGCTGTTTTTAGGTCTAGATAGATGTTATAAGTTGATAGAGATGAGATATGATAGATACTGATTTACATTTAGAATTTTAGACTCTTCTTTCCCAAGATAGGGAAGATGTTTTCTTCAAGGTTGCCAAATACAAATAGCCAAAACACTACGAATGTAAATTTTATATAATTCCTGATTGTTCTGTGGTTCTTCTTGCTGTATGTAACTTATTTTATATATGTGCAATAATATAAATGTATATGTAAAAATGAAAATAAATAAAAAGAATACAGTTAAGTAGGAATGTATATTGTTAGTAGCCATTGTCTTACCACAAATAAAAATTCCGTGGTATCCAAAGATTTGATACAAGATCTAAAACATTAAATTGCCTTCAGCAAGCTATGTACTCACTAACAGATATACCAACTTTACTCATTAACCCCTTGCATCTGTTTTATCCTGGCATTGTAAAATAAGCACAATTAACCTATTATATTTATAAATAATAGGAAATTATTATTTCAGTGTTCAAAACAGCTTTACAAGTATCTTGGGTCACTATTAACTATCATACTATGGACTTTCATTCTCTGTACGTACTGAGTTGGTCACCTGCTAGGCTCTAGGATCTAGGTTCTCAGCCTGTTGGTTGTGACCTCTTTGGGGTAAGACAAACCTTTCCCAAGCGTCATCCTGAACATTAGATATTTACGTTATGATTCATAACAGGAGCAAAACTAAATTTTGAGGTGGCAATGAAATAATTTTATGGTTGGGGGTCACCACCACATGAAGAGCTGTATGAAAGGGTCACAAGCATTAGGAAGGTGGAGAACCACTGCTCTAGGACCAGAGAGACAAATAAACAGAATCCTTACATGAGATTTTTACATCCTACCTTTAAATTTGAAGAACAAGGAAAAATATTTAAGGAACATAATAATCAAAGCAGTGAAAAACTTTCCAGAATTTATTTTTGAGCTACTAGGCTCAATTATCATCTGAATGGAGTGAGTTGTAGTGTCTCCCACTTCTGTTTTCAGTCCAGAGGGAGCCAGACACAGGATGACATGCGTGAAGCTAAAGGCCTGACAACGGAGCTGCCTTCCTTCAAGTTTGATAAAATCACCAGAAGAGAGAAGAAATAAAAAGGTAATGGTTCTGGACGATGGCACCTGCCAAATCAAGAACACTGACTTCATGTCCTTTGTTTAGGGCAAGCTTCATAGAAAGGCCAAGCTGGCAGTTGAGTCAGAACTTCAATTTGGGAAAATTCACATATGCAGATCTGCTGGACACAGATTAAGAGATTGCCGTATTTAATAAGGGATCCTCAAGAACCTAGCTCCACTGGAAAAGGAAACCTTTTCCAACTGCAGTTTTAAATAATATCTGCTTCTAGTAAAGGTATTTATAAAATCTACTTTAGTGCTCTATTTTAATTTGAAAGTGTAAATTTGGGAGACCTCCTCTTTTGCCATGTCTACATCCTATCACCCTATCTCCAAGACAATTTTAATTAGCAAGAAGAGCTCACCAAATGCTATCACCCCTTTCTGCTATTCTAGTACATTCCTATATTCCCCTAACAGCCAATTAGTGAGAGCAGACAGGAAAGTGGAGTCTATAATATTCAGGGTCCCTAATTCCCCACACACCATCTAGTGGTGATGATAATTCTATTAATAGTAATGATGATGCCGATTGTGCATTCTCAATGAATTTAAAACATCTAAACAGACCACTATAACAGCAAATAAAGCAATCTTGGTTTTCCTTTTAGAAGCATTTTCCAAACATCATAAAGCACTTTCAACACACTGGCGAAAATGACAATGGCTTCCCGAATAGAATTTAAGTTTTGGTCCTCAATATTTTAAAGTAAGGTATTGATTTACAGAAGAATTAAAGACATTTTTTTCTTTAAAAGTCACATTTAAGCAGAATGGGAATTATTGTACAACCATGAGGGGATTAAGGTGGGGAAAGCAGCTGACAGAGAGTAAAGCTGGGGGAAAGATGACTTAAGTACAATTTATGTATGTACAAAACATGTCAAAATGAAAACCATAATTTTGTAAAAGATACACTAGTAAAAACTAAAGTTTTTCCTTGACCACTGGCTCTCTAAGCACCAACAGAAGGCTATGTTATTTTTGATGTTGGAACACCAACTTCTGAAATGCATAGGAAAGAAGTCCATTCACATGTGTCCAGTTTCAAAGCTACCTTTCATCATAAATGGGCCTTTGACATGGCTCTGTTTATAGATTATTTTTATTTCACCATTTATTTTGCCCCACGTATTTTCCAAAATATATATCGTTGTTTATAATTTACTGCCACTTTAATTATTTTCTTTAGGTAAATATTAAGGCCATTGTCTGTCACTCCTCATCTACCCTACACTTTGCTGCTAAAACCATATATGAACTTAAAAAGTAATAAACAGTCTACTCTGAAGCATTTGCTTTTATTACCAGTTGGAAAACTGATAAGCCTATAGCAACAGCTCCAGTGTCTCTAATTTGAACAGTGGCTGTGTGTGTTCATGTGCACACATGCTTGTGATTATTAGTCAGGCATATAGACACATATGTACACTACATGTATATGCTTTGTTATGAGTGTAATTTGTTACTGTCTTTAATTTCTTCCATTACTCTCTCAGATCAAATAACCCACAATCTCGAATTGTGGATTCCTATGATTGTTTAAAGATGCTTTCTACACCCTGAGATCTATATTGAAACAAAGGTGAAGAACAGTACATAAAATCCTATTATTAGTAAAATTAGTGACATAAGATGTTGAAAAATTTTGTGTTAATGCACTATGTATATTTAAAGGTATAAATATAGTAGACATACTCTTACAAGCCAAAACTAGAGATGAAAAAATAGGTAGGGAATTATATTTAAAAGCCACTCTGCAATCCTCTGTAATACTAAGCATGTTTCCCTTATAAAAGCTAGGCTGAAACACACAAGTAGCACAGAGTTGCCTTTTGTCAGAGAATAAAGTGCTCCTCCACTGAGCACAACTGCGTGTGTACTTATGATGTAGAGCCAAGAGACTGCCATTAGAGCGGTTCTTTATCAATTGCTCTCTACCTTGTTTTTTGAGACAGGGTCTTTGGTTGAACCAGGAAGCAACCTGATTAGGCTAGCCACTAAATCACAGAGATTACACGTGTGTGCCTAGCATTTTATGTGTGTGCTAGGGGACCAAACTCATACCCCATGCTTGCTCAGCAAGCTGTTTATTCACTGAGCCTGCTGTCCTACTGAAATCATGATCAAATTCCTAAGATGACATTTCTGAAGCCTCTTTTGGAATATATCACCATCTGAGGACTGCTTAGTTCTCAAGTTGCTTATAAAACCACACTGAGTATCAGTGGTGTTTTGCCTCTACTAGACATGTAACAGGGTGACCCATTCATGTCATTTCAGTCATTTGAGTTCAAGGCCAGCCTGGGCTGTATAGCCAGAACCTGTTTAAAGCAAAAAAACACCAATTCTTCAATAAATGCTATGTGTTATTATTATTTCACCCAAGGATTTCATACTACTTTCAATGACAGCTCCCATTTTCAGAGGCAAGTAACAGCATGGAAAAGACTGAAGAGCACATTCTAAATAAATAGCACTCAGAGAAGAGGCTCAGCTGACTGACTCCCAACCTGAGAGTCACTCACTCCAGATGCCTCCTGATACCATTCATATAGTTAAGCAGTTTTGAGAACAAGGATTAGTAAACTGTAGTACTGTGCTACACAGGCAGGAGCCTTACTCCTTATTAGTGGTTGTCAAGGCTTCCAAGCCTGCAAGCATGAAATAGGGTGGCAATTAAGGTCAGGATCACAGTCCTGGACACAAGTAGAAACTGCCTCTAGATGAGGCTGCCTTTGGCAGAAGTTCTGTGGTATTCTTGAAGAAAGGGTCCTTTGTCAGTGCACTACTGAGAGTCCTGACGACTGCAGATAACACCCGCAGCTCTACTAGTTGCCTTACTGCCTTGTCTTCTTCACAGAGCATCTCTCAAAAGGCCTCTTTCCTTCCAAAACGTTCTGATTTTATGTCTAGGTGTGTCATGCTCATTAAATTTCTCTAGTTCGGGAGGAATGGGAGGATACAAGGGATGGGATAAACATTGAGATGTAACAAGAATAAATTAATTAAAAAAAAATAAATTTCTCTAGTTCTAGTTTATGAGTTAACATATTTATATACGTTACATATATGCATATATGTTACAATATATAACACACACACAGTATACAGACCAAGCAAAATGAATATGAGAAGCCTAAATTCGGTTTCACACATGCTAAAGCATGATCAGAAAGAGAAATACTAAGGGCTGAAGGCTTCTCATGAAACAGTTGTCTCTACAAGCTCCTCCAGGCCCTGGTTAGTTGGTCTTCCTGTGGAGCTCCTGTCACCTCCAGGTCCTTTTCTCCTTACTCCCACTTTTCCACAAGACTCCCTACACTATGCACAATGTTTGGCTGTGACTCTCAGCAATCTGAAAACTGAAGCACCAGCCAAGGGCCATGCATGGACGGGACCTAGGCCCCCTACACAGATGTAGCCGATGGGCAGCTCAGGCTTCATGTGGATTCCCTAGTAAGGGGAGTGGGAGCTGTCTCTAACATGGACTCTGATGCCAGCTTTTTGATCACTTCCTCTTGGTGGGGCTGCCTTGCCAGAACATAGGGGAAGGGGATGCACTCAGTCCTAATGAGACTTGATGACTAAGGGGGGTGGGTATGAGGGCTTCCCTTTTGTAAGGAATAGGGGAGGGGAGGAGGGAAAAGAAAGGAGGGTGAGACTGGGAGGAGAGAGGAGCTACAATCAGTATGTAAAGTGATAAATAAATACAATTTAAAAACCCAGTTGTTTCATTCTATTTAATGGAAATGAGAAGGAATTTATGGTTCCTTTTTATTTTGCTTTTGTGTTTGTTTTTTGTTTGTTTGTTTTGTTTTTTGAGGGTTTTTTTTTTTTTTGAGACAAGGTTTCTTTATGTAGCCCTAGCTGTCCTGGCTGCCTCTGCCTCCCTGAGTGCTGGGATTACAGGCATGTGCCACCATGCCTAGCTGGGTGGATCTAGTAAATGTAAAATTCTTACATTTAGAAAACATCCTGTTAGTGTATCTCAAGGGACTAAAGATAGGTAATTTTTTGACACCTACTAAAATATGAGGTCATTCTTGTAACTGTTGCCCTATAGCCAAACTTCTCACCTGTTTCTGGACTAGTAAAAACAAAATCCTGTTTGCTACAATGGAAGAGAAGAAAGTAAAGTGAAGAAAATATGAAAGATCTGCACCTACTAGTTTAGGAAAATAATCAGCTCAATACCTGAATTAAGATGAACTAAAAATTTTAAAAATAAAGTATTTAAAAATCACACAACTAGAAACTGACAGGTAGGAATAAAAAGTAGGCTGGTAAAGGGAAAATAAAGGGCAGAGGCAGCTCAGCTTCAGCTAACAGATTAAAAAACATTGTCTGCCTTAGGGAAAAACTGGCTTACAGTTCTAGGTAAGCCAGTAGCCTGCCACTCTGAGCTCTCCCATCCCTAAGGGGAAGTAGTAGGACATATTTAAAAGCCTTTTCAAGTTTTAACTCTCTCCATGAGGTTTCATGATTCCTAGTATCCCTGTTTTCTTAGAGGACTCTGGGTCTGTTTGCTATTCCCAAAACTGAATTAAGGTCCTAAAACAGACCCTTGTGTATACAGCACTTTTTTTTTTTTTTTTAATATGGAAGAGGTAATAATGCAAATCATTGAGAAGCAGGTGAGTAATTTACAAGATGGAACCGGACAAGCCAGCCTTACACAGACAGAAAATCCTTATCTCCCCGCCATACTGCCATACAACACAACCCTGCACCACTCCTACTGTACCAACTGTCAAATGAGAAGTGCAGACCAAATGGCCCTTATCTGAAATGTATGATTATAGAACTAATTCAGATTTCAGTTTTTCAGATTTTAGAAGCTTTGCATGGACTTTAGCAGCAGAGCATCTCTCAGCTGAGCAGCTAAAATCTGAAACCTTCTGAACAAGAACTCTCAAGTTGAATGCTTAAAAGCATTTCAGATTTCTAAATTAGAGATGCTCAATCTGTATAATTATGAAACTAAAAGAAATAACTTATATTAGAAAATATCCTTATGTCTCTTGAAAGTAGAATATGAAGATTTCTTAGACAGTTAGGTACTAAAGGAATACATTGATAAATATGCCTATATCATAAGACCATAGTAACAAAAATAATAAGATATATTTGTCACATTAAAATAAATGTAGTAATATAACTATATAAATGAGGAAAAAAGAAATGAGCAGAAAGATATGTAAAAGATATAACTAATAATTGAGAGAAGAAAGAAAAAAATTCCAAAGGCTAAGTGGTATATAAAATAAAATTCTATTTCATCAGTTATCAGAGAAATATAAATTGAAATGACAGCCACTAGCTATCTCATTAAAAACACAAAGTCAAATAAAACCAAGTGGTGATGTGGGAACGACTACTCAGTTCTGAGGAGGCTTAGAGGGGCAAGTCACTGTAGAGGTCAATTGTTGGGGCCGTGCAGGAGGAGCAGCAAAGCCGCTCTAGAAAGCATGGAATAAGGCACACTGGTTAGCACGCCCGCCCGCCATGGGTGTGCCTCAGCAGGGCACAACCCTGAGAACCACATGACCTGAGGACTTTACACTGTTATGGAGCACAGCTCTGCGTGTTACCGTTGTGGTTCTTACAATCCCTTAATATATGAACTATGTGAGCACTGTGGTAAAAGGGCTTCCAGCTCGCGACTGGGCGATGTCCCTGGCTTACACAAGAATAACGCTTGCGCTCTTTCAGGCTGGAGCACGTTAATGATTCGACCACCACCCTTGAAAAGGACCTGCAGATGTAGATTGTTAGCAATGACCCTTAGAAAGACTGTGAAAAAAATACATTGTTCAAAAGGTTAGGTAAAGAGGTTTTTGCTGATGGCTCTGACATAGAAAATCTTGGGGAAAAATAGATTGTTTAGCAAAGTTAGGTAAAGATGTCTTTGCTATTGGCTCTGATGCAGAAAACTTTAGGGAACAATTTGAAGTTAAGAAAAAGTTCACTCTTAATAGTAAAGCTAGGGACCTTTTGATGTTGGTGAGCCAAGACAACACCCCAATTAGCACTAAGCGATGTGACTCTCACTGAAGCAGCTCCTCAGGGTGACTAATTTCTTACACTTATTTTTGCCCTCAGCTTCATGATACGATTCAATACAAGACACTAATGAGTAGATGGCACCTTTAGGGTTTGAAGTAGAAATGGGCGATTGTTTTTATACAGAACTTTAGATTTCTGGTTTGGTTTTTTTTTTTTTTTTTTTTTTTAAGATTTATTTATTATTTATATAGTATTCCTCTCTCATGTGTGCCAGCAGGCCAGAAGAGGGCACCTGATCTCATTGTAGATGATCATGAGCCACTATGTGGTTGTTGGGAATTGAACTCAGGACCTTTGGAAGAACAGCCAGTGCTCTAAACCTCTGCGCCACCTCTGCAGCTCCCAGATATGTGATTCTTTTTAGATCTTTATAAGATTACTTTTTAAGATAATTGATTCTTTCTTCGTGGCCACAAATTGCAGCCTGCCAGTAAAGAAAAGGGGGCTGAAAAATTACCTTGCTTGCTTATTCTCTGCTAATATATAACAAGTTGCTTAGTTACAAA
Organism: Acomys russatus; assembly: GCF_903995435.1. Lineage (NCBI taxonomy): Eukaryota > Metazoa > Chordata > Mammalia > Rodentia > Muridae > Acomys > Acomys russatus. Next base: position 54,451,883 of record NC_067145.1, read on the forward strand.
TATATGTGGGTTCTTGAAAATAACTTGTTTTTGATGTTTGTTTCTCACCCATAATATGTAAAACTTTGGTAATGTGAAGGTGTTGAGAAACATGTTTTTCTTACATATACTCAATGTAATCATTCACTTAAAGCAAAATAGAATGTATCCACATTGTGAGTTTTGTACTGCCTGAAAGATCTTGCTAGGATATATAAGCTGTGGGAGAAATTAGAAAGTTGTTGGAATCTTCTTCCATCCCTAAAGATGTGTGTATGTGTATATGTGTGTGTAAGGTTGTTGGAACTCACTCTTTAGAGTTTTCCCATCCACCAAAGTATATGTGCATATGTACAATAGCTGGTTGGGTTGTAACCTGATCTTCAGAGTTTCTTCTGTCCACCAAGATGTGTGTGTGTGTGTGTGTGTGTGTGTATGTATGTACATACACACACGTATGTATGTATGTATGTATGTATGTATGTACGTATGTATGTATTTATGTATGTATGTGAATGTGTAAAGTAAGAAACTTGAAAGAAGAAAGTTATTAAAACCTACATGCTGGAATCTGTCTTACTTCATCATCAGGTGTAACTGTGTGTGTGTGTGTGTGTGTGTGTGTGTGTGTGTGTTTCTTTTCTCTCCTTCTTTCCCTTTCTTTTTTAGATGCTTCACACTGTCAGTGGAAGGCCTCCACTAGGAGCCATCAGCCCTAGGCCCCACTTGCCACCATCAGTGGAAGCCATTGCCGGTAACAATCAGTTCCGGCCTGGAAGGTTGCCCTCGGAGAAAGTCACTAGCAGCCATGTGATCTACACCCACCTTAGTTTCCCTAGGTGATCTTTTCCATTTGGTAAGATGAAGTGTGTACTGACTCTATAGCTCCGAGGGCAGAACTAGGGCTTTATGGGAATTCTCCCATAAATCCATTAGCAGACACTGTTTTTACAATAGAACTACTTGACATAGCTGGAAGTCGGACATTGCTTGGGTAACAATACTCGTAGAATAAATAAAATAAAGATTTACATGAGAGGATATCACATAGGACTCAGAATAAGAAATAAGATCCATTCCCGGAAACCTGAAATGCTCTGAAAGTAGCAAAGAAATGAAATACAGGAAGGAGAAATTTGCAATCAAGCTTACATTAATTATAAAATTCATCCATGCCAATATATGGATTTCTGTCTGCAATACATCTAAGGAAATACTTGATGCTCTGCAGTGATTATCTTTGATGGGAAACGGAATAGGTACTGGCCGAGGGGCAAATGAACCACAGTATTCGCCTATGGTCTGATAATGACAACTCACTGCCAGGTGCCAGCTACAGACTCTATCTACCCCTTCTATGGTCTGCAGGAGTGAAGAGAGGGGAGAGAGAAGGACGACATGGTTAAAGAAGAAAGACCAGAGTTGCAGAGAAACAAAGCAGGGGAGACGCAGGGAGGGAGAGGAGGGTAAAGGCAGCAGGATGAGAAGCGCGGGCAGCAGGGAAGGAAGGAGGATAGCAATCAACAGGAGGGACAGCTGAAAGTGAGAACAGGAGGCACATGGGGCTGGATTGCCAGAAATATATATTTCTGTTTGTTTGGTTTCCGAGACAAGGTTTCTCTGTGTAGCCTTGGCTGTCCTAGACTCACTTTGTAGACCAGGCTGGCCCTCGAACTCATATAGAGCCACCTGCCTCTGCCTCCCTGAGTGCTAAGATTACTACAGGCATGCACATCACCTGCGGCTTGAAATTCTTATGTTGGGCAAATTCTAGGGTTATGAATCCCAAACTCTGGATGAAAAGACTCTTTTAAAAAGTAAAGTGAGTGGTAGTAGAAACCTGTAATCATAGCTCATATCAGTAGGGAGACAGGAGGATTAAAACTAGAGCATCCTGGACTTTTTAGAACAACCTGCCTCAACCCTGACATCCCGTGAAAGTGGAGAACTGAAATGTCTTTAGAAAACACAGGTTTAAATACAGTGGCATCTTCCCATTAAGTATTTATGAAACAACTGGGATTATAGAAATTGTGAATTCAAACTAAAACTAATCTTCACACGGATATTTTTGATTCCTAAAATTTTCTAATATGTTGGTGATAAGATTTGAGAACTCACACCAGAACACTAAGGCAGCTATTGCTAGGTGGGGAAAGAGTCCCAGAATGCTCAGGAGTATGTGTGTATGTATGTATGTATGTACGCATATGTACATACATACATACATACATATTTGATGAACACTAATTAGTTTCCCCATGAGTAGTGTAATAATATGGAAAGCTTCCTGTTTTTATTAAATAAAAACAATGTTAAAAGATCTGATGATGATGCAACTTTCTCTTTAAAGAGCAAATGATACAGTTTAGACAATATTCATAAAAATATTATTACTGGCCAATATTTACGTTTCATATTAAGTTTGGGCCTGGGACTTAAGAGCTGCCCTACTATAGGGAAAATGTAACCTTGTTCTGCCAAAATTCGCACCTCCCCTCCTGAGTTGTTTGCACTGTCCCGAGGGCCTCTGGGCATATGAGTTGGACCTGCAGGCAGTCACTCATTGCTAATAGAGCTCTAAGAGCCTCAGAAGAAGCTATGAGATGTACTGACACAGATCCCTAAGTATAAATCGTGTAAAGCTACCTTAAACTGGGCACTGAGCCCACTGAAGTGGATGCCTTCACTTTCTTTGGACTCAGAAGTAGCAGAAAATAACAGAGGCTAGAAATGGAAGCTTAAGATCTCCTATGGTAGAAAGACAAACATAGGAAGTCCCTGAGAACCCTTGTGACGGCAGGGATATAAGACAGAAAGCCAAAACCGACAAAGGTCTATATGCCCAGAAGTCACTCTCCCTCTAGACAGCATTCCCTCAAACACCACGCTGAGTGTTTTCCTGCTCAGTTATCATCTCTTTTCATTAAGATAATCAAAGTACAAGTGATGACTATTTGTTGTCCAGTTTATACGACTTTTCTCAGCCCTGATGAAAATATCTAATGCAAAACCTCTGGGAATTCTGCGTCCTTGTCCTCATTTCATAGTTATATTTTGAGACAAATGTTAGAAGAGTCAAGATGACTAAATTCTGGCTTCAGATGTTCTCTCTGGGGTAAGCCTGTCTTTAACATGGGTCATATCTGTTCAAAATGATTTTGGAAATTCTGGTGAGGGCTACATTGCCATATTCTTTGCAATGTGAATTCCTTGTACACAGTACCAAAGTCAACCAAAACAGTGAGTGGGATACTTACACAGCGCTGATTTTTTGGAGGGGGAGAGGGAGGTGGGTGGGAACAGCAAGACACAAGTGATGGGATAACATTCAGGATGTAATCTCAATTATAATAAATTTTAAAACAAAGGAAAATCTTTAAGTGAACAGGTATAGTGCTAAGAGTAGGGTTAAGTGTATAATATACAAAGAAGTGAAGAGAGACCTAATTTTTAAAACTTAAATAATATTTATTCATTTATCTACACTGGAGGAAGCACACATGTGCCAAGGCATGTGTATGGAGGTCACTAGACAACTTGCAGAAATCAGTCCTCTTATGAAACTGTACTCCACAACCAAACTAATTAATTCAAGGCCACATAACCCCCCAAACTAAAAAAAAAAAAAACCCAGTCCAAATATCCAGAAATGAATTCAACCTGGACTATAGGAGGGTTTCTGGTGGTTAGATAAAAACCAGCGTTCCTCAGGAACTTATGAAGCCAGTTCCCCTATACCAAAAGAAGTCATTTCCCTGGCTTCTGGCAGAAGGGACAAAGGGTTACCTGTGGCACCTATGAGTCTATCAAAGCACATGCTAGCCTCCAGGCTCCCTCAGTATCACAAGTACCTGTTACACATTTCAAACTCCATGCTAGCATCCTTGTCCTTCATACCTCTTCCCCTCCCCTAAATGCCCTCTAGCTCACAGGCTTCCATCCCCCCAGATACCCATTCCTCTTGTAACCCTGCTGTTCCTGCTATGTTCTCTCTGTGTGCTCTTGTTTCTGCTACTGTGTTCCCTCTATTCTCTATCTCCTGCTATCCTCCTACCTGTTGCAAATATCCCTGGACATATTTAATCTGCTGGCCATGTCCAACCTACTTCTTGCTCTCTCTGCTCTGGATTGTTCCAGATACTGTGTATTTCTCTCTCTGTGTGTCTGTGTCTCTGCCTGTCTTTGTCTCTGCCTCCCCTCCCTCCCTCCCTCCCCCCTTTTTGTGTGTATGAGTCAGTAATGTTGTCAGTTTATATACTGGCAAAGCCACATTCGAACTCAAGCTGGCCCCAGAATTTGTGTTCTTAAACACTACTGTACAGAGAAAGAAATAGCTACTTGTACTCTTCGTCTAGTGAAAGTTAGATGTCTTGACTAATTTGGACTTAAGACTTATTTATAACACATAACTCAAGTGGACATGCATTGAGATCAGTGTTTTAATTTTGAGAGTCATGAAATCAGAGTGCTAAAATAAAGACGCTTAGCCCAAGTCCACCACAGTTAAATGAAGGCTTTTGTTTTCGGATGTAGATCTGTTAACGCACGGCTACAAGAGGCAGACGCTCCGATAGGCACTGTTCATATTCCTCAGCAAGCTGCGGGTGCCCATATCGTGAAGTATATGCAGCACAACAACAACAAAAATACACATGTGACACTGAAGCTCTGAATAGTACACTTTTACCAAAAAATGACTATACTTAACTCTAAATAGCAATGATAAAATAAGATGTATCTGATTTAAATAACTTTTCTTACTGCATAGTTCAAGATTGTTTCTTATCCCTACACTATTCTTACTAAATACCCAAACGCTCTAAGTGAACCTCATTAGGATCCTTTGTGTATTGTCCACTGGGCGCTGACATTTTAAAATCTTCATTGCTGTCATAGTTAGCTTCAGCTGTCAACTTGACGCAAGCCAGATTCCCCTGGTAAGAGGGAGGATTTCAGTTGAAAAATAGCCTAGATCAGACTAGTCTGTGACATTTTCTTGGTTGCTGTTTGCTGTGGGAGAGCCCAGCACTGTGGGCTGCACCACTCCTGGACAGGCAGTGCTGCCTTGTCTGAGGAGGACTCCTGAGTAGGAGCCTGACAGAATGGGGCCTGAGAGCAGCGTCTCTTCATGGTTCCTTGTTGACTCACCTCAGAGATGGGCTATGAGTGGGAAATGCAGGACAAAACAAACCCTTCCCTCCTTCCCTGCAGTTGCTGTAGGTCATGGTGTTTAACACAGCAGCAGCAAGCAAACTAGAACAACTGTAGATTCCAGTTATCTGATAGAACAGCCAGTACTTTACAGGCATCTGGAGAAATGCAAGCGAAGAAACGAATTCCTAGACAAACCTATTATCTTTCTCCAAATGTACGGAATTACATAACTTCACATAGTTCGTGACATTCTAACATTGGCGTGATATGAATAGCAGGCACTGTCACTGAAAATCAAATGGATGCAGGGATTCAAATGCCACAAGCCGAAGAAGACTGGTGTCAGTCCCGATTTCAGATTTCAGTGGCTAACTATTACCTATGCTTTTCTTAATTAAAAGAAAAACTGAAAATTAGCAATACAACCAAATTCCCCTATTACAGGAAAGGTCAAATTTAAGGGTTATGACCTTCCATCTTTTAAAATTTAAAAACTATCTTATCTTTCTGATCTCATGGAATAATACAGTGTTCCTTATGAATTTTTGTTTTAGTGTTTGGAACTATTTAACACTCATATGTGAGTTAACATACTTGTTACCCTTTTAATAAGTATATACTGACCTGGTTTCTACTAAACACCAGTTATTGTCATTTAGAGAATTGAAAGAAAAACAAATATGACCATTATCACAACAAACCGAACACATACAATGTATAGTATTTAATATGTCTCATGATCTATAACAAACCTTTAGAGGAAAATAAGGTTCAGAGAAGTCAGATAACTTATATTTTGGTAAAATGGCAGGCTTCCAACTCAGGTTTATCTAATTCACAAGATTATGCCTTTTAAAACGCTTTCTGTAATTAAAATGTAAAAAAAAAAAGGGTTAAAATGGAAATGTAAAAGATATTTATTGCAAGTTGATACAATGTCAAAGGAGGTTGAAAAAGAAATAAATTACCTACCATGTATAAAATGGCATGAGGGCAAATATTACAACCAACTCATACTAAGGAGCAGGTGCTCATAGATAAAAGTCAGTGGTTAGGGATAGCTGGGGTGAAGACCTAATACAAGTTATTAAAGAAAACCCTGGGGAAAGGCAGGTCGTAGCCACATTGTGAGGTGCTCCAGCAATGTGCCAAGAAGCTGAAACTGCATCCATTAGGCAAGGGTAAGAAGCTGAAGACTTATGCCTAGGGATAATTCAGTGAGAGTTGGGTTTAGAAAAATCAGTGTGTTTGGGGAGACTGAGGCAGTTATTGCACTTACACAATCGAGGAGTGGGCCTGTCTGTGTCTCATCAAGAGAAAGGTGCTAAATTTTTAAATTGTACTTAGGAAAGAAAAATGAACAAGGTTAGTGTTTAACTGTCAGGGGTGAAGGAAAGAAAGAAGTGAACCATGATTATGGTGCATGCTTGGGAGACTTTTGTTTTCTGTGGAGAAAAACATGTTAAGCCGAGGAATTCCAGGTCTCATTTGACACTTAAACTTCATTGTCAACATACAAATCCAATAAAAAGTAACTGTAACTCAAGCAAAAAATAAAGCTTGTGACAAAGATGTAGAATTCGGTGTCATATGGGTATCTACAGATACTTAACACAAGGAAGAGAATAGGGCCCAGAATTCAAGTTCATTTGAAGTAAAATACACATTCATATATGAAGACTTTTTATTATTATCCAAAACTCAGGCAGTTAAAATCTAGTT